>NC_136791.1:51217177-51335338 GCF_951216825.1 Electrona antarctica
AAAAGCACAATCAATCAACTCTGCCGTCCTTTTGGTGTGTAGAGGGAACAAAGGTGGGGCCCTATAGAGCGTCGAAGTCCCGCCCCCTTTCATGACGACGCCAGGCCCAGGAAATAGTTCCCAATGCATTTCAAAACGTATTTATATTTATATAAGACCTTTTAAGCATCGTACGAAGCCAACTCGAGTCGTGACAAATCATGACAACAAACACAATATTTTGGACCAAACAAATAATTACAAAGAAGAAAAACAACAAAAAAAGTGTTGTGACCTGCCGTTTTCTTCTTCTTTCCAATTATTTGTTCAGCCCAAAAAATTGTGTTTGTTGTCACGATTTGTCACGACAAGAGTTGGCTTTGTCCGCGGCGTAAACGTCTTTAAATAAATACTTTCTGAAAAGTCTATGAGGAAAATGAATGGGAATTCCTTTTCCGGGTCTCTCGAGGGGGCGGGACTGCGACGCTCTATAGTGTAGACCTCTAGGGACTCCGCTCAAGGAATATATGGGTTTACGTGTGGTTTGTTGTTTTGTTGTTTTTTTAGCACACATTACAACGACCAATGGTCGACCAAAGTGCTGTACAGGTATAAAAATCACACCCGTGAGAACTGAGTGGTGTAAGGTCTTATATAGCCTGTCTGACGTAATGAAATCATGTCTGACGTAATGAAATCACACCCGGGGGAACAGGGTGAACATAGCAACCATGCTCATTTTTTCTGCACAGACTAACAAAGCCAGTTGTAGGAGTGGTTTACAACACTCAAAAATAGAAAAGACAGAACAGTACATAACAAAAGTGCAACAATGGACAGTATAACATTTACATAATCAGGCACTGTCGAAGGCCACAGAGAAAAAGTGAGCCTTCAATAGGGACTTAAAAACCTCTAATGAGGTGGCAGAACGAATGTGGAAGGGTAGGCTGTTCCAGAGTCTAGGGTCGGCCGCTGCAAAGGCCCGGTCACCTCTCATCTTGTATTTGGTTTTGGGGTCGGTTAGCAGTAGCTTGTCAGCTGACCTGAGGGGTCTGGGCGGAACATAAGGGTCAATGGGTTCTGACAGGTACAGGGGGGGCCAGCCCATTTAGGGCTTTACAAAGAAATAGCAAAATCTGTTGGTTAATAACTACCAGTTTTGTGAGGACAGTTCCAGTGGGAACCAATAACCTGAAAATAGAAATACAAATTTGAATGAAATGAAATCATAATATACAGTAGATACTATTATAAATAAAACCCTGTTAGAATGCCGGCATGCTGAACCAAAATGTGGAATCCCCTACCAACATCGAATAAAACACTTGATTCCCTATTCACACTTAAAACTAACAAAAACATGGCTGCCCTCAAAGTACATTTGGACTCGTAATTCTATTCCCTACCATCTTGCCCCCAGAGAGTCGAACAAGACCCTGCCGATGTAATGACTCATTATGTTGTTTGATTAATTAAGATTGGACTTTTAGGGACTTTTGATATAAAAAATACACACATTTAATTTCTTGAAATGTTTTGGCATCTACTGTCCCCAGTATGACCACCACGGATATGCATATTTTAGCTAGTCTTTAAGTGGTTAAATAGTCATATGGTGCATATTCAGAGATGCACACAAGCAGGCTGACTTTCGAACGTGGGTGTTCACATTGTGAAGTTGTCAATGAAACATCAAAGGAACATTAACCCATTTTGTGCGGGAACCCCTTTTGGTGGTTACATACATTATGTTATAATTTAGCTATTGAAAAATAGCAGATCTACAAGCTCATAGCGCGGCACCGAGTGCCGCGCTATGAACTTGTAGGTCTGCTATTTTTGAAAAATCGTTAAAATGTGCCTCAAATCTTTCAGAAAATTGTCATGATTTAGAGAAAAAAAATGTTTAATTTCAACGTCAGGCCTGAATGGGTTAATTTGAATATGCATGCACAGCATGCTGAATGTGGGGCGGGCACATCATTTGTAAAGGAGGAAGGTACCTGGGGAAAAGGTGGTAAAGAAAAGGGTATAAGAGTAGTTTGTATTAACCCATTTTGACCTGAGATCAGATTCTAAAAATGTCTTCTACATCCTGACAGTTTTCTGAAAAAGCTATGTTTCTATGTCAGTCGTTCTTCGATTTTTCAAAAATAGCAGACCTACAAGCTCGTAGCGCGCCACTCGGTGGCGCGCTATGAGCTTGTAGATCTGCTATTTTTCAATAGCTAAAGCATAGCATAATGCTAACACCAAAAGGGGTTCCCGCCAAAAATGGATTAATATTGTTTCCACATGGGCTGTCATTTAATTCAAATTTTCCTCCAGAGCTCTCACAGTGCAATATGTCGTGCATTGGGTGCACGATGTGTTTTCCAAACGGCTGCCTTTTGCAATTACCCCTTAAAAATGCTTACAGTATTCTGAGTCTGCCACTCGGGAAGCGTGCAATAATCTAGAGCCCATAGCAACAACCTCAGGAACACTCAAAACTTTCTGACAAAAATATCTAAAAGTTTTAGTGTAATTGCATTTGGAATTATGCCGGAGAAAAGATGAGTTGAGGGGGTTATAAAGTGCCTTTAAATATAATAATAATATATTTTGGATACCAATACCGTGTATCCAATATCACCAAAACACTGTAGAGCACAAAAGACCCTTAAGTCAAAAAACACATTTATTTATTTACCAATTCCAGACATATTCCTTCAGTGTATTTTTCCAAAGTTGCAGCCCGTTCAGAGCTCACTCAGAGCCAGAAACTAATCAGAGTCCTGATGCGTGCATATGGTAAAAGCCCCATTTTAAGTCATAGTCGTCCATCCTATTGAGCAGCCTGTATGACAGTCGCTCGTACGCGGCCAATAGTCCCATCGAGGCATCCCAGAGGGATGGAGCAGGTGCAGATGGAGCCTTCCAGTCCTTGACCAACAGCCTCCTACCTGACATAATGGCCGTTTGTATCCATTCAGCTAAAGGAGGAGCAACATGCCTCAATGTGGCAGGATCCCCCAGAATGAACAGACTGGGTGAAAAAGGACTCTGCAGGCCTGTTATTCTCTCCAGTCTTTCATGTATAGCAGTCCAATATTCCTGAATTTTGGAACAGCCCCAAAGCATGTGTAAAAGTGTACCGTCTCTATCCTGACACCTCCAGCATCCAGGACCATCAGTCAAGCCGACCCTAAACAATATTGATGGTGTCCAATATATTCTATTTATAATTTTTAATTGAATCAACCTTGTACGTAGTTCTCTTGACATTTTCCTTCCATTCGTAAGAATTCTAACCCAATCACCATCTGATATTGTAAGTCCTAAATCCCTTTCCCATGGTAACTTGGATGTGAATTTACACTGGTCAGAGGCATCTAGGAACATGGCATAGTATGTAGAAGCCTCATGACCCAATCCAAATATTTTGTGATGTGAGAGAACCAAAGGTTTTTTACCAATAGGTGTCTCAGTTGTGAGTACTGCCAGAAGTGATTATGTGGTAGGCCAAATTCTGTTCTTAATTCTTCAAATGATTTCAAATTGTTTTCTTGGTATAGATCTCCCAAAATCTTTACACCCCATTGATACCATGCGTCCCAGAGGAAGGGCTTTTTACCTATACAAAGTTTGGGATTTTGCCAGATGCCAGCTGACCAATGGAGAAGGGGATTGAACTTAAACATACGAGCTATTTTCCTCCAGACCCAGTGAATGTGAGACATAATCGGGTGCGATTTGCTACATACCGTAATTATTATTGAATTGAATTGAATTGAAACGTTCTGTAGTTCAAAGTCAAAGTCGTACGATTAGTCACAGACGTTACCGCAGTGAAATTTGTTCTCCGCATTTGACCCATCTCTTGGAACGGTGAGCTGCAGCGTGCGCCGCGCTCGGGAATCATTAGTTGATTTGACCCCCAATCCAACCCATTGATGCTGAGTGCCAAGCAGGGAGGCATTGGGTCCCATTTTTACAGTCTTTGGTATGACCCGGCTGGGGATCGAACCCCGACCTCCCAGTTTCAGGGCGGACACTATAACCACAAGGCCACTGTCTGGTTCATACAACTAACTTGCAGATTGTGCTCAGGTCCAATAAATCAATGAGGAATTGCTTTAATGTCTTTATGGACAGGTTTTTGAGGTCACAGACAAATGAGACAGACTTGACTGGACGCTTTTTACGAGGTTAACCATCTTGCTTCCCTTGAGGTGCATCCAGCCAAAAGGTATAAAAATTGCCCATGGGAGTTTACTGTTTCAATAAAGCTAAGCATATCTGAAAATCAAAAACATCCATCAAAGTTTATCACTCTCTGTCAAGCCCTGGATACATCTTTTGAGGTTTATCTCAGAAAAAACATTGACATAGTATAGATTCATGGGATGTGGGTTTTTACTCCATGCACCTGACTGTATTAACCTATTTTGGGCGGGAACCCCTTTTGGTGTTAGCATTATGTTATGCTTTAGCTATTGAAAAATAGCAGACCTATACAAGCTCATAGCGCGCCACCGAGTGGCGCGCTATGAACTTGTAGGTCTGCTATTTTTGAAAAATCGAAGAACGACTGACATAGAAACATAGCTTTTTCAGAAAACTGTCAGGATGTAGAAGACATTTTTATAATCTGATCTCAGGTCAAAATGGGTTAAACATTTTCTTTACCTAGTGCAGAGCCAAGCGATTAGGTGACATTTATCTCCATCGATGAGTGAGTGCACATGCATGGATTTACGCTGCTAGTGTTTATGGCGGAGGCTAAAAGTACCATATTCTTAAGCTGGCATGAAAATTAGGTTGAGAAGTGTCTGTTGAGACGAAGAAGGCGGAATCTGTGATTCATTTCTCTTGCTGCCAACATTGACTGTCACTCTCACCATTCACTATTGCACTGCAGTGTTCTTCATCATCATTATCGTTACTTATCATCTTCGTCACCTCCAAAGCTATCATTTTTTATCTTCATCATCATTGTCAACAGAATTACAATGGCAGAGTTATTTTCCAAGGCCATTTCCCAGGTTTGACTACAGTATATCCCCTGACAAATGCTGGGGAATATGCCACCACCTTAAATACAGTCACAGTGTATGCCACCCTTTTTTACTTCTCTGTTATTACTCATGAAAAGGTAAATTATTTATGAAAAGCTCTTTAACTTCAGTAGATGATTCATATGACTGCAAGTAATAACAATCCATCACGTAAAGAGCTCGCCAACTGCCCTGGTTTCAATTTTAATATCACAGTTTGGATATACAGCCATTTCTCTTGATTACCCCTGTGAAATATGCACCTGGTGGAGGTGGTTTTATTTTGATATGTCTGGTGTGAACTACTTTGTGAAAACGTGCTGTGTTGTTTTGCTATCACCTGCTGTGTGCGAAAAGCAAACGCATCCTAAATATTTCAAACCTGCCGTGCAACATTGCTGAGGTTCCCACAAGCTGCCTGCAGTACAATCACTTGATTAAGGACAGCCTACAGTATGCATAAACGAGCAAGGTGGGAGGGATTATCTGTTATGTACTTGTCCAATTGCGTGGTTTACTCATCCGGCAGACAAATATTGTTGTTTTGTTGTTGTAGGGGGAAATGGCCATTAACCCATTTTGGGCAGGAACCCCTTTTGGTGTTAGCATTATGTTATGCTTTAGCTATTGAAAAGCAAGGCTTTTGCACACCTACAGGCGACAGGTGCGTAGGAGAGGGTACGGTGCCCAAAAATGAACAAACACCCGCACACTGTCTTCAAATGCAGTGACCAACTTTTATTAGGGAAACGTTTCGGCCTATGCGGCCTTCATCAGGCTATCTTTATGAAAAAAGATAGCCATAAAGATAGCCTGATGAAGCCCGCATAGGCCGAAACGTTGCTCACTGCATTTGAAGACAGTGTGCAGGTGTTTGTTCCTTTTTCATGCTTTAGCTATTGAAAAATAGCAGATCTACAAGCTCATAGCGCGCCACCGAGTGGCGCGCTACGAGCTTGTAGGTCTGCTATTTTTGAAGAATCGAAGAACGACTGACATAGAAACATAGCTTTTTCAGAAAACTGTCAGGATTTAGAAGACATTTATAGAATCGTTCTCAGGTCAAAATGGGTTAAGCTACAGATTTTTGTCGCAATGTAAAATTGTTTTGCGTCAAGCCTGAGAGGAATAACTGACACGAGGGCTAATGGAAATAAAAGTTCATCACTAATGTGGTTGGATGCATTAGATGGAATATTCCTCTTGCAGGTAGTCATAGTACGGTAATGTTCTTTTCCCCCATCCTTTATTTTTGTTTTGTTTGCAAGGCTCATTTTTATGAATTATGTCAGACAGCTGGGTGTAGAGATACAGGTTTGCAAGGGCAGAGATAGCCTGGAACTCGCCTATGCTTTCTATGGCATAGGCAGCTCTCGGCAGGATCCGCCGGCAGAAACTGTGCGCAGCTGCTGGACATGAGACTAATTAATTAGAGCGACAGAGAGGAGTGTGTGTGAGTGTGTGTGCAGACGATCAGAAATCAGCAGAGAGTGATCGACGTTTGCGCTACTCTATGCCAAATTGAAGTGGACTCGGACCCAGACTTTTTTTTTCTCCCTGGAAATAAAAACGTCTGGGTTTCCAAGGCTAGGGCAGAGATAGAGGGACATTATGGATTCGGACCCAGGTCCCTGCTCTTACTAGGAGCATATGATATGGGTTGTGTTGGGAAATATGCACTGGAGTGCACCTGGGGTTCTCTCTGGTCATTCACAAGTTCCGGCCTGTGCTCTGGGAGAGCACAGAGCGGCACACTGAATGACCACTGTGCTCTGGGAGAGCTCAGAGCGGCACACTGACTGACCACTGTGCTCTGGGAGAGCTCAGCGGGCCAGGAGTCATCAATCAATATGTCCGTACACGGACAAAATGTGTCCGTCCGTGGCAAAGACTTGGTCTTGTACAGTACGTGGCACATTTTATTTTATTTTTCACACACCATTATAATGTTCTAATTTTGATCACAAGACCCAATTACTGAATGACAAGAAGTCTCCAGGTTTTCTTCAGAATATGTACGAGAATAATTAACTCTGATATGACACTATGGCATAATTAGGAGTCCAACTCATAATTAGGAGTTCTCAGATCCGGATGTTTTATTTGTGTGGACTTTACACTGAGAGTGTACAAATGAGAGTTTGTAAACTCTCAGAGTTCATTCAGGGCTAGCTCCTTTAATACAGTATGTGTTTCTGGTGATATTATTGTGTGCTCATTATTTTGTATATGTCTGTGGCAAAAATGGATGTTTGACAAAAATGTCCAGCAGCAGCCAGCATGGCGATGACCCCTGCAGTGGGCAGTACACTGACCACTCTGAGATGTAGAGCTGGGTTGTCAGAGCAACTGGACAATGGAGGAAGTCATATCACATACCGCAATGGGGGCGGTATTTTTTTGTTTGGGAAAGCAACCTAAAGTAAAGCAACCCTTTTAACTATGTGGTTGAACTTGACACCGATACTCTGCACCTTAATCTCATGTAGAGCTCTTATGCCCGCATATGCACCTTATTTTGAAACCTTGTGTACATAATGTTTGGATGGATATGCTTTGTGTAAATATGCAGATACCTGTATACCTTGTCTCCTTTTTGATAAAAAACAAAAACAACAACAGAGCTTGCACAAAAACTAATTTCACCCACTGTTTTACACCTGTAAAGTTATGATGTGACAGTAAAGGTTGTTCTGATTCAGATTTGATACGCTAGGCCAGGAAGTATTAAACATGCATCTATGTGTAACAAAACAGGTAAAAATCATAATTCATTTGAATTAATTTGAAAGCAAATCAATGGCAGCAACATACGAGAATCTATTATGACCATTCGTAAATTCGTTACTGATATCAAATCGCTCTATGATGTCAAAACCAGAGTGTTCTAAATCAGAGCACGTTCTCAAAGCATATTTACAAAAACACCCATGTTCTGTGTACCAACTGGCTGAGCCTGCCTGGGGATACAAAGTACGGTAACGTATGTACAGCATATGGACATGGAAATCTGACAGATGAATCGTTAAAGAGAACGATGCCGAGAAAAGGGGCAAGAGAGATAGAAAATGAATAAATAATGTACAATAATAAAGAATACGCCATGTGGAAGAGAGACAGAGAAGAAGTACATGGTTGGTGACAAAAGTATAAAGTACAATAAGAAACAAGACAAAAATGGATGAGGTTATGGTGGGGGAAAGGAGAAGGGCAGAAAGATAAAGTGGCCGCACAGAGAGAGACATGAAACCATTAGGACGAAGAAAACACGCAGAGAAGAAGAGAAACGGAGAGAGAGCAAGAGAGACAGAAGGGGTGAGAGAGACAGAGGGCATAGGAGGATGAGACGTAGGACAATGATAGATCGCTCGCTGGCAGGCTCAATTTGTCATGGTGTTATTGTGAGGAAAATGGAATTGAAGAGCAACAGAGAGGGTCACCGGGAGAGGGTAGGGGGGCCAGGGGGTGGGAGCGCTAAGCCAGGAGGGAGCAATACCAGCGGACGCTAAGGGAGATAAACTCCTCACACCTCTTCACCTCTGGCCCCCATCCTGGTGATCAGGATGCCCCCTGCCAACTCTCAATCCCACTAACCAATGCCCTATATCCCATATCTGTAGACTATTCATTACTGAAGCTGGGATGTTAAAGGACCACTTAACCACTTTTCAACTTCTCTTCCTATAATTGGTCCTAACTAATGTTCATGATAAAATACCACAATTTTTTCCTACTCAGTCTGTGGGCAGTTCAGAAACCCGTCCACCAGTGACATCATCGATGGTGAATCCAAGCTAATAGAAACGTCAGGCTTTCTTTTCCTGAAAAGTTGCAATGCAAAAGTTGAAGCCATCGTTCTCACGATAATACAAATCTAAATATATTTTAAAACAAATCTTGTTTAAAAAAAAATCTGCCTAATGATGATGTCACTGGTGGACGGGTGTCCGACCTGCCCAAAGCCCTCCTATGAGACACAGACTGAGTAGGAAAAAAATTGTGGTGTTTTATCATGAACATTAGTGAGGACCAATTATATGAAGAGATGTTGAAAAGTGGTGAAGTGGTCCTTTAATTGATTGATATTTTCTTTCTACACCAGTGTTATGGATGGACTTGTTTTACCGCAACTAGATAAATGATAAACTCCAGTCATTGTGGAAGGATGGATTTGGCTATGCATGTGTAACCAGTGAGTTCGAGATGCACCATACTAAGAGGATGTAGCCCCATACATACATTAAATATCCTTGGTTTATAAATGGAGATATGAATCTCATTGTACAAAGTGGGAAGCATTTCATCACTGTTGAGCGGAAACCTTTCATGTCCAAAATCATTACTTTTCAGGAACTGACAAACGGACGTGTTTCAATGGATCCAATGTAGTTATTCTTTAGTAACAAGCTCTTATTTTCATTGTTTAAATATAAAACAGACAGACTTAACCACTTTCAATTTTCTAGGCAAAACTGTTCCAAAATTATCAAAAAATAAATACAAAAATATGTCAAATAGAAGCTCTACCAACTCACGGCACACTGTGACCGTCTAGATTTGAAATTTGTGCTACTTTTACATTACATTGTCATACGACAAAGTATAAAATAGGGCATTCATTTATGAATAGCATAAAAATAAAATGAAAATGAAATATGGAGATACAGTACAAGGTTTCTACCCGACAGCGACAATATCGCAACCAATTCATAACGTCCCGATAAATGACTTCCCCACAGTAATCCTTCTCTTTTGAGAAGGGTCACAGAGATATGTTACTCATATTGTGAGTCAGTAGCAAGCGCTACAGCAGGGGTTCTCAACCTTTTTGGCCGGGGACCCCCGAAAATGCTTTGGCAACGTCTCGGGACCCCCGCCCCGCCCCCTCCCGACCCCCAATGTAAATTGACTGCTACAATAACCTTAAACCATTTTGGGCGGGAACCCCTTTTGGTGTTTTAAGCATTGTTATAATTTAGCTATTGAAAAATAGCAGATCTACAAGCTCATAGCGCGCCACCCGCGCTACGAGCTTGTAGGTCTGCTATTTTTGAAAAATCGTGAAAAAAAAAAAAAAAAAAAAAATAGTTTTTTTCTTTTTTTTTTAGAAAATAATTTGGGGACCCCCTAAAATAATTTGGCGACCCCCCGAGGGGTCGCGACCCACGGGTTGAGAACCCCTGCGCTACAGTACCTACTCCTCTGTGCACAGATGCTACTGCTGTGTTGTTGTTGTTGTTATTTCATTTCCTGAGACCCGCTGAACAACCCCCAGAGTGTTGCTCTGATCGTCACCTCCAAGAAAATGAAGACTCTCTCCTTCTTCCGCATCCACATGATGCCACTTGAAACACAAAGCATTGTGGGCTTTCATTCATAGCCTGGGTGGCTGCAAGGGAGTTCTGCCAAAAAGTGGTAATGATTTTTAGGGTCACATATCATAATACTTGCAAAGTAACACAGGGAGTCGGTTGTCTGGATCAGGGGTTCTCAACCCGTGGGTCGCGACCCCTTGGGGGGTCGCCAAATTATTTTAGGGGGTCCCCAAATGATTAAAAAAAAAAAAAAAAAAAAAAATTAATTTTCACGATTTTTCAAAAATAGCAGACCTACAAGCTCGTAGCGCGCCACTCGGTGGCGCGCTATGAGCTTGTAGATCTGCTATTTTTCAATAGCTAAATTATAACAATGCTTAAAACACCAAAAGAGCACAAAGCATTGTGGGCTTTCATACATAGCCTGGGTGGCTGCAAGGGAGTTTTGCCAAAAAAGTGCTTTTTAGAGCTGTTTAGTTGTACCTGGCCTCACTCATTAGTGCTAAGGGAAGGCGTGTAAAGGCCTGGCATTGATGGATCAGGGGAAAGCACAGGGGTTGAGCAGCACTATGAATGTGTTAGTGTGTGTGCCAGTATGTATGTGCATGTTTGTGTGTATAGTGTTTACGCCATTGCACGTTGTGCCTGATTTTGTTTGTCTGTGTCTGTGTCTGTGTGTGTGTGTGTGTGTGTGTGTGTGTGTGTGTGTGTGTGTGTGTGTGTGTGTGTGTGTGTGTGTGTGTGTACAATATAGAAATTGATCTATTGAAGATTCTGACGTTCAAATGTACATATTTTTGTTTTGATTGTATTGCTGTATTGTGCTTTGGCAATGTAAACGTATGTTTTCTCATGCCAATAAAGCCCTTTGAATTGAAGTGTGTGTGTCTGTGTCTGTGTGTGTGTGTGTGTGTGTGTGTGTGTGTGTGTGTGTGTGTGTGTGTGTGTGTGTGTGTGTGTGTGTGTGTGTGTGTGCGTGTGTGTGCGTGTATATGTGTGGAGCACTATTTGTGCCAGCGCTGTGCTCCTTGCCCCGACACAGTGCTCTCCGTGTCGGGGTAATGAGTCACGCTGGGATAAACACAGGTCACAGCTAGGCCCTTTCCTTCTCAGAGGGGCAGGGAGTCAAGGTGCCAAGACGCAGGTCTAGATGCATGCGGTAATGTGACAGTAATGTGCAGGGGAAAACAGACAGGGGCGAAATAAGTGGCTGAATGCATTGTGTGAGTTTAACCCATTTTGGGCGGGAACCCCTTTTGGTGTTTCAAGCACTCTGTTATACTTTAGCTATTGAAAAATAGCAGATCTACAAGCTCATAGCGCGCCACCGAGTGGCGCGCTACGAGCTTGTAGGTCTGCTATTTTTGAAGAATCGTGAAAAGTGACATGAAAGTGTTTGAGAACGACCAACATAGAAAAACGTTTTTCACGAAAACAGTCAGGATTTAGAAGGCATGTGTAGAATCGTTCTCAGGTTGAAATGGGTTAAAGAAACACGTGAGGCGCTCGATTTATCTTTAGCTGTCCCGCTGTCTGGAGAGATGAATCACGCTCACACAAGCTTCGTTGTCAGGTGGTTTGTCCACGTCTGAAGAAAAGCCAGACCAAGGTAAGATGGAGAGAGATGTGTTTTGGGACTTACTTTAGCATTTTTGTGTGAGATGGATTTGCGTTTCCCGCTGCTTAGACGATCCATAACAGACATCTGAGATGTAGGATGTATTGTGCAGGAAAGCAAAAACCTTGCCTTAGGCAGTGGTGGAAAAAAGTATTCACATTTTCTGTTTTACTGCAATGTACAAATACTACTGCTTTTCGACATTGCAAGTCTGGAATTCAAAGTACAAAAGTATTGGTTCATTCTTGCCCTGTTGAAGACCTGTTAGGTCGAAACATGTTGGCAGTTGCCTTTTAAATCAATAAAGGCGTTCCTCATTTTTTAACCTTGTGCTCCCGGATCCTTCTCTTTTTATCATGTATTGATCGCGTTTTTTGATCCGTGTGAGCACCTTTGTATCATTATAACATCCTGCTACCTCCATTGAGCACCTGGTTAGTTCCTCTTGTTTCACAAAAGTATTGGTATTGGAATGAAAATGTATAAAGTAACAAAAGTAAAAAGTACTCACTATGCAGAATGTCCCATTTCACAAGTTTTCAAATGTATTACAAATCTACAAGGTCACAATGTGCCGCGATGCAACACATTGTAAGCTTGTAAATGTGCTATTTTTTCCAAATAGCTGATCTGAAATGTATACTGAGATGAAGTGGTAAATGCATGTTTTGTAATAATAATCAAAATGTACAAAGTAACTAGTATCTAAAGTACAATATTTGCCTCAATGAGTTGTAGTGCAGTAGAAGTAAAAGTACCGGAAATTGGAAATACTCCAGTAAAGTAAAACATACCTCAAACTTTTACTTAAGTACAGTACTTGAGTAGATGTACTTAGATGCCTTAGGATATGCAGGATATAATTTTATGTTTTTTTTATCCTATATTAACTCATTTTGGGCGGGAACCCCTTTTGGTGTTTTAAACATTGTTATAATTTAGCTATTGAAAAATAGCAGATCTACAAGCTCATAGCGCGCCACCGAGTGGCGCGCTACGAGCTTGTAGGTCTGCTATTTTTGAAAAATCGTGAAAATATTTATTTCAGAAAACTGGAGGATTTAGAATATTTTTTTTAAATTTTGAGGTCAGGCCTAAATGGGTTAAAATGTCTTAATGTGTCGGTCGGTCGGCCGATGGATCAGATATAACAATATCAAGTTCACCATGACTCAGACATAACCATACTGTATGCAAAGAGTTCCCACTGTAGCAACACCCAAATATGGCGCGTCGTTCTGACTGTGACAGCATAACATCAGAGCCAAACAAACCTGTCTCATCATGAGATTCAAACTAATCTAATAACTAAAGGGCGAGGTTGCGCTGAAACAACAGAGCTTCTTAATACGGCACAGTTGAGAAGCAGGAGTTGAACTATTAATCTGGTGTCAGTGAGGTCAGATCATTGACAGGTTGACCAAAACAAGCACAATGAAAAACAGGTATGGCCAGGGTTCATGGCCATTTTGATGATGTCAGATTGATATCGTCGTGATCTTCATATATTGAGCGTGTCAGAGGCGTGACAGACTGACAACCTTCAGGAGCGTGTCACAAGGCGTTGTGATCTTCATCTATGGAGACAGACATATATGGAGTGTGTCACGAGGCGTGATGTCACGAGGCGTGATGGACTGACGAGCATATATGGAGGCGTGAGTGATGGAGCGACAGGCGGGTTTTGCAGGTTTTCATAGTAATCTGCGACCTACAGTCGCAATAAAGATCCATATAAGGAGCTCCACGTCAACCATGTCCATGTATGGAGTTCCGGGTTGACCATGTCCGAACATAGAGTGACTCTAACCTATGGTGTAACCATGGCGATCTAACATGGTCAACCCTAGATGATGTGAAATGCCACTGCCAAACGTCATGTCAATGTATGTCATGTCAATGTATGTCAAATGCACAAACATGGAGATCAACATGCCACACACAACATGCACATACAGTATGAGGAGTACTTTTCAACATATTTTGAGTATTTTCAACATCCTCTGATACACTCATATATGGCCATATCGGTTGGATTGGTCGTGTGATGTAGACGTGGGGGCCACGTAGCGGATGTGAGATGCGATGGCCGAACCTCTAGTATATAAAACACTTTCTATGCATACCATAGGCTTCATTTCATACTGCATTACAATCTACTTATAACACTGAGATATAAGGACTAAATACTCCTAATACTATACAACAATAATTATTACACATTAGAATTCTATAAACTTATAACGTTAAAGGTATATTCAGTGATTTCACTTAATTCAAATATCACTTTTTTCCCCTTCTTTTTTGGATAATCCTCCCTACTATAAAGTGTGCTGACCATATAAGGACTTCCTCCCTGTCCCCAGTGAGCCCCTGGGGTCAAATAACCCTAGTTTCGGTTTGGGCTTTGGGTGGCCTTCATCCAATCAGGATGAGAGGGGCCTTCCTCCAATCATGATCGAGTGGGGGCGGGCCTTGATGCACATGCTGTTGGCCTGTTGCACTTCCCCCCACTGTAGAGCATGCATGTGCACATTTTGTTACCGGGGCGGACTGGGTGGTTTTCCAAATCACTCAAATCACTGAATGCTCCTTTAAGTATAAATGCAATGCAATCAGCTGACACTGTATAAAATACAGTTATAAGCACTCTCATAGTAAGTAAGTAGTAAGTAAGCCTTGCCGAGCCACGATACGTACTCATAATGCAATCATAACACATTATAAAGCCTTAATTATAATGATTTATAGGGTCACATATCATAATACTTGCAAAGTAACACAGGGAGTCGGTTGTCTGGGTGAACGAGTGTAACTTGAGTACGTGAGGAGGATGCTACATTGGTCTGTCTCTCACGTAAGACTGCAGTCTCTTTTTGGTGCATCAATTGAGAATGACACACGTTCAGGCACCACAAGACACAAGCTGACACACTTTTCAAGAACTCATTTCTCCAGCTAACTCCTTTCTACCTGTGACTCCTGTGACTCACCGACTTTGACAACAAAGCCTTTTTTTATCGAGTGGGAGTTGACTGTCAAAAGACATCTATTGCTTTCAATTCAGGATGATGTGGTTGAAGTGCTTGTAAGGCTATGCGTGCGTGCCTGTGGACAATATGTATAAATGTATGTATTGTATGTGTCTGTGTTGAGGGTTAGGGTTGTGGCCCGTGGTACAGCTACATGTTGTCATGTCAATGGCACTGTATTTCCCTAGATAGACATTGCCACCGTATGTCTCTAAAGCACCTGTTATGCACCAGTCTCCAGTCTATGGGCCTGAATCCTGAGACACAGCATGAAAATACGACGCTCCATGATGGAAAGTCAGATTGAGATGCTTTTAAATCATAGTTCACGGGTGCTTGTGACAGTCGGGCGGAGGAGTCCTTGGCATCAAAACACAATTCCTAGCAAGGGCAAATGTCTTTATTACATCTCACACTGAAGTGTCAGTAGGACCTATTTTTAATCAACAATTCATGGGTTATAAAACTCTTGACAAGATAATCTGCTTTCAGTGGTGGAACGCAAACCCGCCCAGCCTGCTAAATGTCTAACGGATACAGAACATATAAACAACATTCTCTGCACACCCACACGATTCCTTACAGGCAACTGAAATGCTGATTTATTTTGGGGAGAGCGATGGCTAAATCCACTGTTTCTAGACTAGACAAAGCTTTATTTGGGCATTTGAAAAGTGCGAGGATTTAGGAAGTGTTTACTGAAGAAAATATAACCAGCGATTCAAGCTGCATAACTTCAGTGCATGGTGGTGGAAAAAAAGAACAGGCTTAAAGAAGTCTTTGCTATTGGCTGTGCTGAATAGTAAAGAGCTTGACTTCGGAGTAAACAAACAACCACAATATAGCTTGATTTATACAAGCGCACAAAGAGACGATAGGAGTGAGGGAGTATGAATTAGGCATACATCTACTTCTTTTTTATGTTAGATTTTTCCCTCTTTCCTATTTGACAGTGACACCATAAAGCAATCTGATGAATACTGGAGCGAAGAAGAGTAAAATATTTTGTAAAAGACTGCAAGCTGACCCCGCAGAGCCCCTCCACCCATATTATTTACACGATGGGTGCCCAAGAGGTAGCTTGCGATCAACTGTCTGTACCAGTGGATCTGTTCATCCTCACTGTTCCTCTGACCCAGATACAGTACAAATGGAACTACATGGAAACACAAGTGTTACATACATTTTCTACACTCCCCTGAGTTAAATGAACACTACTGATGTTTTATTTATTTTGTATTGTCTCCACCAGGCCGAAGGCATAGGGAGAGAGTATGTTTTGCACTCCGTGTGTGTGTGTGTGTGTGTGTGTGTGTGTGTGTGTGTGTGTGTGTGTGTGTCTTTGCGTCCGTCCGTCTGTTACCAGCTAATCTCCGGCACCGTTAACCCGGTCGATGCCAAACTTTGCACACACTCCCTGGATGTCAACGATGAACCTCTGCCCCACATTTTCCAGAATGGCCTGTTATAGCGCCACCAGGAGGCCGACTTTTATAAAACACATTTTTTTATATTACTCCTCCAGATTCTGTCCAAAAATCCCGCAAATCGTTACACAGTGTCTCTATAGCCATGTGTTCAAGACGGATCTGTCCGATATTTCATATTCCATCCTGATTGGCTAACATTGGCTTTCAAAGTTTGCAGGATTGGCCCGTTTTGAACAAAAAGCCTCAAATCATAAACACAGCGTGCAATTTTACTTGAAATCTTTCACGGACTTTCATACTAGGCTGAGGAATATATCCCACCCTTTTCACATTGGCCTGTTATAGCGCCACCAACAGGTGGATTTTTGCAAAACACATTTTTGGCTCAAAATGCCTCAAATCATCCAATTGCCATCCAAGGCGTAAGAAGAAATGGCACCCTTTTCACATTGGCCTATTATAGCACCACCAGGAGGCCACAACCTGACCTGCCCTGGTGGAGACCTGTGCCCCGAGGGGCACTTTATCTAGTTTAACCTTATTTTAACCAGTAAAAACCACATTGAGACTAAAGTCTCTTTTACAAGTGTGAACTGGCCAAGGGAAGAGGCAAAATAAGTAACACAGCGCTGCCAGTAACAATAAATACAAGACAATAACAGGACAGACATGTAACATTCATAAACTAAGAAGCTCAAGGAAGAACATGAAAGTCTAACAAGTCCAATAAAGGCAAATATATAAAAACTAAGCAACGGAAAGCAGGAGCAATGTCTGGGAAGTGTGCCCATGGCAATCCTTTTGAAACTCACTAGGGGATCACAGAAGCCAAGCCAGTTTGAGTCTGGTCTGTAGGTCATGGGTTCCCAAAGTGGGGTCCGGGGACCCCTGGGGGTACTTGAGGGAGTTCCAGGGGGTACCTAGCTCAATTAGAGATAGTTAGGAACCAAATGGACCCTTATGGGTATGTAACTCAGAGAGTGGACAAATGGAACCAAATGGACACTCTCTGAGTTAAATTAACAGTGGTTTTACAATATAAATTGGGGTCCCAGAGATAGAAATGTCATTAAATCGAGGCTCCGTAGCATAATGCGTGTGAAACTGGGGGATCCATGACATTAATATGTTTTGGAATCACTGCTAGAGCCGTAACAATCCTCCATTATCGGGGTCACTGGCATATGTTTTCAAATGGGGGTCCGTGGCTTAATAAATATTGATTTGGGGGTCCTTGACACGAAAAGGTTTGGGAACCATTGCTGTAGGTCATTCCATGACCAGGGTCCAAAATAACGCACATATTTTTTCCCAGCCTCAGATTTTTTTGGGGGCACGACAAGTTCAAATTTAGAACAAATGTAAGGTGGGAGATTACCAAGAATGGCTTTGTAACTAAGTGAGAGTATACAAATGTAGCAACTTGCGAGCCGTTAACACATTAATTGCCCGGAACTATTTAATCCATTACATTCATGCGCCCAGTCGATTTATAAACACGGACGCCTTTTCCGGACGGACCGGCCGGAAGTTCATGATGTTGTGTAGCAGCTAACAATAGCCACAGCACTTTAGAATCGATTGACAACAACGGGAGACAAGAATAAATCTATCGAGACTAGACTGGACCGCGGAGCGCCGTCTAACACAGGATCTTTTTTCAGAAAAAGACGGGATGATTTAGATCGCGATTTATGAACGTTTTAAGATTTTCGTTTTCATCAGCTAAACAGAGGAGGGAGTTTTTTGATGACGTCTCAGTCTTGCGCGTCACCGAGGAGAGCCCAGCAGGCGCGCCTGGGCTATACAGCCAGGCGATCTGTTCTCGTATCAATAAACTTCGTCTTTAGGACAATACTTCGTCCTGAGCGTCGGGCGTTACTAATAGAAAGGACAAAGAACTTCGTCCTGGGCGATTAATCTGTTAAGGAGCCCCAACCCACTAAAGTACAGTGAGGGGTCCTATAGTATAGGAGAAATTGGTAATGAACCTCAATGCAGCATGAAACAACTGTTACGGTGTACAGTGAATCACCTACATCAAAGGATATTGTCCAAGATTTATCACGGGTGCATTAGGAAACTACAATGGCATATTCTAGTGATCCCCTACAAGCCTGCAGCCTGGCTAGTCAAGGTCACCTGGACAGGAGCCGATTTATTGCCTCAGTGTCTCAAATCACCGGGCACATCTCGGAGGGCTACAGCAGGGGAGCCACTAACAATCATGTACTGTATGTTTAAAAATGAGATTTAATTTCCTGTGCAAAACTTAAAACATGAAGCAAGAAAATCTGTTTTTATCATTAAAGGGGAATTTCTCCCTAAAGCTTTTTTTACAAAAGTAAGTTGATAATTATGAATATTGACAAAAAAAATAAAAAATTAAAAAATAAAGATATAGGGGAGCTGAAGCTGCAGCTGGAGATGAAGCTGCTGCTGGAGGGGTCTAACACTAGAACTCCTATTCAATCGCGCAATTGGTTTTTGTTTTTTGTTTACATCTGTTCTAGATGATGTGACAGCAACACTCCATGCATTGTTGACACTGCACTCTTCCTGGTCTATGTGAGCTGGTGTTAGACCCCTCCAGCAGCAGCCCCAGCTCCAGCCCCAGCTCCCCTATATCTTTTTTTTGTCAATATACATAATTATCAACTTACTTTTGTAAAAAAAAAAGTTTAGGGAGAAATTCCCCTTTAAGGTGAGAAATTTAGCAGTTTGTTTGCCTTTTGACACACACTGAAAATTGACAATATTCTCTGTCAGGCAGGCCCTGTATAATAGTAGTAAGTTGTTATTCTTTTCAGGGGCTGGGACTATGCCCTTTCCTTTATCCACCTTTTCCCCAGGTACCTTCCTCCTTTACAAATTATGTGCCCGCCCCACATTCAGCATGTTGTGTTGTTATGCCCCTCATAAGAATAACCACTTTTTCCACCGTGGCACCAAAATAAGCAGTGTATTTGGAGGTTGGAGGATGAGTTGAAGTAAAATAGGCTTCTGTAGAATGTGAAGAGCAGTGAGCAAGCAGCTATTCACTAAATCAGTTGTAAAGAGGCCCAAATGCCATTTGTATGGTATTTTACGGCATAAATACATTCTGCAGTTACATCTGAAAGTCGGAATTGATTTTTACAAGTTTAACCCATTTTGACCTGATATCAGATTCTAAAAATGTTTTCTACATCCTGACAGTTTTCTGAAAAAGCTACGTTTCTATGTCAGTCGTTCTTCAATTTTTTAGTGGTGCAAACCACTCCAACAACCAGCTTTGTTTGTATCCGTGTTTGTGTGTACGTGGGGCCCAAAAGAATGAGCATGGTTACTATGGTCACTGACATTACGTCAGACCACAGCTGATCAGGCTATATAAGACCTTGCACCACTCAGTTCACACGGGGTGTGATTTTTCAAAAATAGCAGACCTACAAGCTCATAGCGCGCCACTCGGTGGCGCGCTATGAGCTTGTAGATCTGCTATTTTTCAATAGCTAAAGCATAACATAATGCTAACACCAAAAGGGGTTCCCGCTCAAAATGGGTTAATGGTGAAGAAGCAACAATCCAATCCTATATCTGAAAACTCTGCGTGCATCCATATTTTGTCACAATGGCTGACCAATCGATCTGAAATTGCACATGCATTGTACACTGGCAAAGCAGATTTTGTCAATGTACCCAAATTTAAGCTGCTTATTAGCATTGTTGGCCAGGCAGACAGGGAGCAGAACTCACATGGGGGACATGGAACAGAGCAAACAGAGAGACGTGAGGGACAAACTAAAGGCCTTTTCAGACGGGGAGCGACTGACACGCCTTGTAATTGATTTTCAATGAGAGGCGTGCGTTTTATTTTGGACGCGCGCGATTACCCAAGCGTATATTCACGGAGCAGACCTGCGGTGATCCAGGGGACAACCCCTGCATCACTCGCTCCCCGTCTGAAAGGACCTTGAAATGAATAGTGAAATAAATATGATTTGGATTCCATATGTGTCCGTGTGTTCATAAAAAAAATCACACCTGTGTGAACTGAGTGACCCACAGGGTGCCCGGCTCGAGAAATGACAGAGTTACAGTGTGGGGGTCCCTGGAACATCAAGACCCCATGAACACGCCCAGGGGGGGGCGGTTCTGGCGAAATGGTTGAGAAATGACAGAAATGACAGAGTTACTGTGTGGGGGTCCCTCTACTGTACTGTCACTGTACTGTACTGTCACACCCGAAATCACGGCATGGCTGCTAAAAACTGCAGCGTGAAGCTCAACAGCGCCACTTTGTCATCTGTTGGTACTCTAAACAGACACAAAACATACACGCACACAAACAGACACACATTGCTGTTCAATGGAGTGGTTGCACCACTCAAAAACACAACATGGTAACAAGGATACATGGACTCGTCTCACCAGCTGTGGCAAGAAGGAGGAACTCAAACTTCCAAGCAAGCTGAAGATCATGCTGCTGGGTCGCATGCATCAGGGGTTAAGGGTATGGACTAGTGTTTGATAATGGGAAAAATAACTGTACTGCACTCCATTATTATTATTATTCTTCTTCTTCTTCTTCTTCTTCTTCTTCTTCTTCTTCTTCTTCTTCTTCTTCTTCTTCTTCTTCTTCTTCTTCTTCTTCTTCTTCTTCTTCTTCTTCTTCTTCTTCTTCTTCTTCTTCTTCTTCTTCTTCTTCTTCTTCTTCTTCTTCTTCTTCTTCTTCTTCTTCTTCTTCTTCTTCTTCTTCTTCTTCTTCTTCTTCTTCTTCTTCTTCTTCTTCTTCTTCTTCTTCTTCTTCTTCTTCTTCTTCTTCTTCTTCTTCTTCTTCTTCTTCTTCTTCTTCTTCTTCTTCTTCTTCTTCTTCTTCTTCTTCTTCTTCTTCTTCTTCTTCTTCATCATCATCATCATCATCTTCTTCTTCTTCTTCTTCTTCTTCTTCTTCTTCTTCTTCTTCTTCTTCTTCTTCTTCTTCTTCTTCTTCTTCTTCTTCTTCTTCTTCTTCTTCTTCTTCTTCTTCTTCTTCTTCTTCTTCTTCTTCTTCTTCTTCTTCTTCTTCTTCTTCTTCTTCTTCTCATTTTCTCCCATTTTAGTTTTTATGCCAATTCCAAAGTCTTCCCATGTGTAGTCCCGCCTGTCACTACTAACCCCTTACAGTTAGTCATGTGGGAGGGTGTATAGTGTAGACGTGTCTCTTGGTGCACAAGAACAGCCGCTTCTTTTCACCTAACAGTGTTTAGGAGTTTCACCAGGAGGATGTAAGCTGTAGAAGTTGCTAATTCGGTTCAGTGAATTAACCCCAGTCTCCTCGGTGGTAGGAAGGAACTTTACCCTTGTGACACCCCCTCATTTCACTCTTATGAGTATGATGGTGCTAGAGCAATCCTTGCCAAACGTCTAAGGACATTTCCATCGGCATTCTCAAGTCAAATGTGTTGCAACTTGTGTGAGTTTTGCAATTGTCGGTCGTTTAAATTAAAACACTGTTTTACAATGTGCATTATTTTGCATGCATCAAAAGCTTAAGGCGATCCCGACTCCACATGATCTGCATCTATGGCTCTTCCGTGCCTCGTGTGCCACAGAATAGTCTCTTAAAACAGAGTGGCAGGCCCTTCCTGCCATATACAAACACTCCCTCCCGAGCACTTTGTGTCCCTCAAGTATTGTACTTTTAATTCAATCTCTTAAGTGTTCTCCTCTTCAGTGCTTCGTTCATCCTTTTCCACAGATGTTGTCTCTTGTTTTTCCAGTTCTACTTCATGGAGTAGAGGGGATGCTTCCCCTCTAGTTTGTTACATTTTCCCTAAGGTTGACTACCTCTCTCTCGTCTGTCACTCTCTTTAACCCATTTTGGGCGGGAACCCATTTTGGTGTTAGCATTATGTTATGCTTTAGCTATTGAAAAATAGCAGATCTACAAGCTCATAGCGCGCCACCGAGTGGCGCGCTACGAGCTTGTAGGTCTGCTATTTTTGAAAAATCGAAGAACGACTGACATAGAAACATAGCTTTTCCAGAAAACTGTCAGGACGTAGAAGACATTTTTAGAATCTGATCTCAGGTCAAAATAGCTTAATCTCACGTGTCTTTTGCTCAGTGTTTCTTTCCCTCCGTCGCCACCTCTCATATACTCTTTTTAATCTTTCTTTTTTCACCAGTTATTCTTTCCACCCTCCTTCCACTGTGATCACCCAGAGTCACAGCTTCGGCACCCACATGTCTTCGGCACCCTCATATTCCCTGGAACGTGGCAGCAGTTTCTGTCACCCTCCTATAGCTTGTCATGATGGCAGCCACACAGGGAGGCACCACTCACCCGGCCTTCACTGGGCTTCATCCATCCCATGGCGCTGGCATATGAACTGACACCACCTCAATCTGTTTCCACCAACAACACTATTAACTATTAGCTGTCTACTGCCCATGAGGCATGAGGAGGAGTTATGGAAAAGGGCAGGCCCAATGTTGCTTGTAGTATCAGCAGTCTCAATAACGCTGATATTTAATAAAGCGATTGTTTTATTACACTGCTGAAGACGATCTCCTGACCAAAAACCTGAAATACTGTAAAGACGCCCTGAGGGCGAGAAGAGAACTCGCCCTAAAGGGCTGAAACAACAGTTCTGGGAATGCCCATATATGGACCTTTATATATATATTTTTTTTTCTTTTTTGAATGACGTGTTCGGGCCGGCCGGGTAGGGCGTAAAATGTGTGCTAATTAGTAAGGCCAGGCGGGGCCTCGGGCCAGCCCAGTTTGGGCACCGTTAGGGTCCAGGTAGGGCCGGGCCTTAATTTTCGGGTCGGCTGCCGGGCACGGCTGTGCTAATAACTTTGGGGCGGGCCCGTCTAGAGTTTGAATGGACAGGTATCAGTCAAAAGGGAGACATCGAAGAGGAAGGACAGGTGGGGGATGATCAACATATGGAATGTCAGAACAGGTCAGCTCCATATATGGAGATCTAAGGGTTTGAGGTTTGAGGTCAGATGTAGAGTTGCTGGCCGGCTCCATATATGCAGATCTAGGTGATGATCCTGTCTTCTCCATGTATGGCTATCCAGGGTTTGATGAGGTCAGTGTTGTGATCTTCATATATGTAGACATATATGGAGCGTGTCATGAGGCGTGACAGACTGACGGCCATATATGGAGTGTGTCACAAGGTGTGACGGACGGACGGACTGACTGTTTTGCAGGTTTTCATAGTAATCTGAGACCTAAAGTCGCAAAAAAGTGCCAATTAAAGAGTAAAGACAGTTATGAAACTAATGCTTAAACATTGCTTAAACAAGGAACACTTATTTTGTAAATTGTGTACTAAATTTACATAAAATAGGATATGACAACCTCTTCATTCATTTTAGAGAAAATTAATGACCAGTTCCCAAAGCCAGAAGCTTGAGAGCCAAAGCTGTAATTTGAGTGTCTCCAGGATCTACAGCCTGGAGCTGCTCCATTGACAAAATTGAAGAGTGACTTTGGAAACCCATAAACTGTTCCAAGTCTTTACACCCAAATGAGCATGATTTTACTGCATGAGTGAATCAGGGAACGCTTACTAATATAATCTATCCAAGGACAAAGAAATAACATGACATTGCCTGTGTTCTCCTTTTAACCCATTCAGGCCTGACGTCGAAATTTAAAAAAAAAAGTTTTCTAAATCATGACAATTTTCGGAAAGATTTGAGGCACATTTTAACGATTTTTCAAAAATAGCAGACCTACAAGTTCATAGCGCGCCACTCGGTGGCGCGCTATGAGCTTGTAGATCTGCTATTTTTCAATAGCTAAATTATAACAATGTTTAAAACACCAAAACGGGTTCCCGCCCCAAAATGGGTTAATGGTTAATGTGGTTAAACGCTAACGTGACATGGATGCGTTCCAGGTCTCAATGGATTAAGAGGCGTCAGGCGTGTGTGACTCATGTAAAGGTGGAGGAAGCACAGAGCAGCTGCGTGTGTTGAATATGGAAGCACTGAGCTGACAGGAGTTAGTACGTCAACGTTCAATCATGGTCAAGAGTGGAAATGGAAGAGTCCTGACCACAGAATACAACAGTCACATAAGTCAGGGGTTCTCAACCCGTGGGTCGCGACCCCTCGGGGGGTCGCCAAATTATTTTAGGGGGTCCCCAAATTATTTTCAAAAAAATATATATATATATATTTTTTATTTTTTTAAAGAATTTCACGATTTTTCAAAAATAGCAGACCTACAAGCTCGTAGCGCGCCACTCGGTGGCGCGCTATGAGCTTGTAGATCTGCTATTTTTCAATAGCTAAATTATAACAATGCTTAAAACACCAAAAGGGGTTCCCGCCCAAAATGGTTTAAGGTTATTGTAGCAGTCAATTTATATTGGGGGTCGGGAGGGGGCGGGGCGGGGGTCCCGAGACATTGCCAAAGCATTTCCGGGGGTCCCCGGCCAAAAACGTTGAGAACCCCTGAAGTAAAGGATGACCCATAACCACACAGGTGTGCATTAACCCATTCTGGGCGGGAACCCCTGTTGGTGTTTTAAGCATTATGTTATACTTTAGCTATTGAAAAATATTATTATTATTTTTGAAAATTTGTGAAAATGTTCCTGAAATCTTTGAATATATTCTTTCAGAGCGAGTTTTTAACTCAAATCTTTGCTTCTGGGGGGTCTCTGGAACAACATGTTTTCAGATGGGGGTCGACGGCCAAATACATCTAGTTTTGGGGGTCTTTGACATGAAAATGTTTGAAAACGACTGACACAGAAAACTGTCAGGAATTAGAAGGCATTTGTAGAATCGTCCTCAGGTCAAAATGGGTTAAAGGATTTGAAACCATGACGTGGAAGCGAAGAACCATCTGACAGGTGACGACGCCATGGCGGTGTCATGCACATTAGCTAAAAAATATGACAATTAATAACCCGAGGATTGTAAAAGTTGAGCCAATTGATCTGGAATGCAATGCTGGTTTAGGGAAAGATAGAATAGCACATAGACAAACAAAATAATAGATTACCCAAAACTAAATTACACATGCAGCCGATAACATGAATGAGTCATTCATGAGTTCATTTGATTTGGATAGTTCAAGAGCGATGATAATAATACATTTTTGTTTGCCAATTTCCTACCAAATCAGGTTACATTGAAGCATGCACTGCACACAAACGTGGATGTGTGTGTGTGTGTGTGTGTGTGTGTGTGTGTGTGTGTGTGTGTGTGTGTGTGTGTGTGTGTGTGTGTGTGTGTGTGTGTTATATTACAGGTCTGAAGTCCATATCTATGACCGAATCATGCTGTCCGTATTGATATACAGTTGGCCTATAATAACACTCCCTCTCATATGATACTGCTTCAGTGACTTCACACAGCTTTTTCCTCTTAGGGTGCTGCTACGGTATTATTGTAAATAGATTTAGCCGTGTCTCATTCCAGTGAACAAGATGACTGTCCCCATCAATCCTGCTAATTAACCGAGTTTCTTTACATTTCCATTACCGTGATGAAAACGGATTGGCTGTGGGTGATGAATATTTGCTCCAGCATTTGCTGTGGCCCTTTAGTCGCCATGGCAACTTTCTGGACAGTTCCCCCCCCCCCCCCCCCCCGACGCTGCAAGTATTCATGGGTACTTTATCCTCCAGAGCATCATCATCACTCTCCATTTAGATATTAGCACATTTACATTTTTCTACCACACTATCTCTGCTGGGGAGTGGGCAGGGTCTGTGACCATGGTTACGATGATATTAATGAACCTCTGAAGGATTAACGAATCCTCTGTACTTTCAATATATTACCATATTCATCGCAGGTACATCAAGGGTGCTTGGGCGTTATTGCACTGGGAGTGGTTGAAGCTTTGCTTTTTTTCCTCAGTTTTGAGGGAAGATAAAAGATATGCATAGAATATAATCAGGTAGATTAAAAGCAATCTCATGAGAAGGTGTGTGTAGGTGTGTGCGTGTGCGTGCGTGTGTGTGTGGTAGTAGTAGTAGTAGTAGTATAATTCACAAGGGTAGGAAGATCAAAGCGGCAGGTCATTAATAAAATCACACCCGTGTGAAATGAGGGGCGCTCTTGTCATCGTTCAATCAAAGACGACGTTGGCCGTTGTTAGCGAATCGATCGACAGCTCAGTTTCAGTCCCAGCACAGTTTCATATGTTTAATTTACGTCATATTTAGCGGAGTTAACAGCTCTTATCATCATACTGTATATCATCATGCATCATCCCATACTGGCCAACCAGAACCTGTGATTGGTTAATTCTGGCCAATCAGAATGCCTGTTGCCTGTGATTTGGTTAGCTGATTTGCTCGTTTTCCCTTCAATGTCAATGGCGTTTAATGTTTTGATGTTTCATTTACGACATAAAAAGCAGACATCTGACGCCATTTCTCCGTTCACCGTCAATGGAAAAAACTTGAGACGGGCGGGGACAACATTTAGCGGACATTTGACCGTAATTCTCTTACCGTGGTCAATGGCAAAATCTTAAGATGTGTGGGAACAAAAGCTGTTTATAGAAGGGGCTAGCACCCCTTAAAAATAACACTTGTGTCGCCACATGACGTCACTGCTTAAGCCATTCTGACCTGAGATCAGATTATAAAAATGTCTTCTACATCCTGACAGTTTTCTGAAAAAGCTATGTTTCTATGTCGGTCGTTCTTCGATTTTTCAAAAATAGCAGACCTACAAGCTCGTAGCGCGCCACTCGGTGCCGCGCTATGAGCTTGTAGATCTGCTATTTTTCAATAGCTAAAGCATAACAATGCTAACACCAAAAGGGGTTCCCGCCCAAAATGGGTTAAAGCAAACATTAAAGGGTAAGACCACTTTTGTAGAGGTTTGGGTTGTGTAGTTACCTTGCCATGATGTAACTCCAAATGTGGACAAGAAATCAAAAATAATTTCTCCAGTGATTAGAAATTGATAATTCAAAATATGCTCCTTATTGACTTACATTGTACGCTGAAACAGCTCTCAAAGTCACTCTTTTAGTATGTAAACAAACACAAACAAAGTTGTTTCAGACAATATAGAGCAACACCAAAACTCATGTGGTTTTATTTCTTCATAAAAATGGTAACTTCCTGTTGATTTTACTATATGAAGATCTGGATCCGGATCCATGGATCCAGTCCGGGTTTTCTTCTGAATAAAAATGGACAAATCAACAGGAAGTTAACATTTTTATGAAGAAATAAAACCACATGAGTTTTGGTGTTGCTCTATATTGTCTGAAACAACTTTGTTTGTGTTTGTTTACGTACTAAAAGAGTGACTTTGAGAGCTGTTTCAGCGTACAATGTAAGTCAATGAGGAGCATATTTTGAATTATCAATTTCTAATCACTGGAGAAATTATTTTTGATTTCTTGTCCACATTTGGAGTTACATCATGGCAAGGTAACTACACAACCCAAACCTCTACAAAAGTGGTCTTACCCTTTAAAGGTCCATAGACTTGGCTGCCACCTGACATCACGTCATGTGCTGATTTTTTTGAGGGGGCATCAAAGTCCATAGACTTGGATGCCACATGACATCATTTCGCCCCTCAAATACGTGAACGTCTTTGATGTAATTCTTTGATGTATTTTGTGCTGCAGTTTCAGAATAATAGTGAGACATAAACCAAGTACTGAATGGAACACAGACTTCCACAGGCTTGCTGCTAATTAACTCCCATTCTTGGTTATCAGTCAAAACATTCAAAGTGGTTTATATTGCTTTGATCTGATCACAAGGTAAACCATCATTTTACTTGAATTCTTTTGAAATATTACAAGCATCCCAAAATGGGTTTACCCAGGAGGGTCGCTGGCATCTCCCTTAAGGATAAGGTGGGGAAACTCAGCCATCCGTGAAGGACTCGGGAGTCGAGTCGCTGCTGTCCTTTGTTTAGAAAGTCTGATAATCTCACGTAAAGATGCCTCACGGTCAGCTCCCGGGGGAGATTTTCCAGGCATGTCCATCTGGGATGAGGCAGGAACCAGGTGGAGGGATTATATATCCACACTGGCCTGGGAATGCCTCGAGATCCCCCAGTCAGAGCTGGATCATTTGGCCAGGCAAAGAGAAGTGAGCCTGGGGGGAACTGCTACCTGCCGTGCCGTGACTTTGGATGAGCGGTTGAAGATAGATAGGTGAAATGGATGATTGGAGATTACACATAGTGCTCCGTCAAAGTAATATGCCCTCCTTTCCTCAATTGATATTAAACCAAAAGGGAAAAGGAAAACACAGACATACTCCATTTGAACTCTGTTGAAAAGGCATTTCAAAGAAATCACCTAAATTAATTTCTTCTTTTTTTAATTTCGTTTTAAGGCATATCTCCTTCAATGGAGCTGGTGAGGATGGAGGATTTACTTTCACTGTTCTGCTGAAATCTCCCTTCTCAAATATTGTGTACAGTACACTGTACAATTATGAGAGTTCATTCACAATTTAGAGAGTGTACAAATGGAAGCAAATGGACTCGTACTCATTAACCTCATCTCATTCCGTTCCACACACACAGAAGGGTCTATTTGGTTGCATTTATATAGACTCAGAGTTAATTTAACACTCAATATTCGAGTATGTCGAGTATGTCTTTTCATGGCCAGTGTCAGACTGCAGGTCAAAATCACATCATTCAAAGGTAAAACAAAAAGATTGTTCAAAGGGTTGTCATAGAAGTTTCTGCAGTGTGTCCTACTGTACATAACGTACGTTATGTAGAGTGTCGTATTTTAGACCATAAGACATCCATGTGTACTTTGAACGGCGGAATATCACACGCAATTATCTGAACTCAAATGAGACACCATTTCAACAGGCCTGTCTACATATTCTGCTTCGTATATCTGGCCATGGATTTTAATGCAATTTATACAGCATACCAAGCAATGACCCTCTCTGAACCTGTCCCACGACATATTGGTTAAAAGACCTGTCATCCTTTCTTCATTTAGAGAAAATCAAATTTGCAGTTAGGTTTTGGGTTCCATCTTGGATGCTAAAGTATTAGCACCGAGAAAAGAGCGTGCAAAGGCTGCGGCTAATACAGAAGCTAATGGCTATGGAGAAACAGAAGCACTGCTGGCAAGGCCTTAGCAAGCGTCCGTAGCAACCAGAGCGAAACACAGCGGGGCTTTCTTATAGCGATATCAAACGCCTTAAGACGAGCCTACTCGTCATGAGCGCCCCACGTAATTCATTTATAGGACGAGTATAACTGTGATTAGCACCAAATGTGTTAAGGAGCACTTCATCCATTTTCAAACTTATCTGCATACACTGTAATTGGTCCTCACTAATACTAAGTTGCCACCATTTCCGTCTGCTGGACATTTCAGAAACCTGTCTAATGACATCATTGATGGGGATTCCAAGCTAATAGAAACTGCAGCCTTTCTCATCCTGGAAAGACAACACACAAGGAGCCATGCAGTTGTCTTTTTGGCTGGTTTCTGAACTGTCCACGGAACCACCTCTGATACACGGCAGAGAGTAGACATACCGTCTTTTAATTGAACTTCGGTGAGGACCAGTTATAAGAAAAGGTTGAAAATGGGTGAGGTGGCCTGGGCCATGGCTCAGTGGTCCAGGCAGTGCAGGCACCTTGGCTGGTAATCCAGTCTGGCAGTGTGCCGCGGGTTCGACTCCCGATCCCGACGGCCTTTACTGCATGTCTTCCCCCCCATCTCTCTCCCCATTTCCTGTCAGCCTACTGTCTGTCCCTCCATAAAAAAATATAAAATAAAGGCGAAAGCCACAAAAAAAATACATTTTAAAAAAAGAAAATGGGTGAGGTGAGGCATTTAACCACATGGACCCTTGGGTCCGTATTCTGGTCAAGCCATAATAGGTGAACATTTGCCAATAATAGGCGAACTTGGATAGCAGATCTACAAGCTCACAGGGCATCACAATTGTGACCTTCTAGCTCTATATAGGGTTTAAGTGGTTAAGCAGATTTGCAAAGATAAATGCAATTTTAAAAAGCTTTGATTTTAATACCTATTGTATCATGGCACAATGCTTTAGTGCCCTTGTGCAGTAACAGACACGATTACTGTATGTAAACCAGTCACTTTAATTCTAGTTTAGTCATTCTGTTTTTAACCGTTTTCATGGTTTCTAGTTGTGCCAAAGCACTACATTGAAAGACGTGCAACAATAGGTTATATCAATACATTTCAATCCATACAGACAATATTTAGGCCTGGACAACAAAGAACACCTGGACAACAAAGAACAGAAAACATATTTCACTGTTGCAAGTTTCTCTGCTAAGCAATAATAATTCCAATACAGTGATGAGACTGTGGTTTACCGGCCAGCCAAACCTGCTGTATGTTAAATCCCATGACAATTATGAACATGCTCACAGCCTCAAAAACCACACATGTGCTTTGATGTATGGCCACAGCTGCAACATTGGGTTTATTAGACACACACATATATATATATATATATTGTAGATCTCCCCAAAATGTCTCAAATGATGAGGCTTTCTGGGGAGCTCATGTCTCTTTCAGCTCCGCCATGTTTTGCACCCTGGGTGATGTAAGGAGTCATTGTGGGTTAAAATCGATGCTGGGATGCATTCAAGCTCCCAGGCGCCAGCGACTGTAATTAACAAGTAGGCCTACTGTGCAGAACATATAAGATAAGCTACATGAACATGCAAACATTTCACATGGGGCCGGAACAGGCCGTTTCGTCATGTTTCATCACTCTTTACCGGGAGGATTATAATGGAGCCCCAGGGACTTCCATTACCAACGAACCACCGGTCAGTTCAGCTATTATGCTATTTTCTGTGTTGTTTATCCACCTACACAGAATGTGGTCCAACCCTGCCTTTCAATTCATGGCTTTTCATCTGTGATGACCATAGAAGCTTAAAGGTATATTCACTTATTTTTTCTTTTTTTCTGGATAATCCTCCCTACTATAGAGTGTGCTGACCATATAAGGAGTTCCTCCCTGTCCCCAGTGAGCCCCTGGGGTCAAAAAACTAGTTTCAGTTTTGGTGGCGGGTGGCAAAACCTTCATCCAATCAGGATGAGTGGGGCCTTCCTCCAATCATGATCGAGTGGGGGCGGGCCTTGGTGCACATGCTGTTGGCCTGTTGCACTTCCCCCCACTGTAGTGCGTGCATGTGCACATTTTGTTACCGGGGCGGACTGGGTGGTTTTCCAAATCACCCAAATCACTGAATGCTCCTTTAAGCTTGCACACACTCGTTACATTGGTAAAAAGAGGTCGCGGCCTGGGCCATGGCTCAGAGGTCCAGGCACCTTGGCTGGTAATCCAGTCTGGCAGTGTGCCGCGGGTTCGACTCCCGAATCCGACGGCCTTTACTGCATGTCTTCCCCCCCATCTCTCTCCCCATTTCCTGTCAGCCTACTGTCTGTCCCTCCATAAAATAAAGGTGAAAGCCACAAAAAAAACATATAAAAAAAAAGAAATAGGTCGCAGAGGCTGAGCTTACCTGATGAATGAACGTCTGGGCTCCCCGAGGGCTCATGAGCAGCACGGCCCGCCGCAGCGTGTCCCGGTAGCGGTTGAGCTCCTCGGTGCGCATGGTGTTGAAGAGGTCGGTGAAGACGCGGCTGACGTTACGGTCCACCCTCTGCAGGGAGACGTCCAGTCCCAGTCGAGACGCCTGGTCCATGAAGTTCTGCAGACCCCGGATATCTGGGAGGAGGATAAGATAAGATCCGTATTTGTCACTGTATGACATGTGCCCAGAAGGGCCCTTAGGTCGGCAGAACAGGGTCTGTTGGACCCACCCTTCACCAAACTAAAAACTAAAGGTGACAAATCATTTCAGGCTGTAGCAGCCAAACTTTGGAATGCTCTCCCACTAGCGCTGAGATTTTCCTCCTCTGTGGGCATTTTTAAAAATAGCCTCAAAACATTTCTTTTTAAACAAGCATTTGTGGATGGTTTAACCTGAACTTAATATACCTTTGTTTTATGATGTATTTATGATGATCATATTGTTTCTTGTTTGAGCTGAATTGTACAACACATGTTTTATCTGCATTGTTTGCTTGTTTACTACTTTACTGTTCTGTATTTTTATTGTATGTAAAGCACTTTGTGAGTCCTCTCTGTGAAAGGTGCTATATAAATAAAATGTACTTACTTACTTACTATGAGATATACGACAAAACTTTGTTTAGTGCATCCACACAAAGTATCAACAGAGAAAGAAAGAAACACTGATGGAGCAACACCACATCATCGTCATGGTCAAGTCAAGTCATCACAGTCTGTTAAAATACAGAATTTAAAAAAACTGAGGAGGAGAGGAGGGTGTCCATGGTAAGAGGGACGAAGAGGAGAGACAGAGATAGAGAAGAGAGAATGAGGGAGAAAAGGCCCAAGAATCAGAGAGAGTAGAGGACAACATCATCTTTAAGCAGGTGCAAACTTAGACGGTACTGCATCCCCAAAGCATTTCTTCCACGAGACTGCCAAGTGAACAACCAGCACTTCCAACATCTGAACACCCACTCAATACTTAGGCATTCATCCACCTGCTTCAAGGCAATATTCACGCTCTGCTCTTGATCTAAAGCGAGAGACAAAACAAGCACACTCGTCTCACTGCATTTCTTGGGAGATTACACTAGGATATGAGATTGGTGGCAGGTGTTGCTTCCCCCAGAGAACTTGGTGCGCCCGGGCATATTGCGCCTTCATTTCAATGAAACAAGCCAAAGAGAGTCTGCGCAGCAGACAATCAAAGGTGATGCAGGACGGAGGCCGCTCGCTAAGCTCTACGCTCCCGGCACACACCGGGGGAGCAGGAGCCCAGCAAGTGCCAAGTCAGTGCTGCATTGTCAAGAGGAGGAGAGGCGGTGGTGCAACAGCAGAGCCTTTCTCTGTTCACAATGGAAGCTCTGGCAAATGTACTCCCCTGCTATGTATGGGAGGCGGGTGTTGTGTGTGTGCGTGTGCGCGCGTGTGTGTGTGTGTGTGTGTGTGTGTGTGTGTGTGTGTGTGTGTGTGTGTGTGTGTGTGTGTGTGTGTGTGTGTGTGTGCATGCCGTGCGTATGTATCCACGCATGTGCATGTTCAGATTTCCTCCTGTTGCATCTGCAGAACCTTGATGACTCATGCAGAGGACCGGTGCTTTGGTGCTCACATCAGACGGTACACATACTGGCTCTACACGCACGCACGCACGCGCGGCTATCCTCATACATCCCATGGGGATAGCCTACCCTATGTCTAAGAAAACATGCCTTTATTGATTGGTATAGTGGCTCAAGGCCAAAATAGGAAATTCTGATAAGAAAGTCCTTGACCTTGAGCTTGAGCAGGGAATCAATATGTTTCACATGTTGACTATACTATTATATAACTTATCACGTCATCACGTCACACTATAATTCACTCAATGTCTGAATGTATGTCAGAAACACTGTCGTAGCTCCTCACTGCCTGCACCAATCGCTCCCACTTTTCACACAGACATTGACCATTATGGAGGTCTTAACGAAGCCCTTTTTCCCATTTAACACATTATAAATTAATAATTACTTTATTAGTGAATTAAAATTGCTCCATTAGTCCGGCAGCTGACAGGCTTCTTTTGTTTAAAGTGGGAAATTTGGTATAGGCCTAGTATTTATTATTGGCCTAAAATATTGTCTATATACTGTACATACAATCTACTTGCTGACCGGCTGTCACTATTGGGCTTTTTTTTTTGAGGAAAGGCAGGCAAAAATGTCAAACTTTCCTTTAAGTAGCATGTGACGTGTCAAACTAGGGGGTTTTCATGATCCTGAAACCATTCCATTTTTGCCTGCCATAGGATGTTAATGGTAGGGTCACAAGAAACTATAAAACAAATTTCCCAATAGTGACAGCCGGTCAGCAAGTGGATTCATGAGTGTATGTATATACTGTAGACCAGACCTGGGCATTGTACGGCCCGCCGGCTGACTCTGACCGGCCCGCGAAAGATTACTTGATAATTAGAAAATAAAACATACTTTCATTACCGCATATGGGTGGACTAAAACCGCATTGCTTTTATTTTGAAGCCCATGTATTCTCACAGTGCACACAATCTGCACATCAACTGTGCACGTGAATTGCGTGTGATTGAGAACCTGTCTTCCTTCCTTCACCCCCCATTATGCGAAAATGTCGGCTTTTTGGATTTATTGGTGACAACAGCATCGGTGAATGCAAATAGCCATGAAGCCCAGCTAAGCATGCAACTCCACAACACGGTAGGGCAGGTGCATGATTACCAAACTTCCTCGCAGGAGGACAAGTTAAATCCCATTATGCTTTATTTAACCCGCTCTAACCATAGAGTATATATATAATAGAGACTGAACTGGCGCGAAGCTCCGCCCCCCCAGCTATTCATGTCAGTGGAAGTTGCTCAGTGGCGTTTTGAAGCACCCGGAAGACTGCCGGAAGTACCGTCTCAGAACGTCTACTTCCGCATTTGACCACCAAATTTTGGTGGTCAAATGCGGAAGTGCAACCGAGCGCTCAATGTTAAAGCCCAGCTGCACGGGGTTTCCCGGTCATGAATCCACGGGTCCGCCTGTAGTCCCTCCTCCTACCACTAGGGAGGAGAGCTTCAACGTTGGAAAGTCTGCCTGCCCCCTTGGCTCTAACCCGCCTCGCCAATAAAGTTGGTGTTAAGTCAAGATGCTGCATCATACGGCGGTGTTGCGCCCCGAATGTGGCATGCTTCTTAAGTTCAGAACGGTTGGGTGATGCGCCGTGAGCTTGTGGATCGTCTGTTTTCGACACCGTTGTACCACAAAGTAAATCTGGCAGAACGTGCACACATCATTGCCTTCCAGGCTGCCAAGTCTCAACAATATCATCACTGGTTGGCTTGTTATTGTGTTTTCAGAACATCGTTGTTCGTCCTCATCTCACGCTGATAGTAAGCAGTGCGCCATGTGGGTTGTGAAAGTGGCACCTCCAGAGTCCTCCGTATGGAAGAACAACTATTAAAACAGCTACCTCTAATGTTCTCATTGTTAAAATAAAATGCTAGTATTGGATTGCTGTGATGTAATGCGGATTATGGATGTATCATGTACTTAGGATTGTTTATAGGATGTTGTGTACTGTTTTGTCTGTTTTTGTCTGCCTTATTTTTCAACTTTTATTGATCCTGTATTTAAGGTTTGTTTGTTTTGTTTTCTGTTGTCCTTTTTCTTTGGGGTGAAAATTCAATGTATTTATTCTTGTATGTTATCCTTGTGGGGTTTATGAAGAGAAGCTGTTAATGCCGCCATATATTATTTTTCTACTCCAGTATTTCAATAATGCTTCTGTGAAAAAAACCAATAAAAATAGTATTTACATGACTTAAACAAAAACATAGTTTTCAACTGGGAAAGGAAACGTCTCAAGCATGCAAGTAAAAAGTAAAAAAATCACACCCATGTGAAATGAGGGGCGCTCTTATTGTACATCATCATAAATGGCCATTTACTGCTTTTTATATAGAAATAAAATTGATATTATGCATAATTAAGTTCAGCCTTTTGGCCCGGCCCTACAAAATATTTTCGGTTTCTCATTTGGCCCCTTGGGAAAAATAATTGCCCACCCCTGCTGTAGACAATATTTTAGGCCAATAAAAAAAGACTATGGGCTCCATTTTTGTCTCATCTTCCTAAAGCCACTATTTGGGGATTTAGGAGTGGGGAAAGGGTGTTCCCCCACTAAAGTTGGTATTTTGGTTACCTGTCTAAATCCCTTAAACACCTCCGTTACCCGTTATATTATGCATAGGTGTGGTTTGGGCGTTGCAATAATTAAACCAGATGTAACCAATCACCAGTCTTGGTTTTAAGAGATCCCTTTAATAGATCCCTTAACCGTCGCCCGTTAGTGCTATATTGCTTCATAGCCGCTGCCGCTGCACCCCCCCTCCCCGTGCCGTTCTTTTTTTCTCTCCACACGCACAGAGCCAAGAACACTCGTCTTTTCATTGAGTCACAACTCGCTCAAATCTTGCTCATTTAAAAAAATTCGGTATATAGACCGTGCGTGTAGATCGTCTCTACGGAACGGTATGAAGCGAAAAGGAAAGTTCGGCAAGTCGGATTAAACCATTTGCTGCGCTGGCGATGAACTGAAGAGCAGCCTGGCACAAATAACTTATTTGACTATACAATTATATAAACACAATGGACACAAGGAAGTGGCAGGCACTCACTTCAGCTGATTATAGGAAAATACCAAAGAGATGCAATATGAATATTGGAGAGATGAGGCAGCCTGACTAGTCTGTGCCTGGACATCTCCATTGAAGCGCGCGGTGGCCGCTCTTTACCAAACTAATTTGGCATGGCTAACGGGTGCTTTTAAATGCCACTATCGCTTTCCCAAATGTGTGTGACCAAAATAGCAATTTAGGGGAAAGCATGCCAACACGCCCATGACCACACCTCTAGGCGCAAATACAGGTGTCGGCAAAAAATATAGCAGGTGACACGGGACGGAAATACCATTAAGGGACAGAGAAAGCTCCTATATTCGTAATTTTCGGTCAGCGGCTGAATTGCGGGCCGCGCTGCGGGTAAAGGATGCGACAAAATTGGAGCCCAATATGTACCAAATTTCCCACCCGTCCACCTCGGCTGCCGGACTACATGGGAAAACGCACAACCTCACACCTCCGCCCCCCTAGCCGCCTAGCGACACCTGCATCACAGGCCACTGTTCTCGGTGTTACCCCACTGGCATGCTTCCTCTGGTCCCGCCGTCACACAACAATCAGTGGCCTATACAATTTTGCACCTGGCCCACCGCTCAGAAAGCAAAGCAAAGCAAAGTTACTATATTTACCCAGGGTAACTGGACTAAGCATCAGATACTTGTTTACAGCCAGGCCACCGCTGCCGACCTACACACACACACACACACACACCTACACACACACACACACACACGGTGACGCTAATCTTACATGTTGGATCCACTGCTGCTTTCACATGTTGACTTCCACCACTTCCGACATCAACAGCCCACGTAAACTTTCCAAACTACTTTCGCTGTGCGCGCGCGCGTCTGTGTGCTGTGGAAACTACTTTTGCTTGTGTGTGCGTGTGTGTGTGTGTGTGTGTGTGTGTGTGTGTGTGTGTCCTTGTGCGCACATCCTTGATACTTTTCAAATGGGGGTCTGTGGGCTAATAAGTGTAAATGTTGCGGTCCTTGCCATGAAAACGTTTCCCTACCATTCATTTGTAAGAATACTTTCATGTTATAGTGCTGTTTTTATTCATAAAAAAACACACAAATATATTATACAAGTTGATCTATCAGAACGGGTAAGGAATAGTAGTGTTAATTTAACTCTGAGAGTGTACACATGTAACTGAGGCAGCGGTGGCCGAACGGTTTGCGGAGCGGTCTTGATACCGGAAGGTCGCCAGTTCGAATCCCCGGACCGGCACGTTAAAATTACCACCGCTGAAGTGCCCTTGAGCAAGGCATTGAACCCCAACCATGACATGTTCTATGAGCAGGGCGTGGCTGTAAACAAGCATCTCGAGCTTAGTGCACTTACCCTGGGTAAACAAAGAACTTTGCTTTTTAACTAAATACTAAATAGTCACCTGCCACTGAGGATTTATACTGTACGTACACTAAGACATGAACCATGCAGAGTGATTTAGAATAGTCTATTTTTCTTGCCCGCTGTTTTCGTGCAAGTCATTTTCGGGCAACAGAAATACTCCCTGTTGTTGGTGGATTCTCTTCCCAATAAAAATGTTCAAAGGGCAGAACAAAACATGAAATTAAAGCATTCATCATTTTGAAATGCTGCCAAAGTCTTTCATTTCAGGGCTCTTTGAGGCCTCTCTCTCCTCTCCCATGCAACACCTAATTTAACCAACTCTTGGGTTTGCGTTGATGAAAGGACCCTTTCGTTAGTCTCCACATTGTTTCCTGGAACGAGGACATTGTACATTACTCTAGGTAGTACACTATTCCTAGTATACAATGGGCAATAGTTTGACCACTGAACACTTGTAGATAGCTTTCCAATGCATATAACAATTCAATTTCCCTTCGCACCCTTAAACTATTGCAATTCATTTTGTGCCTTGACTGCATTATTTTACTGTATTGTGATGACAAATAAGATTGTTTATTACCCCCCCCCCCCCCCCCCCCCCCCCCCTCAAACTCGAACAAAAAAAGCAATTTTGGAGAGTAGGACTGAGGTGAGGCTTCCAGCAGAAAAAGCAAATTAATATGTTCATCAAACTCAAATGGTAACTCAATACTTTCACAACACCGTTTCCACTTCCACAAACTAAAACGCCTACAACAAAACATCAAATCTAATTCTGTATTCATAGTTTTGTTTATGGTTTTCCATCAAATCTCTCTACTAAATAAGCTGTACTGAATAACTGCTGCCGAGCTGGGCACATTGAAATCCATCTCAGAAACAGAAGAAGAAACATATTGGCAAGCTCCATGCAAGTGATGCTCCAGCTTTGGCACATGTGCTGTGATGGCGCCAGTGAAGTTAAACGACTAGTGCAGAACAAATGACAACAATTACATACAGCGATGTATAGTGAAACTTAACATTGTAGAACATTACCTAAACATTAGACCTGAGACAAGCACTCCTTGATTACACACATTACAAAATAAACAGTAGTAAGATGTACTTTACATAATTTATTACCTGCGTGCTATGGTCCAATGTATAATAGCACAGTGTGACAGTGTGCTTAACCCATTCTGACCTGAGATCAGATTCTAAAAATGTCTTCTACATCCTGACAGTTTTCTGAAAAAGCTATGTTTCTATGTCAGTCGTTCTTCGATTTTTCAAAAATAGCAGACCTACAAGTTCATAGCGCGCCACTCGGTGGCTTGTAGATCTGCTATTTTTCAATAGCTAAAGCATAACATAATGCTAACACCAAAAGGGGTTCCCCCCAAAAATGGGTTAATAACACCAACTCCCCCACCGCCATTAGAACTAAATCCAAGCTCATTTAATTTGATCATTCTTTCCAGAGAAAATTATGAAAATGAAAAAGGCCAAGAAACCAAATTCTCAGTTGTCTTTTAACATCTTGTCATGTGAATACAAACAAACACAGCTGTAAATCCTGGGAAGAGGCCAGGGGGAAGCTGCCACACTACAACTATTCTAGGACCCTGCCTGGCAGCATATCTGACTTCAAAGCCAGACTTCCATGGAGAAGCCATGGTGGCCACTTCCAGGGGGTGGCTGTGACAGTGCCACAGAAAAAGGGATTAACATGGAATTATAGGTCTGATTCCTGGACATGTTCGCTTGAGCATCACTTCGCTACACAAATCTGTCTCTGAAAGTTTTAGATATCAAGCCTGAGCCTCTCTCTGGCTCTGTGCCTCCCCAAGCGAGCAGTATCGAACATGCCCTCTCCTACGATTGCCATTTGCTTTCTTGCTCGACAGTGAGGGAGGCAGGGTATAGGAGGAGAAGAGGGGGGGGGGGAGGCATGACAGAGAGAGTTTAAAGTCACATCGATATGGAATTCATTCCCACCAAAATCGGTTTCAACACATCTTGTGCTCGGATTGGAGAACGTGCATTGCAGTGCTGTATAGTGTACTGTAGACATGAGCATATCATGAACAAATGGATCCAAAAATGTTTCACTAAGCTGTCAAGCTCTGCCACAAACTAAAAGAAACGGCTGTGCCACAAAGCCCTGTTTACTCACGAGTCACCACTGAGACGAGACTTTTAAAGCAAAGACAATAATAGAGAAATAGGAGAGGATATATAATATTTTCAACACAGCAGCTAAGCCATACAGGCTGCCACAAGAATGAAGGAGAGAAATACAGAGAGAGCCAAGAGACATCCCACTTCTCATGGAAACAAAAAGAAAAATCATTTTGCGTGGTGGCAATGAGTGGGTAGAGAGCTAGGCTGTCTGGGAATTGGAAGGCTCATTACGTCATAGTCTCTTTATTGTTAATGGCGTTTAATGTTTGTGTTGGCACTGTTTGTTTTACATCACCATTACATCACCTAATCAACATGAGTTAGACTTTAATATGTTAGCGCCCCTTACTTCACACAGGTGTGATTTTTAATATGTAATTTGGATGACCCTAATTAAGCCCTAACCACACCAAAGGGTCACCATGCAACTCCTTGGGTCCAAACGGTTGCAAGGAGTTAACGTTAAAACAGTCTCGACCCTTTGGTGTGGTTTGGGCCATTGAATTCCATACGTTGAATCACTAGGGTCAACGTGGGTCAACGTGCCCTTTGGTGTGGTTAGGGCTTTAGGATCATAAAAAAAATCTTGAACGATTAGGCTACTATTGCAATTTATTTTGGGTCACGCCCCTTTTTAGCTTAGATTAGGTTATGCTTTCCCGCTTGGGGCGCTGTGGGTGCTGGCTGCGTGTTTCCTCCTCCGCGTCATCAGTGCCCATACCTGAGGCGGGGTTGGCGAAAGGGCTTTTCTGTGTGGAGTTTGCATGTTCTCCCCATGTCCCCTAGGGTAGGTACCCTCACAAAAAACATGCAGTAATCCTGGTCTCTAAACTGTCTCCCCCTGACCAGCCGGGGCGGGGCGCCTGATGGAGGGGAAAGGAACTGGTTGGAATAACGTGTTCCTTCCACGCGCTACGTCCAACCAGGGAAACTCCCCCTGCCAGGTGTAAAGGAGCAACTTGGACACTCAGGCATGAAGGAAGCATGAGTTCAAGTCCGTTGCTCTCCCCATGTCCCCCATATATGGGGACTAGGTTGGCGGAGGGTGTGTAGAGCCCAGGATCACATTAGATCATTGACACAGGGGTGAAAAATGGGTTACAAAATCGTGGGATAAAAAATACATTTAAAAAAAAAGATTAGGTTATGCTTCTAACCTGCAGTGAATGGGACAGTGTGGCAATAATAACAATGCAGTAGAAGAAGATAACAGAATGTAATAATTCAACTAAACAATGTCATTTTCCAGTCAACTGATATCTGTGTCTTGATGCCATGGTAGTAATTTCATGCATTTGTATCTGACTGAATGCACATCATATTACAATTGTGATAAATCTGGCTGTAAGAACAAGACACACATAATCATATACGGTCATGCAGTGACTTAACCCATTCTGGCCTGGTCGAAATTTAAAAAAAATGTTTTCTAAATCATGACAATTTTCTGAAAGATTTGAGGCACATTTTAATGATTTTTCAAAAATAGCAGACCTACAAGTTCATAGCGCGGCACTCGGTGCCGCGCTATGAGCTTGTAGATCTGCTATTTTTCAATTGCAAAATTACAACATAATGTATGTAACCACCAAAAGGGGTTTCCCGCTCAAAATGGGTTAACATAATCCTGTCTATCCTATAAACGTCATATCCAAGACCACTGGCAATGCCCAAGGCCTAAAAAAATAGTGTGCATCGATTGCATTGTTGGCATGGAACCACGCCTTGCAAATGTCAGTCCAATCAAGTTCTCTTTGAAATTGATCTCACTAATTGAGTTTTGCTACAATGCTATTTCAATGATATCAATTTGCATGCCTAGAAGGAAGCTCACAGCTCATCACCTACAGTAGCTAGCATAAGTAACAGAAGGACTAGGAAGCTACACAAAAGTAGTTTGTTGCTTAGCTTACACTAAAAACATTGTTTCCACCTCCACAGAGAAATAAAACTGGCTTAATCAATGGTTGTTAACGTGTTTTATTTTGTTGACTTTCTGCCTTATTTATCCACTTATATGCTCTGAGGTAAAAGTAACATCCAGAGCACCCTGTGGGTTTTCTTTGTTTCCGACACGGCAGTGAGCTATGAATGAGAAGAATGCAGCAATATCTACCGCTTATTTATAGAATGACGCTAAATATTTTCAGAACAATTCCTTGTAATTGTCTTTCATCCAATGTTGGTCACACTTAGCACAGACAACAGGGTAAAATAAGGTAAATACAGTTAGCAGCTGATACCAGTATACGTCTCATAATGTCTGCGTGCACACACTAGGGCATTCACTTCTAGTCATTTTTACTAGTTGACTAGTTGCCTAGTTTACTAGTCGACTAGTTGTTTAACCACCTATTATGTTTAACCCATTTTGGGCGGAAACCCCTTTTAGATCTGCTATTGAAAAATAGCAGATCTACAAGTTCATATTGTAGGTCTGCTATTTTTGAAAAATCGAAGAACCACTGACATAGAAACATAGCTTTTTAAGAAAACTGTCAGGATTTAGAAGACATTTTTAGAATCTGATCTCAGGTCAAAATGGGTAAAAAAAATACATAAATATTTGTACATTTAAAAACTGTGTACATTGGTGACTATAACTATAATCTACCTGATCTTGAGGCCTACAAAATCGGGAAAAAAATAAAAAACTAGTCAATAAACAACTAGTCAACTAGTACCAACAAGGTCGACTAGTGGATTTACTAGTCGACTAGTTTACTAGTCGACTAGTAAATCCACTAGTAAATGCCCTAGCACACACCTTCCCCTCTCTGTTTCTCTCTCTATCCCTCCCCTATTGTACCTCTACCTGCTGTTTCTTTCACCTGCTGTTTCTTTCACCATCTCCACATAATTATCTCCCCCTCTCTCTCTCTTACTCGCCCCTGCTCTCCATCGTTATGAAAAGCCAATTAACAGAAGGTCACTTGTATGTCTTGCCAAATTACCTGACATGTGAGTTGGCAGCAGCTAGACCTTGGGGGTTAAATGTTACATGTAATTGAGACATGAGCTGCGTACTATGTCTGGATCAAAATAGACATGAACTTTGGAAAATGACTGTAGTGTCCCGGGGTGTGCTTGGAAGGATTTCCCAGCATGCCTCTGGGAACGCCCACAATTGTTTTAGTTAGTGAATGGTTTTACATGTTTATTTTGATGAATGTTATGTTGTTTAATATCCGTTATGTGTATAAAGTTGATTATGAAATCACGGCCCATAGTGTTGGTTGTAGTAGGTACTCTCTCCCCTCTTTCTAACATTATTTGTTGATGCCGCTTTCAAGTGTTTCCCATAATGAAGAATTTGCCTCCAGGCGATCTTCAACATTATAATACGTTCATGAGCACCTTTCATACTGCACACGTTTCGACTGGTATCAATGGACAAGACCGCAGTTATCAGTTAGGATCAGCATGACTTTTTTGGACGAGTATGGGCATGCCTGCCGACTGAGAAAAAAAACCAGACAGGATTAAGGTTGGCGAACATGCGTTAATATTAGGACTGCGCTGCGACATGCTTGCGGTTAAGTTTAGGGGAGGGTATGAGGAGGCTTGTCGTTTTTAGTAGGCAGTAGACCAAAACGACAGGATTAAGGTTGACGAACATGCGTTAATATTAGGACTGCGCTGCGACATGCTTGCGGTTAAGTTTAGGGGAGGGTATGAGGAGGCTTGTCGTTTTTAGTAGGCAGTAGACCAAAACGACAGGATTAAGGTTGACGAACATGCGTTAATATTAGGACTGCGCTGCGACATGCTTGCGGTTAAGTTTAGGGGAGGGTATGAGGAGGCTTGTCGTTTTTAGTAGGCAGTAGACCAAAACGACAGGATTAAGGTTGACGAACATGCGTTAATATTAGGACTGCGCTGCGACATGCTTGCGGTTAAGTTTAGGGGAGGGTATGAGGAGGCTTGTCATTTTCAGTAGGCTCAGTAGACCTGAATAAACCGATAAGACCGGTTAACGTGTCATCAACGCCAATCGCAGCCAGTAGGCTCCAGACGAGCCGATCGGCTAGATAAGATCGGCGTAATAAGTAACCTACTGGGAATTATCGGTTGATTTCCGGTCGAATCGGCTACATACTGCAATCATCTTATATCTAAAAATCACACCTGTGTGAAGTGAGGGGCGCTAATATATTAAAGTCTAACTCATGTTGCTATGATTAGGTGATGTAATGGTGATGTAAGACAAACATTAAATTATCTTTATTGTTAATGGCATTTAATGTTTGTGTTAGGGACAAGATGAATGAAAATGTTCCCTTCATTGTCAATGGTGTTTTTAAAACTAAACTAAAACTAAAAAACAAACAAAAATGCACCATGTCTCTGTCCGTCTATGTGTAATCCACGTAACTCGAGGACCGTTCGCCACCACCCACTTCAAAATCGACACACGCGTGCCACACCACCGCAGGGGGTGCAGTGCAGTGGTCGGTGTTGAGTCGGTCGGACCCACGGTGTCCAGAACCACCCCAAAAAGGTCTCTGCCTGGGATCTGGACAGGGCCCCTGTCCATGGTTCTGATGTCTACATAGACTCCATATTTTGGCATCTCTATTTTTACACAGTGTCACCTTACTGTACCTGTGTTTGTCTATGCACAGCCCATGCTGCCTGAGCGTTATAAAGGGACTCCAACGTATTAGAACCATTTCCTACCCGGGAGCGAAGGCAGCTGAATCAATCTCACACCTACTGTAATCCTGGCCCCTACTCTAATGGAGAGCCAGCCACCACAGACAGGGAGGGGAGACATATGTGGTTGTTCCATTGACATTACCCATTTTGGGTGGGAACCCCTTTTTGGTGTTAGCATTATGTTATGCTTTAGCTATTGAAAAATAGCAGATCTACAAACTCATAGCGTGCCACCGAGTGGCGCGCTATGAGCTTGTAGGTCTGCTATTTTTTTTAAATGACTGACGACTGACATAGAAACATAGATTTTTCAGAAAACTGTCAGGATTTAGAAGACATTTTTTGAATCTGATCTCAGGTCAAAATGGTTAAATGGTTATTCTTGTCCCGGTCTGCAGAGGGACCCAATGGTGGTCTTCTGGACTGACCAGTTTTTAAATTGGTCTACCAGCTTTCCTTATTATTTGACATCTACACTGCTCCTTATACTAACACCGCAATTCAGCAGTCAGGGCTGGATTCCTCTCTTCTAAACATGGGCACCACCTAATGGCTTAGACATTTTATTCGTATCTATTTTGTGTCGAGGGTGCCGGCCGGTTCCGGCGAGCCGCCCCGTGTCCGAAACGGTACAGAAATGACAGAGTTACCGTGTGCCGGTCCCTCTACTGTACCCTCTACTGTACTGTACTGGCACACCTGAAATCATCATATATACAGTTAATATGTGCGTGTGTGTTAGGTTGCGCACAGGTGGTGAAAAACAACCATGCTGTTTTCGTGCTCATACCCAGCCAGGCAGGCAGGCAGGCACCCACCCACACACATAACTCCGTAAGGGAGTGGTGCACCACTCAAAACTTGCGGAGTAACTTCCCCCACCTGAGGTGACATCAACAGTTCGGGCTCCCCGAACAAAAAACAAACAAAAAAAGACTGTCTACCATTGAACACAGAAGTATTCCGAAAGACAGACCCAGCCCACCAAGTGTCGCGCATCATGTATCATCATGATGCGCATCATGCACATCTGCATTGAACATCTGACTAACATCTGACCTAATCACATTAGCCGAACTATTTTGGCTAGTCAGAACATCGAAAAAAAAAGGTCTAAGACAACCCATCCGAATAAACTCTTATTAAAGAAATCTATCAACTACTAACTAAAGCAGATCTTATGAAACTATGAGACTGTCTAATGTATCTTGTTCCAACAACAGTCTCTGAAAATATGACCCCAACAATTTGGCATTACAATGAAATAATTAAGTAGCATGTGTAAAATGTGTTGAAAAGGTGTATATTTCATTCATGCAAGTTTCAGATTCATACAACATAAAGCATATGGATTGGATTGAGGGTTATTAAGGTATGCAAGCCTACTGCATTACCACCAAGATATCTCATAACACAAGATATGAGAAAATTGTTGAATTCTATATTCCCTGAGCTGGCCCATGGTGCACCATATGTGACCCCACGCGATGTACAGACTGCCATCGCGGGGGTGGCAACTGTCGAGGACGGCTGAAAAACTATTTTCTTTGTCCTTTTTTATTTTTCTGTCTAAAATAATCTGAAGCTATATTATTATTCATGTCATGTTAGAGCAGGTCTGAAATAAATGTCAGAGCTGATATCGACATATAAATATGAAATAAATGCTTAAACATGTCACTATGTCTAATGTTATAACCATTGGGTTAACCAATGCTAACTACACATACAGCTTCCCTGCTAAAGTATGCAAATTCCGCTAAAATCCACCTTTTTGTACACAATCGTTTTGGAAGATAATACTAGTCTTTTACTAACGGGCGTACAGCTTACCAAGCCAACACTGTAGTAGAACTGTAACAGTGTTACTTTAACTATAATTTATCTTTCATCAGCCATTCCATTTTCCCACAGAGATTCACAAAAATATTTATATCAATAATTTAAGCCTAGAATCAAGCCATCCAGGATCCTGGTGAATCATGACTAAAAAAAACCTTTGATTCTGTGGAGAAAGAACAAACGCAAAATAAAAAAGCAGCTAAACAAAGGCAAATTATTATTTTAACAGAATCAAAGGTTTTATGGTCATGACTCATGAATCGCCAGGATCCTGGATGGCTTTATTCAATGTTTTTGTCCCCTGTCAAACAAGTGTTTAATCACCTTCATAAAATGTGTCTGATCAGACGATGCTGGTGGCAACAAGAAAATGGAACACCTATAAAGGCGGAAATAAAAAAATATTAGCAAATCAGAATACTGTAGTTTGCAGGAAATAAACTTAAAGGACAACTTTAGTTTTTTTCAACCAAGGTTCATGTTTTAGGATGTTATTAGAGAAAGTAAAAGATGAGTGTGTTTTTTTTCTTTTTTTTTCATTTGCTGCTTTCTTTCGTTTTAGGGATTTTAGCTGTTTTTTACAGGGGGGCGGGGGCATTCGAGCATGGTGCTAAATATGCATTTTTTTACAAAATATTATGGAGATTTATTTTTTTATTATTTACTATAGTCCTAATAAACCCCAGGAAATTACATCTGGCCACAAATAAATCACAGGATCTACTGAATTTGAAGGTAACCTACTGGGGGGAAGCCACAGTGTGTGTCATAGGCTCAATGTCAGTTTGACACATTCAGTAGATCTCGTGATGTTTTGTGGCCAGATGAAATTTCCTGGGGTTTATTAGGACTATAGTAAATAATTAAAAAAGAAAGCGCTATAAAATGTTGTAAAAAAATACATATTTAGCCCCATGCTCGAATGCCCCCGCCCCCTGTCAAAAACAGCTAAAATCCCTAAAACGAAAGAAAGCAGCAAATGAAAAAAAAATCATCTTTTAGTTTCTTTAATAACAACCTAAAACATGAACCTTGGTTGAAAAAAACTAAAGTTGTCCTTTCATTTGACGAAGTTACAGTAGAAATACATTGTCAGAGGCTAGCAACATGTACAGACACAAACAAGTAGAATGCACCCATATTAGTAATGGCAATGTGGGCCCAGGCGGTGGCGTAACCGTCTGGGCACCCGACTGGTAATCCAGTCGCAGTGTGCCACGGGTTCGACTCCCGAGCCCGACACGGCCTTTACTGCATGTCTTCCCCCATCTCTCTCCCGTTTCCTGTCAGCCTACTGTCTGTCCCTTCAAAAACCAATAAAAGGCGTAAGCCGCAAAAAATATCTTTAAAAAAAATAAAAGTAATGGCAATGTGAGTTGGTCTGTGTACTCACTACAACACAATACCTATGGGACTCTCTGTCCCCAATATCACACATGACCCGCCAGTGACTTTTATAAATAAGCCCCATGACAAAGTGTGTAACGTGATTGACTTTGTCATATCTTTGAACAGACTACAGGCGCACAGTTTCTCGAGACACCACAGGAGTGGTTGGGAAATGGGCCACGGCTGAGTCTGGTCACATTCAAAAGCAACATTCAACTCACTGCAGGATCTCGTCCCATAACTTTGCATTTCATCAAGGTCATTTAAAACAGTTCGACGGCCGCTAATTGTTTACTCCAGTGTTCCACCGCGCGTAATACGACATTCCCGCTATTTGTTTAATGCGTTTAATTCACTGTTTTAAAATAATTAAAAAGAAACCGCGCATTTATCCGGGGCCTGATGTCGAGGCCGTCGCGTTATGATGACGAAACCGGAAATCAAGTCATCATCTGGGCTGCTAGGGCTTCTGGGAAATTGAGCTCAAAGTAAGTGGACTAAGCACAGAGATGTGATTTAGAGATGTGATGCACAAGAGGCTACATGATCCTTGAAGACAAACAGAATTTGTGTTTCAGCAGAAAACATGAGTTATTTTCTCCTGTCCTTGATGCCATTAAGTTGCGTTTGTAATAAAGAGATCAGGCATCAGTGTAACTTCAGCACTGTCCGAGGCGAGAACAGGGCTGAGGTCAGGGTGTTTTGGCAAGGCTGAAAAAGAATTTGCTGTAAAAACTAATAAATGTCCAGCCCACAGCCTGCCCTTTAGATCTGCCCAGTCCATCAATGTTTTTAAGTCTCTGCTCAAGACTCATTTATTTTATTTGGCTTTTAATTGCATCTGAGCTCATCCAATGTTTGTTTAATTCTATTTTTGTCGTGCATATATGTGTTTTTGTCGACACTGTTTTTTTCTTTGATTGTTTTTCTTCTGTTCTGTAGTGTACAGCACTCTAATAAATCAAGTTTAATTTGAAATAGTAGCAGTAAACTGAAATAAGAGTTTTTATTTTATTATAACCTTCAAAACAACAGTTTCAAAGAACTCAACTGTACCAATGAGTTAGCTGTGGGCTTTGATATGACAACACTACATTTTTTCTATCATTGGTGCCCCCAGGCAGTGAAAATACGAAGAAATCCTGTAAGTTCATGAAATGAATAAGATCTCAAAGCATTATGCTGAACCCTCACGCCACCAGAGACCTGATGTTGCTGGTAAGTACGGTTTGGTTTGGTTTGGTTTGGTTTGGTTTGGTTTAGTTTTGGTTTGGTTTAGTTTAGTTTAGTGGAAGTACTTGACAGATACAGAAAACATGGGCTAATCCATCTATGAAAAATGATGATTATTTAAATGCAGATAAACTCAGAAGAACCTATTCTACACCGGGTGCTAAACGGAGCTAGGTGCAGCATATCAGAACATTAATATAGTATTTTATTACGCCCAGTTAGTACCCAAGGTTGTTTAATTACCTAATGTACCCTTGTGCACTAATGGGTCTTAAAATTAGGTGTGGTCGTCTGGCGCAATGCTATCTTAAGCACTGTGAGAAAAGACAAAAATAGTTTACGCTTTAGCAGGACTAAGCTGGTTAAATCCAGGGCTGTGACAGCGCAGATATTTCTTCACCATTTAGAGAGTGAATTATTCAGATCAAGGTGCATGCCGATGTACAGTATGTGGTGGGTTCACAACGTGCGCACACTGCTTGCAATCGAAAAGCATCGCAATGAAACACAGGAACATTTACAGTATGTTCAACCGGGTATGACATTCCTATAGGACTCTGCTTTGAGGATAAAAAAATACTGAATGATCTGTGTCAGATTATGAATATATTGCAATGGGGGAGTGCCCATGCATCTTCTTTGCATGGAGACGAGCGACAAGGAGAGGGAGGGAGAGAGAAAGAGATTTCTCTAATATTTCAATTAGTAGCCTGCACTTTGTTGCGGACAGAATATCTCCAAAATCTGAAGATATTCTACCAGAATGCCATGAACCCATAGCCTCCAGGAGTTATTTATTTCTCTCTGCTCAATGGACAGCAGTAATCATCCCAAAGCAATGGACACATGGGAGCCAACATCTGTCCCTGTATGGTTTAAATAAATAAATAAATCACACCCGTGTGAAGTGAGTGGTGCAACTCCATGTGGGGGTCCCCGGGGGGGTCCGCGGAAGTTGTAGACCCACAGGAATGCGGGCTGTTTCCGGCAAGCCGACCCGCGTCCAAAACGGTTGAGAAATGGTGAAAACCAACCAAGCTATTTTCGTGCTCGGACAGACAGACCCAGGGACAGACAGACCCAGGGACACATAGGGCTCCATTTTCGTCACCGCTAAACCCCTTATCCCTAAACTTCTTTGCCTTTTTTTACTATTTTGCAAAACATTTTTGAATAGTTAAAATGGCCAGTCTACAAGCTCACAACGTGCCAATGTAGATTGGCTAGTTGAACTATTCAAAAATGTTTTTCAAAATAGTAAAGAAATGCAAAGAAGTTTAGGGATAAGGGGTTTAGCGGTGACGAAAATGGAGCCCATACTGTATAGCTGGGTGATGGAGTGGTTCCAAAATAACTGAGAATGAGCATGTGATTATTAAGTTGATGTCAAGATATTGCACCTGTAATAGAGTAAATGAAGAGACATTGCTGGAGGACGGTGTGATTCTTTCTATGCCCAAAATGCCTGTTTTCTCCATCTCCTGAAATCATTACACCACATTATCAATACTGCTACGGTCTGACTGCTAGATGGTCACACGCTTAAATATTTTCTCAGCAGAAAAATGTTCGCAGCTCCTTCAATCCATCTAGCTAAAGCACACCTTGCTAGTAAAGGGAATGGGAGAATACACTCTGATTGGTGTAACTTAGATTATTGCCAACACATGCCCATAATTACATACTAATTCCGAACACCTTTGCGCCTAGTGTAGATCTTTGGACACACCCCCAATGCAATTGCGTCCTGCACCATAAATTGTCTATAAGGCAAGCCCTTTAAAGTTATGGTATACAGTGAAAGTAAATGTATTGACTCAGCATTTACTAAAAAATATATTCACTCCCATGATAATTCATCAAATTCTGCTGTTAAAAAAAAGAAAGTGTATTTGATAAAAATCAATGTATTGGCTCCAACTTCTGAATTGATAGTCACTGCCATTAAAAAATGGAAATTGAGGCTAATTTATTGTAGGTTTATTGTTTGGGCTGTATTCTGTCCTACTGAAAAATTATTAGAAATGTGAAAGTGTCAAATTATAATTACAGATACAGCTAGTTTGCATAAACAGTATATGCCACGTTTGCTTCATTTGGTTTTAACTGCCACACTCAGAACACGTTGTTCATTTTATACTATACTGTATCCTCTGCATATATAAATCAAACAATACTGTGAATGTCCATTAAATGCATTTTGAATTAACTTCAGTACTGTAATAGTCAAGGGGGACTACTTTTTATAGCTGTTGTGTCGTATTATTCACAATAGGAACCGACACACGAAGTTCTCTTTATGATTGTTTCTTTATTGTCCAAGCAGGATACATTAGTTCATTAGTTTCACATTTACAGTAGGACAGCTTCTCCTGGCTGTTGAGTGTCGACCATTAATTAAACAATATGCAACACCTTGCACACTTTGCGCACCCCAACTGGCCATTCAAAACAATGAACCCACTTACCTTTATACAAGCATAACTGCAAAGAGTTGTGATCTGCTATTTTGGTGCTCAACACCAGTGTATAAATTAAGCATGGCCTTAATAATGGTCACCTTTTCAGCGGCTCAGTTATTTTATAATCTATCGGGCAGATTGCCATGAAATTTACTGAGTGCACGCTCCCTGGAGAGAGAGTTCTAACTATTTTAGCAACCACGTACATGACTTTACTCAACTTTGTATTCAAGATATCTTCTAATCTAAAAGGCAGATTGCAGAATGATCAATACAGATATTTTTTTATTCAATGGCTCTATCTTACATGCCAAGCACGGTGCAAGTGCCATTGAAAGTTTACAACCGACATGGCATTTTCACACTCAGCACACAACTCGGTACTTGCATCCATCTGCTATCTTAGTGGGAGTGACAAACGTCAGAATGTCTACAGCTCAGACCTTGTCTAAAATCCATCACAGTCTGAATTTTCCCCACTATTTTAAGAGTTACTGTACAGTATTTAGTAGTAGGATACAAAAAAAGACTCTAAAAACCTTCAGTTTTTTGTTATTAGCACCACGTCAGGCAGTAGCAGTCAATCTCTACTATAATCTTGGTTTTCCCCTTTTCAGTGAAATCAACATGTACTCTTTGCCATGGTCCCACTGGGTGGACATGTTAACTGATAAGATATGTTTGACAATTGCTCATAGGGATTTTTATGTCCCTGTCTAATTAGACCACAGAAAATGGCATGTGTGCCTCAGCCTTCACCTTTAACCTTCCGTATTTACCAAAGTGGCTAAGAAGCCACTTTCTCAACATCTAATTAATACAATCACTTTCCAGACAGTTCAGTTTGTCTCAATTCCCTAGGGTTTTAGTTGCATCATGTTTAGCCCACCCATTTAGCATATAGGATTTATTTTCTTTGAGAGGATCTCTTTGGTAAAATGGCCTCAACCTGCCTGCACAACTACTCTAGATAAAGCATTACATTCCCAAGGGTGAGGGATGTCTTGTATCTAATAATCCCCTACTGATACACTGTCAGAATAAGCGCCCATCTATGTAATCTAGCTATTAGGAACACCTCTACATGCCCTATAGGGCCACCTAGAGTAAAAAAAATGGTCTAAGCCTCAGATCAAATGTGACTAAATTTGACTGAGGGACTGCCATTAGATTTTCATATGAAAGCAGGGAGTCATAGCTTCAAATAGAGATATTGGTTGTCGAGTTTGACCCACCAGTTTTGAAGATACGGCTTATAGAGTAATGTCTTGCAGAAAACAACAAGTTGAGAAAACAGACTTGAAAGGTTCACTTCTGTGGTCTCTAACATTACACCTAGCTATATGTTTAAGCATTTATTTCATATTTACATGTCGATTTCAGCTCTGACACTTATTCCAGACATACTCTAGTATGTGAAGAGTCTGCCTGTGATATTAACTCATAAAAATAAAAATAAACTACGTTGTGTAGTACCAGCCTTTAAATCTGAGGGGTGTAAAAAGTGTCTTACTTTCTTTGGCCTGCAAACCTGTTATGTGCCACGTAGTGTAGTTTGTCTAGGGTTGCTCTGTATTCCTCCCCTGTCTCTCCTTCCCTCCACCTTGTCATTCTCTGCAGGTTTGAAGTCCTCAGTCACCTCATCTGCCAATCAGCCTGTTAACTGACTCCACCCTCATCCAATCACCACCACCTGCTGTCTATAAAAGGCTGCAGTTCCACCTGAGCTCACTCTCTCAACCAGTTCATTTGTTTGTAGTCCTAGCTGTTCCTGCATCATTTTTGTCTCCTTTTGTGTCCCAGAGCAAACCTTATGTATGCGTTTATGTTCTACTACTAAATTCTATAGTATATGCCCTATAGAGCGCCGCAGTCCCGCCCCCTTTCATGACGACGCCAGGCCCAGGAAATGAATCCCAATGCATTTTTCCCATAGACATTTCACAAAGTATTTATTTAAAGACCTTTTAAGCGTCGTACGAAGCCAACTCGAGTCGTGACAATTGACAAATCATGACTACAAACACTATTGGACCAAACAAATAATTACAAAGAAGAAAAACAACAAAAAGCGTTTTTTTTCCTACTTTCTAATTCTTTGTTTGGCCCAAAACATTGTGTTTATTGTCATGATTTGTCACGACGAGTTGGCTTTGTCCGCGGCGTAAACGTCTTTAAATAAATACTTTCTGAAAAGTCTATGAGGAAAATTAACGGGGATTTCTTTTCCGGGTCTCTCGAGGGGGCGGGACTGCGATGCTCTATACACAGGCACCACGTAGATAGAACCTTGTTAAGCACACTAGGTAAGGGGTGTTTGCCACCACATGTATTTCAAACTAAGTTTTGGTTTGAGTTAGTCTGTCTTTTGTTTCACTTAGCTGCTTCTTTTGTTATTTTGGCAACACCCGTGTCCCTTGGTAGTGGCTTAACTGTTTCATGTGTGCTTGTGCACACCTACTGTACATTTTGTAAATATCTAACCCCTAATTCAAGAGTAAAGAGAACACCTACTGTACATTTTGTAAATATCTAACCCCTAATTCAAGAGTAAAGAGAACACCTCGCACTTTTCTCACTCTAAAACTGTGTGGTCTCCCTTTATTTGCACCTTTATGCTCAAGCCTGGTTTTAACAACTTTGTGTTACAAACTCATCCCTAGCCCCAAAAGGGTTTCATAACAAAACCAGATTCAAATTGGCCTCAAAAGTTCCCTTGAGAAGTTTCAAAAGGATCATCTTAACTGAACAATCCAACACCTGCACACACAGAAAAGCAATTTCATTCCATTAAAAGGTAGGTGTAGGAGAAAGGAGAAGGATGAAAACAAAGCCAGAAGAATATCATCAGCTTTGACAACTAACGTAATATACTATGTGATACAATATACATTGTTGAAAAGGTCATTTTGAACACCTGTGACAGGTAAGTAGGCAGTAAATGCATGAGATTTCCCTCTCTCTCTCTCTCCCTGATAGCGCTATCACACAAGAAACCGACCACTTATTCCCATATACTCAGTAAAATAAAACACACGTCAAAATGGACTACGAATAGTGCAGACTATGAACTACTATAAACTGTACCAAAGTATGACTGGCATTTATATAACTACTTACTGCAAGGCACTCCCATTGGCTTAGGCGACGTTTCAGAGTATGTTTTCAGACTCGGGGCAGCCAATCATGACTAGGTCCTTAAAGCCAACCCGAGGAAAAATAGGCCAGCGGCTTCACCTGGCGAAAATAAACTGATCCCTTAGACCCAACTGAGGTTTACAGCCTCTGGGTAACATAATTGCATCACAAGCCATTATCACTGTTAGCTGAGGGTTGTAATGGACCAACACACTGGTGATGATACTGTAACAGCTGTGCTTTCATTGTTTAACCCATTTTGGGCGGGAACCCCTTTTGGTGTTTCAAGCATTATGTTATACTTTACCTATTGAAAAATAGCAGATCTACAAGCTCATAGCGCGGCACCGAGTGCCGCGCTATGAACTTGTAGGTCTGCTATTTTTGAAAAATCATAAAAATGTGGCGCAAATCTTTGAATATATATTCTTTCAAAGTGAATGTTTTTAACTCAGGTCTAAATTAATTAAACACCTGCTGACACCTACAGTATATCAGTCAAGAGACCAATTCATTGTTTCATGCAGTTTTTGTTAGACTTTGATTGCATGAATTTGTACTGTAATTATACAACAGTACTATTGCATATGCTATTTAGCAATCAAAAATACCCTTTTCAGTACGGCTCTGTGATGTTTTTAGGTGCCTTTTCAGTGGCCTCTGTGGTCTCTTTATGAGGGCGTAACCACTCCAATGATGTGTCCTCGCAGTGGTGGACACAGTAAAGTACTGTACAGAAGTATAGTACATTTCAAAGACAAAAGTACTTCAAGGTAAAAAAGTAAATATTATGAATTAATTTCCAATATAGTGAAAATACAAGTGAGCTTGTAGATCTGCTATTTTCAGCTCTATTTTTAATACAGCATTTGTAATACATTGATAATAAAAACAAAACATACTTTGTAAATTGTACACAATTTGTAAACATGTACTTTTGAGTACTTAAGTATATTTAAAGACCTAGTGAAATGAAAAATACGTTTTTTTAGACCATATCTGTGCCCAAATGCCCAAATTAGCCATTTCACCCCGTCTTTAAACCATGACTATAAGCAACTCTCACTTCACTCATACTGCAAAATAGTTTACAAATTATGTGTACACTCTCTGGGCCTTATTTACTGTAGATGTTCTATGAAACAGTCTATAACACAGCGCAAATGTGTCGGGGTGTTGTTCAACTCCAATTGTGGTAGTTAAATGGTGCATTACCTGAGTGCAATGTGAATTATGGTAGTCATCAGAGTAATGTAGTAAGAGAGTGGTGACACGCTTTGATCTCGCCGCAAAGCGGGTGCCTATGGGCGATAGTTCCAAACATTGCTCCTATGGCTGGAACTATTCCATTGAGATAGAATGAACACGTCCGCATTCCATTGTTACAATGAGAGTCAACGGGAGTGTCATTTACTCTCTTACTAGATTACTCTGGTAGTCATGGGTGTGTTTTGGGGCGTTACATTAATTCAACCAATCAAACTGTCAGTTCCCGTTACCCTTAAATAGCAGGAGTGCCTACTCGATGCCCATTGCTATTTAACCCATTCAGGCCTGACGTCGAAATAAAAAAAAACGTTCGCTCTGAAAGAATAATTATATATTCAAAGATTTGTGCTGCATTTTCACGATTTTTCAAAAATAGCAGACCTACAAGCTCATAGCGCGCCACTCGGTGGCGCGCTATGAGCTTGTAGATCTGCTATTTTTCAATAGCTAAAGTATAACATAATGCTTAGTTACACCAAAAGAGGATCCCGCCCAGAATGGGTTAATGACTTTAATGATTCAGCAATTGCACACGAGTTTCTGCTGAGGAGAATTATTGCATTTGAACATCTACTGTACGCGAGCAGCATTAATGATGTGATAAAATGACGTCAGGAGACACGGAGTAACAATAGCTCTCTGCTCACCGAAAGAAACATCCCATGGAAATGAGGTGGACCACATGCCGTGCTGGTGCGGTCTGAATCAAGCCTTCCTCCTGTAGCCCAAGGACTGTCTAAAGAGGACGAGACGCGAAGACCGTACGGGCGACGCCATGTTGCTTATGGTGCTCCATGGAAGGAAAGAAACATGCGCAATGGGCTATATGCAGCCAACACTTCCGTGTTCAGCTTCCTTGGTCTGAACTGCGCATGTTTCTTTCCTTCCATGGAGCACCATAAGCAACATGGCGCCTCCCGTACGGTCTTCGCGTCTCGTCCTCTTTAGACAGTCCTTGCTGTAGCCTAATGGTTCCTTAATGTTTTGGCAATTTGATTTTACACCGTCAGAGAGGCCATCTTAAAATCATTGTGGTCCAAAAATAAACAAGCTGTCTCAGCGTTATTGTCAGGGAGGTGTCTCTGTATCGTTTGCGACAGTCACTCATATGCTATATGTCTGTTTCTAGCGAAAATGTAACTAATTCAGTAGCAGTAACAATAGCGTTTTATCTCAGCCAGTTGATTCTTCATATCCATATGAGTGAAGCGGCCGGGATGACATGTTTATTTTTCAAACACAGTACTTATATGAGGCGATCTAAAATCCCCCCTATGGGGATTACAATGCAAATAAAAAGTACATGAACCTGTGGATTTGCGCCCTCTACCTATATTGACGTCAGACTTTGGTGCTCTATGTCTATGTAATTCTGTGTAAGGGGACCCGAGTCTGTTACTTTTTTTTAATCCTTGATTAACTTCTGTGTAGCCTATGTAAATAAATCAAATTAAATTAACAAGTGGTACGGGTGCACCATCAATCGTGTCAGTTTTAAACATACCATTAGCGGTCTCAAGAGCCCAGGTGTCAGTGGTGACCCAGGAGTCCTAGCTGTTCCTCTGCTTCCTCATCTAACTCAAGCTGCTGATAAGCCTGTGTCAAATTCAGTTTAGCAAACTGCCCCAGTTAAATTAAAGCTGTCGTAAACAAATCTTGTGTTCTACATCCAAAGATGAGCCTTTTGTAAACAGTGGAATCTCAAGTGTGTACAGTGCACACTATGGTTGATAACTCTCTAGTTCATCCGTCCGCTTCTGAATAGCCTTGTGTAAAGGCGTATCGTATGGCACCCGCCGCACCGGTTAGGCTTTGCAGAACTTTGGTTCAAACCACTATAGCGGTGGTGTACAACCTCTAGCCACTATCTAGGTTCATAGACTTGGGTCTTAATTCTGTACAGTGTACAGTGCACACTATGGTTGATAACTCTCTAGTTCATCCGTCCGCTTATGAATAGCCTTGTGTAAAGGCGTATCGTATGGCACCCGCCCGCCGCACCGGTTAAGCTTTGCAGAACTTTGGTTCAAACCACTAGCGGTGGTGTACAACCTCTAGCCACTATCTAGGTTCATAGACTTGGGTCTTAGGCGCGATTCATACTCCTATTTTAGAGCCGAATAAAAGTCGGTTCGGCTCTGTAGAGCCTACAATGTGACGTCATTTGAGGTTCGGGGGGGGGGGCGGGTACCGTCCTAAAGTCGGCTCTTCGGTGCTACTGAAAATTTCTGACGAGCCGAAATCATTTCGGCACTACAGCAGTAAAATAGGAGTATGAATCGGCCCTAAATTCTCTGCTACTGTACCTTACCACTATTGTTTTTACCCAGTAGGTACTGGGTAATGGGCCGTAAGCCTGAGTTACACTTGCATGAGTCACACCAAAAATAGCAGATCTACAAGCTCACATGTCACAGCTTTTTTATTACTTTCGTCCACCTTTTCGCTGTTTTCTCGCTGGGATGATGCCTGAACACCTGCTTGACCTTTAACTTAACTGTCAGTCACAATAGCAGAATCAGTAAATACTGTGTGTATTTTGTGTGTACATTTTATACTAAATACTGTAGCAATAATTAGCAATTGTAAGGAAACTCTATAACTGTTCTGCCTGTACTTCCAGACTAATGAGTAACACAATGATTTATCATTAACAGTGTTAATTAGCAATTAAGGTGGACTCCCCGACAATTCACTGATTTAAGTAAAATAAAGTGGGCGCCGTTTTTTAGCACTATTTGCTCTGGAGTAAAATGGTGACTTTGTGGAATTGATTAATCTTTCCCCTACCTCTGGCTCCGAGTTCTGTGAAGCGTTTTCGTATGAGAAAATGAAGTGGCTGAAATCACAGCAGCAGGTTAATAGTTTACAATTTGTCACTTTCTGATTTAGTAGAGCGAAGTTATAGTGGGCCAAAAGTGCATACGGAAATTAAGCAGCGTTAACGCCTGAGTAGGCTATGTGGGAAGGCGTTATGGGCTTGGCAAGGTCCTCCACGTGTGTCCATATAATTTAAAGGATGCAAGTGTTGAGAACATTAAAGCAAGACAATTTAGAACAATTTAGGAATTTAGATGCTCTTAATCCAGAGCGATTTACATTAAGCAATAACAAAAGCATGGCATACATCACATAAATAAAAAGTAGTTATCATGAATCATCTATGTAAACTATACATACTATACTATATTATATATTATACATGTGTACTATAAAGTGCTATGACTACATAACATGCAATTCTAGTGCTGTCTACGTAGCAAGGGGACATTTGTTGTAAAAAAAACAGTTTGCAAAACGTACAGGTAGCCTACTAAAAGTAAGTAGTAAGTAGCCTTGCCGAGCCATGGGGCCCATAGGGGCAGGAGCCTATCTCCTGTTTCTGTAGCGTGAGGCAGCTTGAAGTACACCCCCTGGACATGACGCTAGTATGTCACAGGGACTTACCCCCAATCCAACCCTTGATGCTGAGTGTCAAGCAGGGAGGCACTGGGTCCCATTTTTAGAGTATTTGGGATTGAACCCCGACCTCCCAGTCTCAGGGCGGACACTCTAACCACAAGGCCACTGAGCTGGTCTAACTAAGCCTACTAAAAGGATGACACAAAATGCCCTGGGGGCTTAGCACCCTAGTATACGCATACTTTGCATTATATAGATATTCCACTGTTAGACGGTTAGGTTCGTACTTTTTAGCTTACATATGATTCTTGATGACTATTTTTATGTACTGTATTTGATGTATTACCATGTGTTGCTTACTGTAAGTCACTCGATCTGGATTAGGTAAATTGTGAATTGATTACATTGTCGTCCTACTCTATGGATTCAATTCATCAAGACATTTAATGACATACATAGCTATTAACCCATTTTGGGCGGGAACCCCTTTTGGTGTTAGCATTATGTTATGCTTTAGCTCGGTGGCGCGCTATGAGCTTGTAGGTCTGCTATTTAAAAAAAATCGTAGGCCTAAATGGATTAATACTATGTGAAAAAAGCTTTTGGTTCCTATGCCTCTCACCTCACAGCTGTCACCCATGAAGCACTCCTCATTGCCATTAATCGTATGCCACATTTGAGGTGTTTAGGTATGCATACCTAAATCTTAACCAAGCAGGAGTCAGCAGTTATTACCTAACAACATGTCAAACATTCACCTGAAACCATGTGCTGCTTCCCACAGGACGAAGCAATCACTATTACTTAAATCAAAAGGAATGGAACATGATCTCTTGAAACACTTATGGTCCAACATCAAAGGTTTTTTGAATCCTCGATGACTAACTTAACAAGATGGGGAGCTCCAGGAGTTGTCTTTGCAATGTGTTTTTGATGCGACTGATGCATTGGTGGAGATTTGAGTGAATCAGCTTCCCTGACACACTTCATTACACCCAGCCACGCTACGCCTCCCCAAGGCCAGGAGAACCAGCTGTTGGGAGTTGTGATACAAAAGCAAAATAGCACAGCGCTCAACCAACTGCAGCACTTAATGTTGCTCTCTCTCACCCGAGAAACAAAAACCTTGGGGGCGGAGGAGTCAAACACACCCAAACACCTGGAGCTTTTCTTCCAGGACATTGATTACATGTGCTGTGTCCACAGATTCGTTTTTGTTTTTGAGTGGTGCAAACCACTCCAATAACCAGCTTTGTCTGTATGTTTGTGTACCTGTGTACGTGTCCGTGCAATGTTTGTGTACCTGTATACCTACGTGTCCGTGCACAGGTGAGCATGGTTACTATGGTTAGTGTGTGACGTCACTGACATAGCTGATTTTTTTTAACTGCCAGCACCATTCTGCCATGCATTTCTATGGTAAATAGTGCTGCACATTTAATGATTTAGTCTCTTCTCAAGTTTGAAAAAGAGTGCTGCTCAACAATATCACCTTTTTTGACCATCCAATGAAAATCAACGAAGGACTACAAATAAATCAACAAACGTGCCAGCGTCCTCCAGTGACTCTGGTGACGTTCAGGACTAGGCCAGATCACAGCCCATTATGGGGATGATCTTTACGTCTTTTTCACCAGGTTAAATAATATAGCTTATTCTGGGCCAGATCTGACTAGTTATGATATGACTTAAGTTGATCTGGCCTCGATCGGACTCTCTCTGATTCATCCAGGGACGTCCGCAGAATTTAGAATTTATGTTGGTTGAAATCAGGTGATATTCTGGGCCAGATCTGACGTCACTTTTCTTTTTTCTCCATTGCTCTGTAAAGCACTTTGAGCTGCATTTCATGTCATGAAAGGTGCTATACAAATACAAGTTTTATTATTATTATTATTACTAATTCGTCCAGGTCCTGACCGTGCTTGCTGGGAGGGTTCTGTGCACTTTGGAAGCACTCTGGCCATTTTTGATATTCAAAGTGCTCCGCCATGATCAGAGTGATATATACTGTACTGTACTTCACATTTAACCACAGTTTTAAAATTGGGCAAATGTGTCAACATGGAAATGTTCACCTCGTCACATCTCAAAACTAATGGAAAACTGCTGCAGGCAGTACTGTATGTCTGTAATTATGGCAATAGTGTGATCCTCCCTCATTCAAACCCTCACCTACTGAACATATTTTGAGAGTTATAGCAAAAAAAAGGACTTTCAACTGGACTGTCACAGCTCAAAAGTCTCAGAGTGGCAGCTGGTCAAATCTGTTGCCTCATATACAGACGGGTGAGAAATTAAAGGAAAACCCAACAAAGTGTCTTAGCAAGGTGATAGACCAGGGGTCCTCAACTGGCGGACCACCTCTCTGTGGACCCTTTTTTTCCCCCCAGTGCCTCCCCAGTGTCCCCCAGTGCCTCCCCAGTGTCCCCCCAGTGCCTCCCCAGTGTCCCCCCAGTGCCTCCCCAGTGTCCCCCTAGTGCCTCCCCAGTGTCTGACCAGTAATTCATTAATTAATCAAAATTTTCGGCGCGCGGCGGCCCGCGTCGCGCTCATGGGACCGGACCTTAGTCTTTCTCAAAAAAGATTAGTGGACCTTCAGCATTTCTAGTTGAGGACCCCTGTGTTAGATCATCAGAAGCTGCCAGAACAGCTTCAATGCAACTTGGCATATTTGTACTTTACAAGTGTCTGTAACTCGTGGAGGGATAGAACACTCTATCTAACATTCTGGTGTTTTGATGATGTTGGTAGCAGGGATCGCTGTCTAACCTGTCGGTCCAAAGTCGTGTTCAATTGCGTTTAGATCTTTCAACTGCGAAAGCATAATTATAATTCACATAATTTCCATACTTCAAACCATTCACTGACCCTATGGATGGGGGCATTTTCATCTTGGAAGAAAGCGTTACAATAAAGAAAGCACTATAGTGTTTCAGCGTACGATAAAGGAGACCACTAGAGCCCGTCATTGAAGCGGCTAAGCTTTCATACCAATTCAAACAACTTTATTAATCCCACTAGGGGCAATTAGCTTCAAGCAGCTTGTAACGGAGAGCACAAAACTGCACAACAACATAAACAAACAAAGCACTCTGTGGGAATAATGATCTCAAATATGCTCAAGGTCAAATAAAGTAAAAGGGTAAAAATACATTAAAAACATTTGGAATCTAAGAAAAAAAACAACAACACACAAACCATTTAAAAGTAATATTGCTGAGGGGGACGAACGGTTTAGAATAACGGTAGGTTATGTAAGCGGGCACAGCACGATGATGCCCTGATAGCATCAGAGAAACGTCACCTGACAAAAACATGTCCAGGAGAAGCCAAAAAAATGCTTGCAGCTTTGCAAAAAAGAACTAAGGGTCTGTCTCCTTGTTTTGCTCAGTTATCTTAGAACAGATCATGACAATGCTGAACAGGCTGTTTCTATATTTTACTGTGAGGCTGTGAAACCAGCATACTTTTCTCTTGGCGTACAGTATGGTACAGTATGCCACTTGTCCAGAATATAGTGACGGATGACTCATCAGACCATAGCTTTTCCCCCCCACATCTCTGTAGAACATTGCCTAAGGTTTCTGCACCACTGAACAAAAAAATATGTGAAGCTCCTGCCCATCTGTGCCCCCCAAAAAGAACCCTCTTTCATAGTCACACAGATCTTTTTCACTCACCGTCTTGATCCAAAATCGAGGTCAACGGAACTGCTCAGCGTTTTCTGTACTGCAGTACACCTGTACAGTATAGAAGCATCTGCATTCATTATGTTTCTCCATTTCAATTATTCAGTTTTTTCCTTTAACCCGCTTAGGCCTGACATCGAAATTTAAAAAATTGTCTTCTAAATGATGACAATTTTCTGAAAAACCTCATGTTTCTGTATCAGTGGTGCTCAATATTTCATGTCAAGGACCCCAGAAATGATATGTATTTGGCCGCCGACCCCCCATCTGAAAATATGTTGTCCCCCCCCCAGAAGCAAAGATTTGAGTTAAAAAACGTTCGCTGTGAAACAATATATATTGAAAGATTTGCGTCACATTTTCACGATTTTTTGAAAATAGCAGACCTACAAGCTCGTAGCGCGGCACTCGGTGGCGCACTATGAGCTTGTAGATCTGCTATTTTTCAATAGCTAAAGCATAACATAATGCTAACACCAAAAGGGGTTCCCGCCCAAAATGGGTTAAATTGCCAACCTGTCTGTAGCTCCAGTCTTAGTGCCCGTCACTCACTGTCTGGTCTGTCATGCAACATGTTAACTGATGCCGTCGACTGACGGTTTAGTAATACAGTTCTGACACCACATATGCCAGGGGTTGTCAGCACACTTGGGCATTTTAATTATTGGAGCATCAGCCGGTGAGAAGTATATGGCAGCCAGCAAAACAGCTATTCCTGCACGTCGGAGACACATGTTGACAGAGCCATCTTGTTTTTGACACACCACTATAATGCATTTTTCATCTCGGTCTTCGTGATAGTAATGTTATGAAAGAAAACGTCTTAACGCATTCTGGGCGGGAACCCCTTTTTGGTCTTAGCATTATGTTATGCTTTAGCTGTTGAAAAATAGCAGATCTACAAGCTCATAGCGCGCCACCGAGTGGCGCGCTACGAGCTCGTAGGTCTGCTATTTTTGAAAAGTCGTGAAAATGTGGTGCAACTCTTTGAATATATATTTCAGAGCGAATTTTGAACTAATATATTTGCTTCTGGGGGGGTCCCTGGAACAACATATTTTGAGATGGGGGTCCGTGGCCCAATAGAGATAATTCTGGGGGTCCTTCGACATGAAAAAGGTTGAGCACAACTGACATAGAAACATGGGCTTTTCAGAAAACCATTAGGATTTAGAAGACATTTTTTGAATCGCCATCAGTCCAAAACGGGTTAATATCCGGAGTGATGTCTTGTAAGCTAGACTTTTATAGCAGCAACAACCAGTGCTGAGGACGGGATGATCGATTGAATGACCTTTAGATGCTCTAATGTATGCTGTTTTTCATCTTAGAGAGTACAAAAAGGCCCGTGCAATAGTCAAGAGCATAATCTATTAGTGAGGTTCTGGGTGTGTTGGAAGTGGATTGTGTGAGCAAAGCTCATACGAACACTAAAGACCCTATTAGCCACCCCAACCATGGACTTTTTTCACCTTCTACTGTGGGGCAAGCGTTACCGGTGTACCTCAAAGCCTCGAGGCCTGGATTTTTGTCAGGTGAATACCTGCCTGGAAAGGAGTCAGCTGAGGTGGTTCGGGCATCTGGTTAGGATGCCTCTCGGGCGCCTCCCTAGGGAGGTCCTCGACGCACGTCCCACTGGGAGGAGACCCCGGGGCAGACCAAGGCGCAGTTGGAGGAAATACATCGACTCACTGGCCTTGGAACGTCTCGGAATCCCCCACGAGGAAGTCACTAATGTTGCTCTGGAGAGGGAAGTCTGGGGCACTCTGGTGGAGCTGTTTCCCCCGCGACCCGACTACGGAGCGTTTGAAGATGGATGGATGGATGAATACCTGGTTAATATCTACTTGTGAAACTCAGAAGAGATGTTCGCCACCGGTACGCCACCTAGTCGACTCCAGGGTTGCCAAGTCCGCTTATTTCCAGCAAAACTTGGATTGTTTTTTTCCCCCCACAGTTGCTTGCCTGGTTTTTGGAGGTTGGTTAGCTTATTTTTCGGGCAACACTTCCAACAACCTTGTGATTGGCTGCTTCTAGCCAATGGGACGGCAAAGCGGCCTCTGGGCCATATGGGAAGCAGACTAACAGTGCACACTCACAACGCAGAAGACTAGCATGATCACTCACAGTCACACTCACGGCTTGACGGGGAAGACACGTTTGCAATAGAACGTCACTCCATATAACTTCAAACCAAACACGGCTGCTAAAATAATAATCATACTAATATGAGGGGGGGAACACAACGGAGACAGCGCACTAAAACGGCCGCGAAGCGCGAGATTGTGACACACAAACATACACGTTACTATTTAACAATAGGCTTATAGGCTATATCAGCTGTTCTGTTCGCATGCCGCGAATGGGAGAAAATAGCCTGGAACTCACCTATGCTTTCTATGGCATAGGCAGCTCCCGGCAGGATCCGCCGGGAGAAACTGTGCGTAGCTGCTAGACATGAGACTAATTAATTAGAGCGACAGAGAGAGAGAGGAGTGTGTGTGTGTACGGGTGTGCGTGTGTGCGTCAATTTAACAAAGGTGCAGACGATCATAAATCAGCAGAGAGTGATCGACGTTTGCGCTACTCTATGCCGAATTGAAGTGGACTCGGACCCAGACTTTTTTTTTCTCCCTGGAAATAAAAACGTCTGGGTTTCCGAGGCTAGGGAGAACACAACGGAGACAGTGCTTGCTTTCACCTGACATAATATCACTATGTGATCATCTCTTGTTTTCCCCTCGTTTTTGCCTCTGGGGCACCACCTACTTTTTTGTGCAAAAGAGGAACTCGATTTAACCCCTTCCCTTTCTTAGTCCACTTCCTCCTGAGTGCCTCTTTGTTTATTCCTACTAAAACAACATTACATGTTTAAGGCGGTGGTGCTGACAACTAACGGCCTGTTGCCAGTCTGTCCACTACACAAAATCTACTCACCGAAAATAGATTGCTATTTTCACTATTATGACACGCCCAGCATAGGGATGTGAATAAGGCAGCTCCTACAGTAGGCCTACTGTACATAAACAGCACCTTACACACATTTTACACTAGTCTATACCTGTCCGGGGTTAAGAACAGCCAAACAAACACACACGCAGCCACGCTCGCGTGTCCCATCGGCACGTTGCGGTCCATTTGACCCGTCGGCGGATTAGACACGTGCGCACACACCACACACGCTCGCAACCCGTCAATGGATTTGATTAGATTAGTGCGTGCGTAGTAGTGTGTACACGCATGCTCGCTCACGGTGCCGCAAAGAACACACGTCCGCTCCTAAACAGTTCCAACACACACATGCATGCACGCACGCACACACACTCGAGCAAAGACACACACAGGACGCGTTCTGCTCCATCAGTGACTAAACAACATGTTGCTAACGCTGAGCTATACTGCTCTGGGGACGTGCACAACTGCACATACAGTACAGTACAGTACAGTACAGTACAGTACAGTACAGTACAGTACAGTACAGTACAGTACAGTACAGTACAGTACAGTACAGTACGTGGCCAGGCATGCATGCTCAGTAGACCTGAGATCAGATTCTAAAAATGTCTTCTACATCCTGACAGTTTTCTGAAAAAGCTATGTTTCTATGTCAGTCGTTCTTCGATTTTTCAAAGAACGACTGACGTAGCAGATCTACAAGCTCGTAGCGCGCCACTCGGTGGCGCACTATGAGCTTGTAGATCTGCTATTTTTCAATAGCAAAAGCATAACATAATGCTAACACCAAAAGGGGCTCCCGCCCAAAATGGGTTAAATAGTTTCCAAAAAACGCTAATAAACAGCGTAGAATTTGGGAAAGTGATAGTGAAGTGCATAATCTAATGGTCAATGCCTGTGTGCAAATTCAGATCAATTGCTCCAGGCTCTGAGGAGAAGCGGGCAATAAGGACAGACAGACATTTCATGATTAATAGGTAGATTTCACACATACAGGTATCCAACAATATTTAGAGGTGTTGTAGTACACACACCTGACAAAGGCACCTGCTATTGTTATTATACTAAGCTATTTATATCTATCTATCTATCTATCTATCTATCTATCTATCCATCTATCTATGTATCATTATTGTTTATTTTAATTCCAATTTTCTGTTCTTGCTACAATTTTACATCTTGAATCTATTCTCATTCGGAATGTGCAACTAATCAGCTTGCTTTATCTTAATGTGTTTGTTGTCTCACAAAAACACAATTACATTGAATCATAGCTTGGAGGCAAACGGCACACAATGCTTTCGCTGTAGTCTCTGCTTTTTGTTTTGGAACCTGAAAGAAGACTTTTACCAAAAGGCAATTATTGTGTTTGTCAATCAGTGGACCATGACACAGTTTAAACACAACTCTTCTTTTACTTTCAAACTCAGAGTCAAACATAACAACGGCAAAGCAGCAACATCACACATATCATGTTGTGTCTCAAGACTGAAGTAGTCGATCCCAGATAATCCCCCCCAATCATCACACAGGCAACACAGGAATAAGCAACGAGCGCAGCACAATCAAACAGCTGTGTCAGTGAGACATAACAGCAATATTTTCATTTCACGTCTAGTTCAGGTCGTCATAAACAAACTCTGGTACGACGGGTAAACAATGTGTTCTAAGATGTGTGTGTTTTCAGGGAGGCTTGGTTGCAATGTATAGTATTGACAATCTGAGCCTAACCCATGAGTTACTAGGGTTAGGTGATTTGATTGACTATTGCTAAATCCCACATGCGGCTCATTACTCTCTTAGCACAATATGTATATTACAAGTGTAATTATATACGGTATATCATATTAGCTGGCGTAGGAGGGCCATTTATCCTTTCCCACACTCTTTCACCTAGGGGGCAGATGCAACGTTGGCATCTATGCTACTTACTGCACTGCAAATCTGCTTATCTTTGCATGCAGTGCTTGGTAGCACGCATCACAGCAACGCTGCTTTGAGGCATGCACTGTGTATTCTGACTGTTCTATAATGAGGACCCTAATTAGCTGCTACATCAGTTTAATTAAATGAGTACTGCGTTAACCCATTTTGGGCGGGAACCCCTTTTGGTGTAAGCATTATGTTATGCTTTAGCTATTGAAAAATAGCAGATCTACAAGCTCATAGCGCGCCACCGAGTGGCGCGCTATGAGCTTGTAGATCTGCTATTTTTGAAAAATCGAAGAACTACTGACATAGAAACATAGATTTTTCAGAAAACTGTCAGGATTTAGAAGACATTTATAGAATCATTCCTAGGTCAAAATGGGATAAACACTGTAACACAGGAACAAATGTTAGCAGTGCTGACTATATAGCACCTAATTTGGCAGCCTTAAAAAATAGGCTGCCTCCTTATAGAACTTGTACCCGAGGCATTATTTCTAACCTGCCGTGCCTGGTTAGACTTAGTCACGACACGTCGGACATAGTCTCGAAGGACTTTACAACGTAATACTTCTATACTGTACTGTTTATGTAATATGAATACCGTTTACAATTGGTTCCACAAAATAACACTATTGTATGCCAAGATATAAAAACTAGCTGGAACTGAGTCGTGAAAGATTGTAGTTTGTGGAATTTCTATATGGAGAAAATAGAAAAAGAAGAATCCTGCATTTTTCACTGGGTGGCAAAAGTGCTCTGCTGTGTTGCGCTGGTATTTTAATCGATCCAGCACAGCGCTGCTGAGTCGGCTCTTTCTGCACAGGGAGAGCCGCTGGAAGGGGCCAATCCAAGGAGGGATCTCGGGATAAGTGAAACAGCTTGTCACATATATCCACTTGGGGGACTCTTAACCCATTCTTGGCGGGAACCCCTTTTGGTGTTAGCATTATGTTATGCTTTAGCTATTGAAAAATAGCAGATCTACAAGCTCATAGCGCGCCACCGAGTGGCGCGCTACGAGCTTGTAGGTCTGCTATTTTTGAAAAATCGGGAAAATGTGCCTCAAATTTGGAATATTTTTTTTCAGAACAAACGTTTTTTAACTCAAATCTTTGCTTCCGGGGAGGTCCCTGGAACAACATATTTTCAGATGGGGGTCGGAGGCCAATTACAGATCATTTTTGGGGTCCTTGACATGAAATATTGAGTGATATAGGCCTAGAAACATAGGTATTTCAGAAAACTGTCTGATTTAGAAGACATTTTTTTCAAGCCTAAACGGGTTAAAGTCACATCACCGTCTGCATCAGGGATAGCTCTACATTAAAACTGAAACGGGTGTGTGCGTGTACGCGTGTGTTTTTGTCTGTGTGGACCCATCACACATTAGGCATGTGGGGATGGCAGTGGGGTTGGAGCCGGCACAATATCACCCAGCCTGCCTGCTTCACTCTACACTACATCTACCACAGTTTATTCTGCACTGTGTACATCTCTCTGTGCTGAGATAGACAGCCACAGAATTGCACTCCCTCTCTACAGTAGATTGCTCTCGTCTAAGTGGTAAAGAGATTAGCCAGCGGTGGCAGAGAGAGTGTCCTCTGAGGAATGTCAATGCAGTATAGGCCTAACTCCCTCCATCTCTCTGCCCTCCATCTCTAAAGCCGTTTGCTTTGTGCCAACTGCGTGGCGTGGGTGGAGAAAGGTCCTGACCTGTGGGGACCTCTGGGGTAAGATAGGAATGGGGCACATCTGTGAATACATAAAGTGCTCCCTTTAACTCATTTTGTGCGGGAACCCCTTTTGGTGTTTTAAACATTATGTTATAATTTAGCTATTGAAAAATAGCAGATCTACAAGCTCAGAGCTTGTAGGTCTGCTATTTCTTTTTTTTTTCTTTTTTTTTTAATAATTTTTATCCCACGATTTTGTAACCCATTTTTTCACCCCTGTGTCAATTATCTAATGTGATCCTGGGCTCTACACACCCTCCGCCAACCTGGGGAGCGCAACGGACTTGAACTCATGCTTCCTTCATGCATGAGTGTCCAAGTCGCTCCTTTACACCTGACAGGGGGGAGTTTCCCTGGTTGGACGTAGCGCGTGGAAGGAACACGTTATTCCAACCAGTTCCTTTCCCCTCCTGGTCTGCTATTTTTGAAAAATCGTGAAAATATTTATTTCAGAAAACTGGAGGATTTAGAAGGTTTTTTTTAAATGTTGAGGTCAGGCCTGAATGGGTTAATGCTATCCAGTACCCGCTCTCTATCTTCCTGGCATCCATAAGTCAACCTATTAAATAAAGACGTGTCTATCAAAGAGAATGCGAACTACTGTAGTAAATGATGTATCTCGGCCTCAGGATCCACATAGAAACGGCCTGGCTCCTGTTCCCACATTACACTAATATTTAATACTGTGCAGTGGATTTACTACTTTCAGTGCGAAAGTGGGAAAGGGACTTGATGATGAGAAGAATAGTGCTTATGGTGAATGCAGATGCTTGTTTTATCCCTCAACTTTGATGTATTTTTAACTTGGGCTGTGCGTGTGTCTGGGAGAGTGCGTGTAAATAAAGTGTGTGCGTGTGTGTGTGTGTGTGTGTGTGTGTGTGTGTGTGTGTGTGTGTGTGCTTGGACGAGTGTTTTTTCCTTCGATACGACACCTACTGAGTGCGTATGACTCTTCAAAGCCGAATCAAAATAAGGCACACGCATCCTGAATCCTGATCTACGGTGCTTTCATGTGTCTGCAACTATGCACGCTGCCATTGAAGATGCTTTTTAGAACATTGTATATCTTAATGGGATAATTTCATCATGAATCTCTAATATGAAAGGTTTGTGAATAATTACGGCCCGCCTGCTTGAGAGGAAATGTTTACGTTTTTAACATAGCATCCCTATTTTGGATATTATGTCATTATAGACAGAAATGTTCAGTAAAGAAAATAGCTTAAATAAGGCTTGAGTGGGGAAAGAATCACACCCGTATGAAGTGAGGGGCACTCTTATAATCGTGACTTAAAGGGCCACTTCACCCCTATTGCAACGAGATGTTATTTTAATGATGTTTGGGAGACAAGAAACACTTTCCTGGGGGTTTTATGTGGGTAATTTGTGTTTTTAGATATTTCAGTATTTCAAAGTATCCATGGGCTCCATGACGTCATGGACACTGGACTCACTTCCTTCCTGGACTACAATTCCCATAATGCTTTGGTGCACTGCTCCTCCTTGTGGATAGGGGAGGGCTGTTTTACTGAGACAACATGTAGTCCAGGAAGTAAGTGAGCCCAGTCTCCATGACATCATGGAGCCCATGGACACTTTGAAATACTGAAATATCTAAAGACACAAATTAAGATATTATATATTAACATATATAAGATCTGGTTGCAAAAGGGGTGAAGTGGGCCTGGGCCATGGCTCAGTGGTCCAGGCACCTTGGCTGGTAATCCAGTCTGGCAGTGTGCCGCGGGTTCGACTCCCGATCCCGACGGCCTTTACTGCATGTCTTCCCCCATCTCTCTCCCCATTTCCTGTCAGCCTACTGTCTGTCCCTCCATAAAAAAATATAAAATAAAGGCGAAAGCCACAAAAAAAAGCAGAACTTGGTGAAGTGGTCCTTTAACATGTCGATTGGCTCAGACACATATGACGTAAATTCTCCATTCATTGTCAACGGGAATGTAATGTTTGTGTAAGACGAAAATCTACACTAATAGCTGAATAATAGCAGGAACAAAAAGGGAAAAAAGTGGTAAAAAAATAAATTACTGCACATTAGGCTCGTTGGGTAGTTTTCCACTTGTAAATGTTGACTGTGAACATTTCATCTAGATGCTTGAAGAGATTTTGCAAGAGAAAAAATGATTTAGTGACAGGGACTGTAATTAAGCAGAAGCTCTGAGGCAAGACTGTTTTTAACGGAGGGAGGACAATGCAGACGTGTGCTTTTGTGTGCAATATGCACTGATGACTGACCAGTAAATCAAGCTGAGGTTTTACATAAGCACTCACCACTCACACACACGTATCCATGTGTGTAAAACACACAGTCATCAAGTCTCTATATTAGCAATCGATGTGCTGTTGATTGTTAAGCAGCATGTCTTAAAATGTATTGTCACTCTGATTCTGAGGTCCAACAATGATAACTGATAACGATTTGGCATAAAGATGCTTGTTACTAAAATGACCACTGCCGAAGAATGAGCTGGACACCTTGCTTGGATATAATTTGAACTTGTCACCTCTCCAGTGTGTACTAGCAGCTAAGGTATCCAGTGCAAGGACCAGACAACGCCAAATTGGTTGGAATACTCTTATACATAGCGAGAAAGACTATACTCAAGCTTTGGATTCATAGAGACGTTCCTACACTGGATGATTGGTACAAGGAGGTAATGAATGTGGTTCCTCTGGAGAAACTGACTTATCTCCTCCGTGATAACATGGAAGGGTTCACAAAGGTATGGGAACCAGTCTTAGATACAGTGGACCCTTCTAGACTGTGCTTCAATGTACCTTATTGAACGGTAGTGAATAACAAAGACTCTGGTGACCTGTAATGTAATCATGTCAAGACTGTGGTGTACTCGTTTTGTCTTTTTTTTGTGTGTGTGTTTGTTTGTTTTTTGTCTGTGCATTGTAATGTCCGTATTGTGGTTATGTTGAAAAAAGAAAAATGTGTGGTTCTATATACATTGAATTGTGATTTAACAGTTGTGAAATCTCAGAGCCTCAATAAAAATACATAACGAAAAAAAAAGACCACTGCCCACTGTATTTTTACAGTCACATCTTCCTACGCTATATTAAAATTGGCCAATTGGAGGGAGGGTCGTCCAGCCGGCCGGCAGGCAGACCTCTGTGACCGGGTATAGCTCAGTCGGTAGAGCACTCGCCTTTGGACCACAACTTCATGGAGTTCGATCCCGGGCACCGCCAACTCAGCGAATGAGCACAGCACGACTCGGTGCAGAAAGTCGTGGGGGGAAGTACTCACCATAGTCGCTCTCATAGAAGACGATGAACTTTAGCCAGCGGAGCTCGGATATCAGGGTGAGCAGGACATCGTTAATGCGCACCGGTGGCCGGGCCGCCAGAGTGTAGCTCTCCCCGTCCGGGCTGGGGTTGAGCTGGCAGGCGGTGCGAGGACTCCCGTCCCCGCTCCTCTGGATGAACAGGTGGGGGATGTGCATGGCGTCCGTCAGCGACTGCAGGGCGCTGGCTGCCGCGCACCCTGTGGAGGTCACCAGCGCCAGGATCCCCTGGTTCATCAGTTCACAGGCTGTGGAGGAGAGGACGGAACGTGATCAAGGACAAGATACGGAAACGGAGGAACGGCCGAGTCTGAACCAGAAAAGAGCGGTTTAGAGATGACATGGAGGGGCAAACTCGAGGTGGGAGGAGGGCATGGATGAAGGAAGAGGATGAGGAATTGGAGGAAAGAAAGTGTGGGGACTGGAGGAACTGAGCATAAGGCCTGACTCACACCTTCGCAACAGATTGATGTATAGCTGATGCATGAGACTTATTGACTGATGCAAGCTCACAATGCATTTCCAATGGGAGTCACATGGTTTGACACAACATTTGTGTTGTATGAGGGGGTGGGGGGCAGTCGAAACACAGCCGAAAGCCGTACAACCCAAATGTTGTGTCAAACCATGTGACTTCCATTGGAAATGCATTGCGAGCTTGCATCAGTAAACAAGTCTCATGCATCTAGCATCCAACAATGTTGTATGCTAGATGCGAAGGTGTGAGTCAGGCCCAAGAGTGACTGGGGAGAAGGCAGAACTGAGCACACGAGTGACTGGGGAGAAGGCAGAAGGCGAGGGCAATAGAATCAGAAATATGTGGGACAACATTTTGGACATTTGAAAACAGAAATGTTGTGGAAATGAGGGAATGAGGGAAGAAGTTACAACGTTTAATGGCAAGTTCTAAGCGTGTGTTACTACACAAGCTATGGGCAAGCCTAACACACGCTGGGCTCAATGAGACAGAATCCTTTGCATCGTGATGAAAGATGCATTGGGGGGGCAGGGGGTCTCACATTAATCCTTTAAAGAGAAATGGAATCCCAGAAATAAATGTGATTGTTGTGACCTCAAAATGAGTGCTCACAGAAGAAACCAATACAACCAAAGAGATGGAAAAGCAGCAGGACGGAGGTTGACACGCTCCGCTCAATTTTAGGAGTTTGTGACAGAAAGGTAATAGGTAAGTGATGTGAATTCATATATATTTTTAAAGAAAAATATCAAATGGATAGACAGAAGTCTTAATTGTTGCAGGTAAGATATCATTGATTGGGGGACTGAAATAAAAATTACAAGTTGAGGTAAAAGTGATAATATCACCTTTACCTCAAGTTGCTATAGAGCGTCCCAATGCATTTTTCCCATAGACATTTCAAAAAGTATTTATTTAAAGACGGTTACGCCGTGGACAAAGCCAACTCGAGTCGTGACAACTCATGACAACACAAACAATATTTTGGACCAAACAAATAATTACAAAGAAGAAAAACAACCAAAAAAGTGTTGTAACCTGCCGTTTTTTTCTTCTTTCTAATTATTTGTTCGGTGTTTGTTGTCATGATTTGTCACGACTCGAGTTGGCTTTGTCCGCGGCGTAAACGTCTTTAAATAAATACTTTCTGAAATGTCTATGAGGAAAATGAACGGAGAATAATTTCCTGGGCCATGGTAGGGGGCGGGACTGCGACGCTCTATATTTAAAACGTATTAAAAAATCCCCCCCACACACACACGCGTGGACACACTGCTTTTTATCGAGAGCAATTAAGACTCATGCCAATGCGTCTGTTAGTTGGCCCCTTTTCCCCGCATGCTTGCCCATGCATATAATCTCTGTAAAACCTTGTTTTCCATCCTTTTAGACAAGGTCAACATTGTCGTCTAGAACCAAATGCCAAGATGCATGCTCAAATATTTAGTCACTTAAAAACAACATGAGCATCCAATTAGCTCAATCATCAACAGCAACATAACAAGCAGTTAAAATGACAATATTTCATGCCCTTGCAGGTTGATATGTCCACCATTTACGTTGTTGATGTTTTGAGTTAAGACCTCTGACAATCAACATTACTTTACATTACTTGTGCAATGACTATCATATTATGTGTCACATACAGCAGGGGTTCTCAACCCGTGGGTCGCGACCCCTCGGGGGGTCGCCAAATTATTTTAGGGGGTCCCCAAATTATTAAAAAAAAATAATAAAAAAAAAGATTTTTTTTTAAATTTTATTTTCACGATTTTTCAAAAATAGCAGACCTACAAGCTCGTAGCGCGCCACTCGGTGGCGCGCTATGAGCTTGTAGATCTGCTATTTTTCAATAGCTAAATTATAACAATGCTTAAAACATCAAAAGGGGTTCCCGCCCAAAATGGTTTAAGGTTATTGTAGCAGTCAATTTATATTGGGGGTCGGGAGGGGGCGGGGCGGGGGTCCCGAGACATTGCCAAAGCATTTCCGGGGGTCCCCGGCCAAAAACGTTGAGAACCCCTGACATACAGTACAGTACTAGCTATGAATTCCTGTTCTGTCTATAGAAGTGTCTATTTGTACGTCTCTAAATGTTTTGATGATTTGAACATGGTGGACCCTGTTGGAAACAAGTGTAATGCTTAATTGGGTCGTCCACTCACAGTTAACAGCCTTTGTATTGAGTTTGTGCTTGAAATGTACTGTAATTCTGCAAACTGTTAATAAATTCTTCAATCAATCAATCAAAATAGAGCGTCGCAGTCCCGCCTCCTACCCTGGACCAGGAAATGAATCCCAATGCATTTTTCCCATAGACATTTCTTAAAGTATTTATTTAAAGACGGTTACGCCGCGGACAAAGCCAACTCGAGTCGTGACAACTCATGACAACACAAACAATATTTTGGACCAAACAAATAATTACAAAGAAGAAAAACAACAAAAAAAGTGTTGTAACCTGCCATTTTTTTCTTCTTTCTAAAAAAAATTGTGTTTGTTGTCATGATTTGTCACGACTCGAGTTGGCTTTGTCCGCGGCGTAATCATTTCCTGGTCCAGGGTAGGGGGCGGGACTGCGACGCTCTATTGTGTGGTGAGGACTCAGTGAGGACCCAAATGCAGCAAGGCAGGCAGAGTTCAAAACCAATGGATGTTTCAATAAGCAGAGACTACTTCACAATCACAAACTGATGAAACACTGATCAATGGCCCGACATGGACTGATTGTGAAACAAGGCTAATTTACACATGATGGCTGCTGATTACATAATGAGATACAGCCATGGGGAAGACATGTACATTACACACTTCAATAAAGAAATGAGTTCACCATATCAGTGTGGTTTGATTTTAGAATTTTGCTGGACATCTGCAACAAGACGTTTCTGCCCAGCCAGCCTGCATCATTCACAATACAGGATGTATTGGCTTAATACCCATTTAATTGACTAGCCCTGACACTATGACATGACTGCCATAGCGTGTGCGTCATGTGAACCATGGCTACCCATTGACTAACATGTACTGTAACTGGACAAACAGACTAATACATAAGTGGGTGGGTGGAAGTTCCAGACCCACAGGAACGCACCCAGGGTGCCGGCCCGGTTCCGGCGAGCCGCCCCGCGTCCAAAACGGTTGAGAAATGACAGAGTTACCGTGTGCCGGTCCCTCTACTGTACCCTCTATTGTACTGTACTGTACTGTACTGTAACTGTACAGTACTGGCACACCCGCAATCATACAGTTAATATGTGTGTGTGTGTGTGTTTGTGTTAGGTTGCGCACAGGTGGTGAAAAACAACCATGCTGTTTTCATGCTCATACCCAGCCAGGCAGGTAGGCAGGCACCCACCCACACACACACACACACACACACACATAAGTCCGTAAGGGAGTGGTTGCACCACTCAAAAATACATGACAACAAATAGTTCAGTTTCCAAAATAGCACATTACTATTACAGTGGGTTGGGATTATTCCATTAACATCATCATAGAGTCACACACAGTAGCAGCTTTGGCCTCTTCAGTCAGTCACTATGCTAACTTTAGCTAGCTCAGCTGCTAGGCTAAACTGCTAAACAGGATATTACTACACCCAAACAAACATTGTGGAGACAAACGGCCAGCTTTTCCACCATCAAAATACCCCCTGGTTATATACTACTCCATTAACCCACATTATGATATCTCACCTTAACAATTAAGACAGAACACACAAACTGTCTGTCCATCCTGCATCATTCATCTCTTTCTCTCTCTGTCATTATGAATGTAATCTGTTGAAGTTACAATTTGCACGAGTTCTTATTGATCACTGTTGCACTGCTCATCTAGGCTGCATTGATATTATCATAGGAAATAGCCTACCATATTTTTTATTTTATTATTTGCAGCTGAACTTGACTGTTATTAGCCTAACCGTAAGCCTACATAGCCTACAGACGTTTGAATGTGCAATAAATAGGATGGACCACAGTACTGTGGTAGTCTCTCAGTTGAAGTTATATATTTCTTTCACAAGTTAAATTGACGTGTTTATATTATTATGGTATTTACCATAGGCAATATTGTTGTTGTAAAAAAAATGTGCCAGTGAGCACCTGCAACTGCACTGTTTAATATTGCATGAGGACTTGGCTTCAATAAATGAGCCCAGTGAGTTTGTGATTGTGAAGTCTTCTGTGTATCTGTATTAAACACCTGCCTTGCTGACCTGTGTTTGCAGGGTCCACCCAACAACAGTTTGGGACATTATGTATTATCATTGTTTTCGTGAAAGCTTATATATAGTGTCTGTGTGAAACAAAATCCAATGTGGACGTGTACACTACAGCCACGGTTCCAAAGTGGTACTTAATATACTATACTATACTAATATAGTCTGGGAACCCCTGCACTACTCAGTAAACACATTGTTTAACGTCATCAACGACATTTGACATCAAACCTTTTTACATTTTAATTAAAAACACTTGCTATGTGTCACACCTAGTGTGGGTAGTATGAAAACCGGGAAAATATGTAGAAAATAACCTCCTGGCAGTCCCTGATGCAGAGATGCTGTTTGTATTTATTCATACAGACCAAAACAAAAGTATTTACAGAGATACTGGATAGGTGGCCCTAGCTCCTTCCACCCCCACAGTCGTACTTTTACTGCCAGGCAATGGGAGGCCTCCCTACATATAAAGGCTAAGCCCCTCCCACTGGAACATACCACCCTGAATTGATTCCACAATTACACCAGTACTTCATAGTATTCATCACATATTATACATCACTTATTATTCAATCAATTAACCATATCATATAACAATGAGAAAACAGGGTACTCTAAACAAACCCTCATACTGTTGGTATGTTCCCCACACCCCACAGCTGAAAGTTGCTCCCTACCATGGAGACAACAAGCAATTAACAATCAAGCATCAACCAATATACATACACAGCCCAAAATAATATAATTCTCTGCAACATACACAATATATCATCAGTGGCAGGGTGAACTGCCACACTATGCATCCCCTGTCTTTGATGCATTATAAACATACTTATGCTGTATAATTATAAGGACTCATAAATAATCATGATGCTAATCATAATGCTTAGATTTAACAAAATGTCTATGAGGGTACGGCATTTGTGAAATATTATGATACTTGACCTTTTAAGTCATTATACAATGCTTTGTTATTACTGCTTTTATAAAGCATTATGATTATTTATGACTTTGTATAACTAGATTATAAGACATTATGTTTATAATTCTAAAGCATTATACATGGGATGCATAGCAAGTGTCACCAAAATATTGCATTAAATGTAATAAAAAACATGTATTAATTTGTATGTCCTATAATAAACCCATACGCAAACATCTACCTGCCATTGTTTGACATGCATTATTTGCAACGTTTACACATTCAAAGTTCAAATTTCACACCCTCAGACAAACACACTGACTAAACCAAACAGTAGGCTACATCAGACGCCTGTGCAATTATAATTAGACACCGAATCACTCTGAACAAACAGAAGCCTCTCTCTATCATTAACTGCAGCATCATGTAGAAGAGCAGCAGTTGACATTGGGAAAATGCTTAATAGAGTAGTGCTACTTTTAGAAGTGGGGGAGTGCATCCATACCGCTTTGTCCCCCCCCCCCTCTCTACACTAAATCTCTTGGCCAAAAATAGACGATCTATACGCTCACAACGCTTCGCAATGCGTCATGTTGTTGTGAGCTTGTACATATTTGACCTGAGATCAGATTCTAAAAATGTCTTCTACTTCCTGACAGTTTTCTGAAAAAGCTGTTTCTATGTCAGTCGTTCTTCGATTTTTCAAAAATATCAGACCTACAAGCTCGTAGCGCGCCACTCGGTGGCGCGCTATGAGCTTGTAGATCTGCTATTTTTCAATAGCTAAAGCATAACATAATGCTAACACCAAAAGGGGTTCCCACCCAAAATGGGTTAATAGAGTAGTGCTACTTTTAGAAGTGGGGGAGTGCATTTATACCGCTTTGTCCCCCCTCTACACTAAATCTCTTGGCCAAAAATAGACGATCTATACGCTCACAACGCTTCGCAATGAGTCATGTTGTTGTTGAGCTTGTACATCTGCTATTTTTAGCTAAAGTTCCCCACAGAATATCATGGATGCTGGGGTTCGAGTGGTCAATCAATTGACCGAAAACAAAGCTGTACGAGCTTGACAGTTGATCCAAAATGAAAAAACAAACAGAAAATAGTTCTATTTTCTCTTTTGAAGATTTGATAAAAGAAATCACACTTTGCCCTATAGTGTGGGTAGTGTTTGCCGAAAATATAAGGCACATGTAGGAAGAACAGCCAAAAGTTGGAGAAAACTGTCAGAACAGAGACCTTGGATGCAGAGAAGTCGGTTCTTTATTCACCTTTTCACAGACCATCAAAACTGAACGAAGGTATTCACACAGTAAACTGGGCAGATTGGCCCTATAGGTCCTCACACCTCTGCAGTCCTGCTCCCACTGCCTGGCAGTGGGAAGTCTCCAGAGTCCCTACTTATATAGGCTAAGCCCCTCCCACGGACCATACCAACCCTAAATTGATTCCACAATTACCCCAGTTACTTCTCAATGTCCAGAGACATCACATTTCACGTACACATTTAAAGTGTTACAAAATATTCAACCCATTATCTACAAGTACATAATATACACAATGATAAATACTCTTAACAAACCCTCACACTGTTGGCATGTTCCCCACACCCCACAGCTGTTAGTTGCTCCCTACAAAGAAGTCAACCAATTATCAATCAACTTGAATCAAGCATCAAACAATATATATATATAAAGTCCAACAAATGTAACTCTCTGCAACATAAACAATAATTCAGAGTTCAATTCAGTGTCAGGGTGAACTGCCACACTGGGGTTCGAGAGGTTAATCAATTGACCGAAAACAAACTGTACGAGCTTGACGGTTGATCCAAAATGAACAGAAAATTGTTCTATTTTCTCTTTTGAAGATTTGATAAAAAAATAAAAAAATAAAAGTGAAGAAAGGGAAAAATCTATCTATATTTAATGATGAGCATCAGCTGCATAATAAGGAGCCCACTAGGACTACGGGGTTTTGCCTAATGTAGCATATTATGATTATGGCAGAGCATGCGGTAAACTAAAGTCCAAAATAGCCTAAACATCTGCAGATCAGTGGGGTGCTTTTAATTTAAACAGCTTTAATTTAACAGCTGAGCATAATGTACAAAGCAAACAGCAGTTAAACATTATTGTATCCCACCCAATATACTACACAGTGAAATCCTTGATATTAAATGATCCTTTTGTAAATCAGAGAGTGAACATGTTTCATTTCCGAACATAGATGCTGTATCCGCCATAAATATACAGTATACACGTACTGTAACTGGCCGCTGCAGTTCACTATATGAGTCATCCATTCGTGGCTGCCATATTTAGCAGATGCCACCTAATGCATGTATATATGCATGCAGTGTGTTGAGGCAGGGGGTCGACTCTCTCCACAATTTATACCATCACTCAATGTGCTGAATTCTCAAGCGATTTCTATGAGGATTGGTTTGTTACAAATCTGACATGTACAGTAATTATGTTATATACTGGATGTCAAACTCAAGGCCCGGGGGCCAAATCAGGCCCGTGAATGAATTATCTCTGGCCGGTGGGATGATATTTAATTACTATTAGAACTGGCATGCATTGATGAACTGATAAACTCATTAAGAAAATAATAAAATATGATCCTCTTGGTAGAGGGTGTCGATCTCCTGGGGGTGATGGTGATCCTTGTGACCCAGGCCTAAAACTGGCGTACAGGTGGGAAGGAAAAAGATGTATAAGAGTATACTCGAAGTCTATCCCAAAGCTGTCTTTCTCTTCATTCTTAATCTCCTTTTTGCTGTTGTGTATATTTATATATGTACTCGTCATTTTTTGTTGTTGCAGTAATTATTGTTGTTAATATCCAATACCTTTCATGTGAGGAAACAGAGTATGCAGTGCACAAAGACGTGACAGAGAAAGAGGACAATGATGTACTTGTATTTATGCTGGGGGGGGGAAGGTGTGGGGAAATGAAATGTTTTGTTCTTTAAAATGTTAAAAACCAAATAAAAATATATATATTTAAAAAAAAAGAACTGGCATGCTGCCATGCTGGTATATTGCGAACAAATCCAATGTCCTAAATAGATACTAACAGTAATTGCTATGGATCAGAAAAAAGTTTTAATCTCAGATACTTAAAAGTACTACATACAGTAACAGGCATGTTTCTTGCCTGAGTTACGGCAAACTACACTGTTTAATATGTGGTATCCGAAACCAGGACCCCAAGAGCCCAGTCACTATAATGCACCTCAGGGCTGGTTCTAGCCTGCCACGAAGGTGGGCAGGATGAATATATACAGTATGGGGGGGGGGGGGGGGTCCCTGCACGCGCGTGGCCAAAACATTTCTGGCGAGTCAAATACCTGTAGCACCCCGAAATGCATAGACAAATAGGGCTGTGCATCTTTGGGTGTCCCACGATTCGATTCGATTCCGATTCTTGGGGTCACGATTCGATTCAACTCCATTTTCAATCCGAAAACTTTTTAAAATTCAAAAGCATTTTTTTTCCAGATTCAAAACTATTCTCTATTCAAAATTATTCTCGATTCAATACATAGGATTTCATCACAATCTACTCCAGCCAACTGAAGTGACTATACTACAGTAACTTGAAAATGACTGAAGACATGATGTTTACTGTGATTAGGGTGAGCTTACATTTCATATCACAAACACCATTTAGTGACAACTCCTGTAACTGTAATTTTTGGAAATTATGAATCGATTTTGAATCGTCCATAACGGGAATCGCGATTCTAATTCGAATGGATTTTTTTGACACCCCTAATAGAAAACTATGCTATCATCATGTGAGTTTATCTATCCATCTATCTACTGTATCTTCTCCTTCTTTTACTAACAGTAACCCAATTTCCATCAGCCCCTGTTCAGGTGGGTCTAGATTTCTCTAAAAATTATGCCCACCTAATCAGAAATGAGAAATGGTACAGATATTTTGTGGTATTTTTTTACATTGGCTAAAAATATATATTCCCCATAACTATTGATTGGGTGGGCAGGACTCACGTTTGGGTGGGCTCTGCCCAGGCGCAAAAATGTTTTTAAAAACGTGTTGGAGTGGAGCATACAAGTGTGTGGGTTCTATTATATTACTCTTCTTCTTAAATCAGAGTGTACAAATGTAATATGGGACCATTAACAAAGGTTTTACCAATGATACTAATTAACATTGTGTTCCATTAAGTTCAAACAGAGTCAGGATGTTCTCTGAATGGCCTGTTACATTAAATGGAACGGAACCAGTACCAGAAAGGTGCACTCCACAGAGAGACCATTGTTACTCTGCCAGCTGTTACTTTTAAAACCAGCTTGCAAATGAACAGTTTGTTCTACTTGAGTCAGAGCTTGAACATGTATTTCTTGTTAGAATGGGCAGCGTGCTGCTGGGATTTGGTGGTATTTTTGTATACATTCACAAAAACTATGAAATAATATTGTGGTGAGGGATTGGAAAACATATTTGGGGAGTGCCTACTGGTAGCATGCACAAAAGTGTTGGCGGGACATTATACGTATAGCTTCAGATTTTTTTAATCTTGAGGCCTGCCTTTGGCTGGTGGAGATCATTAAAAACGCCTGTGTTTCATGTCAAAATGGCTGCCATGAAAATGTATGAACAACACAACACCTATGAACAACTATGAAGTATGAACAACTTTTTTAATAATGTTTGTCTCCGCCAAGGCTAGAGACTATGGGCTCCATTTTTGTCACCGCTAAACCCCTTATCCCTAAACGTCTTTGCCTTTTTTTTTACTATTTTGCTAAACATTTTTGAATAGTTAAAATGGCCAGTCTACAAGCTCACGACGTGTCAGTGTAGATTGGCTAGTTGAACTATTCAAAAATGATTTTCAAAATAGTAAAAAAGGCAAACAAGTTTAGGGATAAGGGGTTTAGCGGTGACGAAAATGGAGCCCTATATTTTTGCCTCCGTCTGTCCGTCCTTCTGTGTGTCAGTAGCCTATGTCTGTGAGCAGCTAATCTCCGGCACCATTGGGCAGATTGCCGTGAATCTTTTCACACACACTCTCAGTAGGCCGATACTGTATGTGGACCCTAGGAAGACTATAGCTGCTTTAGGGCACAGCTAATGGGGATCCATACAAATAAACAAACCTCTGCCACAAATCTTTTAACCCATTTTGGGTTTATAAATTATGTTATAATTTAGCTATTGAAAAATAGCAGATCTAGGTCTGCTATTTTTTAAAAATCGTGAAAATGGTGGCACAAATCTTTGAATATGATATATTCTTTCAGACGACTTTTTATTTATTTCGACGTCAGGCCTAAATCTTTTAATCGGCATAACGGCGGCACTTCAAGCCGCTTCACATTTTGGCCTATCACTGTTGAACTGTAGGTCACACAATCAATATTTCCATGGATTCTTTGAATCACAATGAGAAAATATGTAGGCCCCAGGTCCGACAAAAACTCCATTTTGGTTATTTTGGCTTTTGGCTATAACCTTTGTCCAAAACTCACATAAGTTGGTACACATCTGAAGTAATGTGATCAAGAAAAATCACTCAAATTTGTCATATACCATACTATAACTGCCTTCCAAATTTGGAGGGCCCCAACCTAGTGGGGACCTGCACTCAGTGAAATGCACTTTTCTGGTGTTTCCTTTTTTTGTGTGTGCAAATAAATAAAACTCCAAAAGGTTTATTACACATCCTTGTAGTGTAAATCAAGTGCATGGCAACAGCGCTGACCAATATATGGTTTTGTGGCGTGTAAGCTTTGATCTCACACAAAATGTATTGGAAAACATAATGATCAACATCAAGGGGGAACACAATAATTCAAGGCTATATGCATTGCGATGGTATTTGATTTGGATCCACTGTAGCATTAAAGGAGATGTGAGGAGATGTAAAGGAGGAATAGAAGGGGGAGGAGGGTGAAGGAGAAGAGAGTCATCAGGGATGAGAGAATGAGGCAGGAGGATCTGAGAGGAGGAGGAGGGTGTTAGTAAGGATGGAGAATAATAAGACTGGTTGTTCTGTGAATAGACTCATACTGGGAGAAGTGTGCGTGTGCGTGTGCGTGTGCGTGTGCGTGTGCGTGTGCGTGCGTGCGTGCGTGCGGGCGTGCGTGCGTGCGTGCGTGCGTGCGTGCGTGCGCGCAGAGAAGAAAGGACTATTAACGTGACAAATGAGGAATTCATCAGTTGACTTCCTGCACAGGACTACATTAAGGCAGCGTAAATCAGGAGCACAGGGGCAACTAAATAACAATAACACAGAGATGAGGACGACATCAGAGAGAGGGAGGGGGTGGGGGGACAAGGTGGATCAAAAAGAAAGGGGATCATTGTAGCCTTTTGCAAGGATGCTCAGTACATAGAATGAGAGAGAGAGAGAGAGAGAGAGAGAGAGATACTGCAGATACTGGGGATGTGCAACAGGCTATTTGGCAGCTATTCCCCAGTGCACCGTAAAATGCTAATGCTCTTCTTCTCCGTGGAATTCTGTTAGGCTGGCCTCAAAACGTCCAGATCCGGATGAAAGCCCACTGATCCCAGTGACGGACAGCAACACACATCCAGAGTCACAGCCCTCACACTGCAGTGCATTAAGCCATTTTGGCCTGACGTCGAAATAAAGAAAAACGTTCGCTCTGAAATAATATATACCTATTCAAAGATTTGTGCCGCATTTTTACAATTTTTCAAAAATAGCAGACCTACAAGTTCATAGCGCGCCACTCGGTGGCGCGCTATGAGCTTGTAGATCTGCTATTTTTCAATAGCTAAATTATAACATAATGTTTAAAACACCAAAAGGGGTTCCTGCCCAGAATGGGTTAAACATGACCAGGATAATGATGGGTGACGTTTTAGTCAGGCATCAGCTATATCTCATAGATGTGGGCAGACGGAATACTTGCAAGTCAAGAAAACTAAAAGTTTCAGGTCAACATATATTTTATTTAAGGCTAGAAATTAAAATAATTGCTTTGTACAGTTGCAGTAGTGACTTACTCTGGATGAGAGCAATAGCTAAAGTGGAACAGCACATTATAACTAGTATAACTTAGGTGGTTATAGAGGCACATAGAGAAGTGCTGTAATGTCTGTGTCATAATGCATTATAACCAATGTGTTTATTAAATGGAATAATGTCTTATAGACATCAAAAATATGCTATAGCATTTGTCACTTTACTTAAAAGGTCACAAAGTCATGCTATAGGGTATTATAAAATGGTACAACTGCTAATAACCATTAAAGAATGTTGCCACTTTACTTAAAGGTCTCAAAGTCCTGCTGTATTGACAACAGTCAAGCAAACGACTAGTGGAGGACCTGCATTCCACTTCATATTAAATATGAAGTACCATAGAAATAGAAATACCATTCAGAGGACATTCCATATACTGTACACTCTTAACCCATTTTGACCCGAGATCAGATTCTAAAAATGTCTTCTACATCCTGACAGTTTTCTGAAAAAGCTATGTTTATGTCAGTGGTTCTTCGATTTTTCAAAAAATAGCAGACCTACAAGCTCTTAGCGCGCCACTCGGTGGCGCGCTATGAGCTTGTAGATCTGCTATTTTTCAAAAGCTAAAGCATAACATAATGCTAACACCAAAAGGGGTTCCCGCCCAAAATGGGTTAAAGGACCACTTCACCACGTTTCAATCTTCATAGGTTCTCACTCATGATCATGGTCCTGAGGTCCATTTTGTTCCTACTCTGTCTGTGTCTCATAGGATGAACATTAGTAAGGACCAATTACATGAATATAGGTTGAAAAGTGGTGAAGTGGTCCTTTAAAGAAGTTGTGATTAAAGCAAGTTCAGGTGACCACCCTCTACTTATCACAGCCACTCCTCATTCACAATCACCTCCTTATAAATGGTAAATGGTGCATTTAATAGCACCTTTATCCAAGGCGCTTTACATAGATTGTGCATTACATTCACCCATTCATACACTGATTGTGGCGGAAGCCATGCAAGGTACCAACCAGCACATCGGGAGCAATTTGGGGTTCAGTGTCTTGCCCAAGGACACTTCGACATGTAGACAGGAGGAGCCGGGATTCGAACCGCCGACCCATGGATCATTGGACGACCTGCTCTACCTCCTGAGCCACAGTCCACACATATTTTGCCTTCACTCATCATCATCACCCACTCATTCTGTCTACCCATGGGGGGGGGGGGGGGGCAGAGACGGTGCAGAGATGACATTTCCTGACTACGCCATGCACCCTGAAGGTCTATTCATAATCCAGTTTTAGGTGATAAGGTGACCACTGAAAACTACAACATGAACACGCCGCGGTGGTAAGCGACTCACCGCTCACCCAAACACATCTCTGTTTTTACCAGAGTAATCTAGTAAGAGAGTAATGACACTCCCGTTGACTCTCATTGTAACAATGGAATGCGGAAGTGCTCATTCTATCTCAATGGAATAGTTCCAGTTATAGGAGCAATGTTTGGAACTATCGCCCATAGGCACCCGCTTTGCGGCGAGATCAAAGCGTGTCACCACTCTCTTACTAGATTACTCTGGTTTTTACTAACCACCTTATCACCTAAAACCGCGGTGTATTTTTTTACATTCCGTTTCTCTCCAAAGTTGAATGTTGCCACTATTGTTGTAGAAGCCATAAACTACACAGGTTCATACGGATGTTTTTGGGCATCTTTGTAAAGTTAGTGTTAGTAAAAAGGCTGGTAAAAGAGTAACGTTTGAGCAGACTAACATCAGTCACTCTACCATTCAATGTAGTAGAAGACCTGCGAGTTTACACCGCAGATTATGTCGTCTCCGCCTACAGGAAATACATTTGCTGCGACCATGAGACCCATTTCTTCTTTCTTTGGGGCAGCGGTGGCCTAAGGGTTAGAGGAGCGCCCTTGTTGCCGAAAGGTTGCCGGTTCGATTCCCCGGATGGGCAGGAAAAATCTGGGTGGGGAAGTGATTGTCATCACTCACCCAACACCGCTGAAGTGCCCTTGAGCAAGGCACTGAACCCCCAACTGCTCCCCCTGGAGCTGCTTAGTGGCCAACAGTATGTAGGTCAGCTCCCAGGTTTTAATGTGTGTGTCTGTCTGTGTGTTTCTATGTGCAGGGCGTTGCTGAAAATGAGCACCTGTGCTCAGCTACTTCCCTGGGTAAATAAAGAATAAAAAAAAAAAAAGTCTCGCCCTACCTTGGGTTCCTCATCATCCCGTTTCACATTCATCTCATTACGTTTCAATAAAAACGACATGGAATGCATGTCCTGGATGTTTCTCTCGCACACACACACACACACACACACACACACACACACACACACACACACACACTTTAGGGATCCTTTACCCCCTACCTTGTACCTAATCTTACCAGACTGTGGCCAAAGTGTGTCTGCCATTCCATTTTGGCTTCATAATGGATATGCCAAGCCCATTAGGTGGCGGACAACCCTCTGACAGGGAGAGGGGAAGGCTCTGAAGTCATTGGCAAGGATGATAATGATGGAATAATGACTCCTAAATGTTCCCCCCGAAGTGGACAGTGCTCATCACTCATCCCCGGCATGTATCTGACACCTAATGTCAGCCTTACTCCATGCAGCCACACACACACACACACACACGCACACACACACACACACACACGCACACGCACACGCACACGCACACGCACACACACACACACACACACACACACACACCATGGAGGAGGGGTCCGCTGCACCAAATCATAGTGGTCTACAGTAGAGTAGGCCTATATGCAGTCGTTCTTCGATTTTTCAAAAATAGCAGACCTACAAGCTCGTAGCGCGCCACTCGGTGGCGCGCTATGAGCTTGTAGATCTGCTATTTTTCAATAGCTAAAGCATAACATAATGCTAACACCAAAAGGGGTTCCCGTCCAGAATGGGTTTTAAAGGCTGTTTGAATGCTTGAATGTTTGGATGGATGGCCATTGGAAGGACTTGCATATTATTGTGCAATGGGGTTGATGTTGAGCAACAGTTGTTTTGGAAGTTCAAAGAACTCATCTGGTCTCATCAACTCAACCCTTTGTGGTTGATCCATAGTATAGCGGCTCAGCGGTGACTGGTATATGATGAACGATGGATTCGGCGTATAGGTGAATACATATTTAACCCATTTAGGCCTGACCTCAAAATTAAAAAAAAATCTTCTAAATCCTCCAGTTTTCTGAAATAAATATTTTCACGATTTTTCAAAAATATCAGACCTACAAGCTCGTAGCGCGCCACTCGGTGGCGCGCTATGAGCTTGTAGATCTGCTATTTTTCAATAGCTAAATTATAACAATGTTTAAAACACCAAAAGGGGTTCCCGCCCAAAATGGGTTAACGCACCTAATCAACACTTTGCATATCATTAACAGACGATTGGATTACCAAACACAATGAGATCATTCAAATTGTCATTCAAATGAGAGAAGAAGCGAATGGGGGTCGGGGTGCGGGCGTTATAAGCCGAATTTCTCCTCCGACTCCTCCGCGCTCATAATTGAAAAACCATTAAAAAGGCATCTGCCACGCGGATTAAGGCCAATCAACACGCACTGTGCATAGTGTTTTGAAATACAGTGTTCTTCTATCGCAGATGAGCTCGCGCCTCATCAGGCCAGTTCAGCACTGAGGGGAGAGATTGGAACGAGGAGGGAGAAATTATCATCAATACACCAGGCCAAGGAAAGGAGGCATCACAACTTTTTGCCAAGCAATCTGCTTGGCAAGAGGATAGCGCAAATTCTATTCCTTGTTGAGCCACGGTGGAAATGCAGCAAATCACCACACCGCTGCCGTAGTGGAAAAATCACACAAATTGGGGCTGTCTCAAAGATTTCACAGTCTAAATAACACTGTCTCATTTGGCAACTCTGACTCGGAGCACAATCCTGGGAGTTACCGCTGAGAATGGCGCTGCAGTGGCTGTCGAGTTAATTTTCCTAGCTTGCAGAGATGCTGGGAGCGGCGTTCAACTCCTGCAGACAACCTCAAACACGTAATGCTCACACTGAAACCTTAACCCATTTAGGCCTGAGGCCGATTCTAAAAACGCCTCTAAATCCTGACCTAAGGTTTCTGAAAAACAAATATTAGCAGTATAGCAGCATCAAATCTTTTACATTTTTGAATACTGTACATACTGTACAGAACCCAAAAATGGGCCTGAGGGGGTAAAACACCAAAAGGGGTTCCCGCCCAGAATGGGTTAACTGTACACTACAAATCATCAGCAGTCACTTGAGAAAATGTTACAGTAAATAAGTTGCATCTGTTGCTCCTTTGACTATCGTCTGTGTTGGGCCACGTTATATTCAGGATGAGCGCAGTCATTAGGGGTGTCAAAAAAAAATCGATTCGAATTAGAATCGCGATTCCGTTATGAACGATTCAAAATCGATTCATAATTTCCAAAATTATTATTATTATTTTTTATATATATATATTTTTTTTAAATATTTTGTTTCTGGTTACAGTTACAGGAGTTTTCACTACATGGTGTTTGTGATATGAAATGTAAGCTCACCCTAATCACAGTAAACATCATGTATTTAGTCATTTTCAAGTTACTGTAGTCACTTCAGTTCAAGACTGGAGTAGATTGTGATGAAATCCTATGTATTGAATCGAGAATCATTTTGAATAGAAAATCGTTTTGTATCTGGAAAAAAATGCTTTTGAAATTTAAAAAAATAATCGTTTTTGGATTGAGAATCGAGTTGAATTCGTCAATCGATTTTGAATCGAATCGTGACCCCAAGAATCGGAATCGAATCGTGGGACACCCAAAGATTCACAGCCCTAGCAGTCATGTCTTCCCAAATATAGAGTGCTCTCATTCCGTATTCTGGGTCACGGCTGAATAAAAGAGATTAGGATCAAGAGGTAATCCACCTCTGATTCAACATTTGATCCTCAACCACAACCAGTGTGACGGGTGAACACTGCACAAATAAACCCTTCAGCATTCACGGCGGTATTACATGAAATTGTAGAAGCACCAACAATACCGGAGAGGGATTGTCGAAAAGATACTTGAGCAGCGATGAGAGTTCCTTTTTTTTTTACACAGCGAAGATGCCACATTTTCCCTATATGATCGATTACAGTATAGCAGACATGATATAGCCCACCATTAACCCATTTTGACCTGAGATCAGATTCTAAAAATGTCTTCTACATCCTGACAGTTTTCTGAAAAAGCTATGTTTCGATGTCAGTCGTTCTTCGATTTTTCAAAAATAGCAGACCTACAAGCTCGTAGCGCGCCACTCGGTGGCGCGCTATGAGCTTGTAGATCTGCTATTTTTCAATAGCTAAAGCATAACATAATGGTTCCCGCCCAAAATGGGTTAAAAGTATAGTGAATTAGTCTTAAAACTGTCACTCAGCAGGTAAAATTGGCACATACTGTACTGTGCACTTTGAGTATTAGACAGTGGAAAGTTCCCAAGTGGACCTAAATGATCCATATCGCAGTCGTGCTGAGAGGAGATGAATGTTGTGTCATCGCCTGGTTATGAATGGGCCCTTTCCACATTGGTTTTGGCAGCTTTCTGCTATATAATAGCCCTTCACTACACATTATATATATATATTTCAACATGGCAGCCGCATCAGTGCCACCTCCGCCATCTCAGCCTTGTGCAAGACTCTAATGACGCATACCCTGTTCAGAAGGAACAATCCCCCTCCTCTCTCTCTCTCTCTCTCGGTCTCTCTGACCCATGTGCTCTTTCTTTTTCACAACATAAACATCCATGGCATCTTCTCTTGCTTACACTCCTGCTGTCAGGCCATGATAACCCATTTAGACCCCGAGTTAAAAACATTCACTTTGAAAGAATATATATTCAAAGATTTGCACCACATTTTTCAAAAATAGCAGACCTACAAGCTCGTAGCGAGCTTGTAGGTCTGCTATTTTTCAATAGCTAAATTATAACACGCCAAAAGGGGTTCCCGCCCAAAATGGGATAAGGTTGTCTCCATGTTATTGTTGATAAGTCTAGCCCGTACCATCCCAGCTACAGCACTCTGCCACAGAGTGTTTGGCTGCCATCTTCTTGACAACAGGCAGGTAGGGATGTCAGTATAGGCATCAGTGTGATTGGTAGACAGTTGTATTATGCAAATATATGAACTGATTGACGGACTGACTGGGTAGCTAGATATACTGTATTAGATTTTAGACGGCTGGGGAAGACATACTGATACTGTAGACATACGCAGCTAGATTTGCCCAGGTCCCAACAAGGAAAGAACGTCAAAGTCAATGGCTCTTAACTTTTGACTCATCACTTGACTTTATCGCTTCTTAACGTTCTCAACGTTTTTGGCCGGGGACCCCCGGAAATGCTTTGGCAATGTCCCGCCCCCTCCCGACCCCCAATATAAATTGACTGCTACAATAACCTTAAACCATTTTGGGCGGGAACCCCTTTTGGTGTTTTAAGCATTGTTATAATTTAGCTATTGAAAAATAGCAGATCTACAAGCTCATAGCGCGCCACCGAGTGGCGCGCTACGAGCTTGTAGGTCTGCTATTTTTGAAAAATCGTGAAAATTTTTTAAAAAACAAAATCTTTTTTTTTTTTTTTTTTTTGAAAATAATTTGGGGACCCCCCAAAATAATTTGGCGACCCCCCGAGGGGTCGCGACCCACGGGTTGAGAACCCCTGCTCTAAGGTACTGTACGTATGCTCTCGCGGAACGATGCAGCATGTACACACGGTGAGATCTGCCAGCATCTCTGTACTTCAAACTTCAATGGCTCCGTCAACGGATCCACTTGCTCGTTCCACTTATGCCATTCTGAGGCATGAGGTGATTAACCGTGATGAGCCCTAGTCCACACACCACCCACACTCCACCTCTGCAACACATTTTAACTCCCATGCCATTCCTTGCCTTTCTGATGTATAATAGATTTAATTTCCATTCTCGCTTCACGCACATATGTTGATTAAATATGAGTAAATTAAACCATTCTTTGCTCACTGAGGCATTAACCCATTTTGACCTGGGAACGATTCTGCGAATGTCTTCTAAATCCTGACTGTTTTCTTGAAAAAGCTATGTTTTTCTATGTCAGTCGTTCTCAAACACTTTCATGTCACTTTTCCCGATTCTTAAAAAATAGCAGACCTACAAGCTCATAGCGCGCCACTCGGTGCCGCGCTATGAGCTTGTAGATCTGCTATTTTTCAATAGCTAAAGCATAACATAATGCTAACACCAAAAGGGGTTCCCGCCCAAAATGGATTAATAACTGCTATCTGACCTGCACCGTGCACAGGCTGGCCATGGAAGACCTGCCAAACTCATTATGTTCCTGCACACAGTGGCAAAAGAGCCACTGCTCCGCCTCTGCCTCCGAGTTGGGCACGCTGAAGTTGAATGAATATCTGTAGTGTGTACTGTAGTGTAAAGCACCATGAAGTCTTTGTAGCTTGACAAAGAGAAGGGATTTTCCGCCACTCTTCGTGTCTGAGGCCTTATGCTAAGCGTCGCTGCTATTTTGCTCTTCGCTGCACAAGCTGAAATCGATCAGGCTCTATTATGTATAACTTAGAGAACATAAAAATGGATCGCGGTTTGACAAAGAGGACCAGTTTTCTCTGAGGTATCATGGCTCTATTTCTGTTCTCTGTCATCTCTATGTTGACTTATACCATAGAGGGGCTAGAAGAATTCAGTGACAATGACTAAATAAGATGCCCAAAATGGCATGAATATAATGTAACCTGGAGTATAGTTTTGACTGCTCATAATAACCTATAGGGCCCAGCAAAATATCCCAAAAGGGGCGTAAACATTTGCCGCTTCCATCCTTGTTGTGGGGCAAGTAGGACCCTATAGAGCGTCGCAGTCCCACCCCCTACCAGGGACCAGGAAATGATTCTCCGTTCATTTTCCTCATAGACATTTCAGAAAGTATTTATTTAAAGACGTTTACGCCGCGGACAAAGCCAACTCGAGTCGTGACAAATCATGACAACAAATAATTAGAAAGAAGAAAAAAAAACGACAGGTTACAACACTTTTTTTGTTGTTTTTTTTCTTTGTAATTATTTGTTTGGTCCAAAATATTGTTTGTGTGTTGTCATGAGTTGTCACGACTCGAGTTGGCTTTGTCCGCGGCGTAACCGTCTTTAAATAAATACTTTCTGAAATGTCTATGGGAAAAATGCATTGGGATTAATTTCCTGGTCCATGGTAGGGGGCGGGACTGCGATGCTCTATAGGAGAGACACAGATCAATCACTTTGCTAGAGTGACATGAGCTTGTAGCCTAAACAGTGACTTTTCCATTCTATTACACTACTTTAATGGTGCAGATTTGCTCGGTTCATACTAGTGCCATAACAGAAGGACTTTAGAAGGAAATATTTTATTGTCTGGACTTTCTATCAAACAATCAAGTTTCAAGCAAATGTGCACTGACGGCGCACAGAACCATGGATGCATAACAGCCACGCACTGGTCATTTAATTAAGCCACATACGCATTTATATAATCAATGAGGTTTCTATTTTAATTGGGTGTCTAGCTGGCTATGTCATGATTTTATTTATATATTTATATATCACTATTAGTATAATTGTAATCCATCTACAACCTATAGTAGTGAGCTTGCAGATCAGCTATTTTCAATGAACAGATTTAACTTTAAAAACCACCCGATCAACATTGTATTGTATCTTGTTAAAGTGTTCTTGATTCATGAATTCATTCGTTTAAATGAACACCCTGAAAATAGCCAAAACGTCACTGCTCTGCAAAAGATGTAAAAGTAGGTCAACGGTCAATGAACTACCGGTAGCTTATTAAATTAAAATAGCCAATATATACCCTGGTGAGCTGCAGATTTGCAATGAACAGAGTTAATGTGGATTAATAAGTGTAATAAGTGTTTTTGAATCATAGCCTACCATGTGTTATCATAGGCAAATGGGCAATCAAATACATTACTGTAGCCTACATTGTCAACATTTGAGCACCCACCAGCAGATGTAAAATAAACATGGGGCATGAAAGATTTCTGCAGATGTTTCCTAAGCAATTACATGTATAATAGTTAGTTTCTTCAATACGGTATCAGTTGTTGTAGCCTTGAAAGTGGGGCAGTAGCTGTCAAAATCATCTTTCCATTCTGTGTGTGAGTGTGTTCATAATATCCCCGATTTTGCGGAGATAAAGCTCTCTTCCTAATAGCTGTACGTATGTTGAGCGTAAGCCTCCGCTCAATCTTTAGTCGGCAAATGAGTAATTTTACAAACGCAAAGCGTGTGAATTGACATTCACACCGTTCAGCTCTGGTTCAGTTTACCCCACGACACGGCGAGGGGGCGGAGATCAGAGACATATGACGAGTCGTTGCTGGAATCTATAGGATGCAATCGGATTTTTTTTCTTCCTGCAGTCTAGCCCAGGGGTTCTCAACCCGTGGGTCGCGACCCCTCGGGGGGTCGCCAAATTATTTTAGGGGGTCCCCAAATTATTTTCAAAAAAAAAAAAAAAAAAAATCACGATTTTTCAAAAATAGCAGACCTACAAGCTCGTAGCGCGCCACTCGGTGGCGCGCTATGAGCTTGTAGATCTGCTATTTTTCAATAGCTAAATTATAACAATGCTTAAAACACCAAAAGGGGTTCCCGCCCAAAATGGTTTAAGGTTATTGTAGCAGTCAATTTATATTGGGGGTCTGGAGGGGGCGGGACGGGGGTCCCGAGACATTGCCAAAGCATTTTCGGGGGTCCCCGGCCAAAAACGTTGAGAACCCCTGCTCTAGCCAACAAGACAATCCTGACCTGATGTGACAGTGATATTTTGGGGCTAAACAAATGAAAGACCCTGATGTTGTTTGAGTACAGACTAGGCACACACATGCTGATTTGCTGCTAGTTACTCCGCTCTGTGAAACTAATGCTGCTAGACAATGATATAAATAACAACCACAACATGTAATCCAGCCATACGTTGCCACCCTGTCTGTTGACATTAGTTTCAGCGGCAGAGCAATTGGTGTTGACCCAATTTGCCCTTTCCCTCAGTCTTTGGCATGAATTGTTGTAGGCTTCTCAGCCAACAAAGGTTCCGCAGCTAACACTGTCAAAATGCCTTGATTAGGACTTAAAGACTGACAATAACTTTTGCACTTTCCATTAACAATAATCATGAACTTGGACCTGCTATTTTCACATAGCTATATGCTTCTTCCTCTCTCTCTCTCTCTCTCTCTCTCTCTCTCTCTCTCTAGTCAGGGAATATTATCAGTATTCCCAGTCAAACTTGGGAATACATTTTTTACCAAGAATTTTCTTCACCAATGTGTTTGTAAAGGTGTCTACTAACATATCCCACATTGGTTTATATTCAACCACCCTAGGGGAATTTTTGACAGCTGCTGAAAGTTGGGGTACCATCAACTACCATTATAAGGCTAAATTTCATTATGCTTGAAGTAGCATGTGACGTGTCAAACTAGGGTGTTTTCATGATTCTGAATCCATTCCAAGCCTTAGTTTTGCACGAAAAACACTCCTTGGGCTAAAAATGGCCGAATTTAGCCCAAGGAGTGTTTTTTGTGCAAAAAGAATGCTTGGAATGGGTTCGGAATCATGAAAACCCCCTAGTTTGACCCCTTGTTTGGCCATAGACCCCCTCGTTTGGCCATAGCCACTTGCCCAAATGTGTTGACCTCATCACATTTGTGATGACGGCTATGGCCGTTTTTAGCCCAAGGAGTGTTTTTCGTGCAAAACTAATGCTTTGAATGGATTCAGAATCATGAAAACACCCTAGTTTGACACGTCACATGCTACTTCAAGCATAATGAAATTTAGCCTTATAATGGTAGTTGATGGTACCCCAACTTTCAGCAGCTGTCAAAAATTCCCCTAGGGTGGTTGAATATAAACCAATGTGGGATATGTTAGTAGACACCTTTACAAACACATTGGTGAAGAAAATTCTTGGTAAGAAATGTATTCCCATTAAATGGGCTAATATCCCCTGACTACTCTCTCTCTCTCTGACTTCTATGTCTCTCTCAATTTCTCTCTCTGTCATTTTTTCTCATCACCAATCACCATGGATATAGGCTACACCTTATTGTTTTTCTCCAAGAACCCTACGGGCTAATATGTTTGTCACAATCCTTTGAATATGCAATGTCCCCTCCTTAAGTCTTGATTAGCTGCATGTCTTAAGATTAATATGCAGCAGTGCCATTGGGGACAAGGTAGTCCGTCGACTGTTGTGCTATGCTGAATGTTGAAAGGGGGGGGGGACAGGGAGGCTACTTCTGATTTGCCTTACACCTGTTTGGGCTTTGGGATGATTGATTTGGACGGTGTTATTGAACGAGATTGGATAGCATTGTTGGAGGATAATTGGGTCTCATTTGCCTCTGGGACGGGGGGGACAGCCACGTCGTTGTTTGCTCATTTGCAGATGTTAGGAAAACCTCTCACGTACGACGCTGATATCATCTGTTCCTTTGTCTCGCTTTCTTTCCATTTCTTGTTTTCTCTGTCAGTCCCACTCACCCCGTCAAACTCCTTGTCTCCATCCTCTGTCTATGTCTCTGTGTATCTGTCTCACCCCAGTCAACCTTCTTATCATGTGCCTTTCTTATCCCATATAGGCCTGACGTCAAAATAAAAAAAAACGTTTGCTCTGAAAGAATATGTATGTACAAAGATTTGTGCCGCATTTTTACGATTTTTCAAAAATAGCAGACCTACAAGCTCGTAGCGCGCCACTCGGTGGCGCGCTATGAGCTTGTAGATCTGCTATTTTTCAATAGCTAAAGTATAACATAATGCTTAGTTAAAACACCAAAAGGGGTTCCCGCCCAAAATGGGTTATGACACCCTTCTCGGTCCCAGCCCATCTGTGACTATGTTGAGGAGCAATACGTCAAACACACAATATAAATAATGAATCAAGTTCACCCGGCAATGCCTGCTCTCATTTTTGCTGCCGTTGCTGTATGTGTGATGTGAGAGTATAGGTTGGAGGATTACAGTACGTGCATTTAATTATCTTTTATGATAAGGTCATGTTTCCCTCAGCGGGCGGAATTTTAATAATAATGTGAAATCCAACTGTGGAGAACAGGGACCTTTATTCAAATCATTTTGTGGTTCTCTCTATGTCTAACCCATTCAGACCTGACGTCGAAATGAAAGAAAATCACACCCGTGTGAACTGAGTGGTGCAAATCCCCCCCCCCCTCTCCCTCTCTCTCTCTCTCTCCGTTTCTGGCACAACAGCGCCACTTTTGGTACTCATTGGTACTGGTGCTCATTAACGTCACACACAAACATAGTCACACACATAGTTGAACGTCACGGACATTGCTGTTCCTTGGAGTGGTTGCACCACTAAAAAAAAAAAGGTCTTCTGAAAGAATATATATTCAAAGATTTGTGCCGCATTTTCACGTTTTTTTCAAAAATAGCAGACCTACAAGCTCGTAGCGCGCCACTCTGTGGCGCGCTATGAGCTTGTAGATCTGCTATTTTTCAATAGCTAAATAATGCTTAGTTAAAACACCAAAACGGGTTCCCGTTCAGAATGGGCTAATGGGGAAGGCAAGTCAACAATAACCAAGTAAAAGGAATTACACAAAACACTTCTGCAAGCTCATGCATTCTGCATGGTAAATCTGGGGTTGAAGTAGAAACAGCGTTCTAGAGTCACAGCTCCTCTCTCTCTACCCTCCCTGCCAACCCCTATTCTTTGGCTCATTTAATTGAGGCAAACATGCAGTTGCTGTGATAATGGCGTAGGGAAGGCGCAGGGGTACACTTTCTGTAAATTGCTGTGTGGTTCTCTTCAGACAGCCTACAGAGACAACAATATTTTTCATTTTTTGTCACCCCTTAGGCCCTTACATGAATATAAACTCTGTACAATGCTCTGAAGTTCTTCCTCAGACAGCTTACACAGACAAAAGTATTTTCTTTTTTTTGTCCCTCCCTCCTTAGGCCACTTAAAAAAAAAACAGCTAAATTTGCCCATGGCAGGTAATGTTTTCACTAGCATCAGCAGATACTCCTCTAAGAGGTGTGGCTCCCCACATAGGTGGGGCATGAGTGGACGGCCCCCCCAGGGTGGTACAGCAAAGCCACCAATGGGACCAGATACTGACAGAGGGGACAGTTATTATCTGTAATCTGTGATGAAAAAATTACCCCCCATCGTCCTCATGGAGTAGTCAGTGGCTTCTTTTCAGTGAGGAATTTCATTGGGTGAGCATATAACACACGGCAAACGGAGGTTCACAAACCTCCAAATCACAAGGTTCATGAAACCTATACTGTAGACCTCTGTGGTGATGATGGGTTAAATATACTCCACACAGACACCCCCATAACACAGACCATTCTAATCCAACTCCCTTTAGCAGATTACATGGAGGCAAGGGGTCAGGACTCAGGAGCTGCACTATTGATTTGCTTTAAGTCGATTCAGTCAACGGTCAAGATCACAGTGCAAGGTCAATAGAGCATTGCAGTCCCGCCCCCTACCATGGACCAGGAAATGAAACCCAATGCATTATTCTCATAGACATTTCTTAAAGTATTTATTTAAAGACGGTTACGCCGCGGACAAAGCCAACTCGAGTCGTGACAACTCATGACAACACAAACAATATTTTGGACCAAACAAATAATTACAAAGAAGAAAAACAACAAAAAAAGTGTTGTAACCTGACGTTTTTTTCTTCTTTCTAATTATTTGTTCGGCCCAAAAATTTTTGTTTGTTGTCATGATTTGTCACGATTCGAGTTGGCTTTGTCCGCGGCGTAAACGTCTTTAAATACTTTCTGAAATGTTTATGAGGAAAATGAACGGAGAATCATTTCCTGGTCCAGGGTAGGGGGCGGGACTGCGACGCTCTATAGTTATACTATCCTGCAGCATGTGTCACTGGTGAAGCATCTTTGGGTGCATTTCGTCGCTTATTATGTCCAAACCTTTTCAGGATTAAAATAAAATAGAAATCACACCTGTGTGAATTGAGGGGCGCTCTTATCATCGTACATCATCCATTCATTGTCAAATACTGTAGCCAAGCTACTGTAGCTATACTGTATTCAACTGTACTCAATTTATATTTTAACCAGTCTGCAGTGCTGTGGTTGGAGGTCTCCTAGCTACTCCACTGAAAAACGTCAACCCTGTTGGTTTGAAAATTGACATGCCTTAAGCTACCACAGAGATACTGCTGAATTTGTCATATTGGCAGATAGTTACACGACTTCCTTTTTGGTAGGTGGCTGAGTGGCTCAAACCCCAGTGAGAGATATAGCTGCATTTCAGATAGCATGGTGTACAGCCATCAGGGTGACTAATCTCTGTAGAGATGAGAGAGATAAGCCATTCACAAAGGTTTATTTTAGTTCACAGTTAACTTGAGCATGAATGCAGTTGAACTTAAATGCTACTGTCAAAGGAAAAATGGGTGATGGATTGTAAATGGTGCATTTATATAGCGCCTTTATCCAAGGAGCTTTACATAGATTGTGCATTACATTCACACATTCATACACCGATTGCGGCGGAAGCCATGCAAGGTACCAACCAGCACATCGGGAGCAATTTGGGGTTCAGTGTCTTGCCCAAGGACACTTCGACATGTAGACAGGAGGAGCCGGGATTCGAACCGCCGACCCATGGATCATTGGACGACCTGCTCTACCTCTTGAGCCACAGTCGCACAGTCGTTGCACATCAGTGTCACATGCTGAAAATAGCCGATCTACAAGCTCACAAAGCGTTGCAAAGCTTGTAGATCTCCTATGTTTGCGACGGCCAGCGCCGTTATACGACTCATTTTTGGTAGTCAATATCAGAAGCACATGTTTCACATGCAGCTTGATGGCAGGCATGTGTTGACAGGTACAGGCCCGATGGTGGTTTGCTATCTAAAAGGGTAACTGAGCAGAGCCAACTCGTGCCAGGATCCATCACATATAATTCACTTAGAACATGATGCTGATGGACTGAGGAAAACGTAGCATCCTTCTACTCAATGGCAATTCAACATGACAGGTCAAGCCTGTCGCCGCTCGTTGTGACAGTAAGTCAAAAGATCTCCCTCTGCCTTAAATGGTGTAAAGGACATAGTATTGTAGTAGTGTCTTTCCACTCAATGGCAATTCAACATGACAGATTAACCCATTGTGGGCGGGAACCCCTTTTGGTGTTTTAAACATTATGTTATAATTTAGCTATTGAAAAATAGCAGATCTACAAGCTCATAGCGCGCCACCGAGTGGCGCGCTATGAGCTTGTAGGTCTGCTATTTTTGAGTGGTGTAAACCACTCCTACAACTGGCTTTGTTAGTTTACGTGTCTGTCTGTCTGTTCGTACCAAAAAATGAGCATGGTTGCTATGGTCACCCAGTTCACACGGGTGTGATTTCATTACGTCAGACATTACGTCAGACCACAGCTGATCAGTCTATATAAGACCTTACACCACTCAGTTCACACGGGTGTGATTTTCTTTTTAAATCGTGAAAATGTGGCGCAAATCCTGACAGAAAACTGTCAGGATTTAGAAGACATTTTATAAATTTCGACGTCAGGCCTGAATGGGTTATGACTTGGCTACTCTCCCACAGAAGACCTCCCACTGCCCTGCGGAGTGCTGCGAAAGACAGCAGGCATACTGTATGTGGGTGTGTACAGTACACATTCAAAATGATGCAGAGCAAAAAAAATAAAGAAAGAATATCGGTAATCTATCCATAAATGCACCAAAGTCTCTGTGTATCTATACATGCACCAAGTCTCTGTGTGCACGTACGGTACAGTATGCACGTGTGTGCGTCTATAATCCACGTCACTTGGGAACCGTTCGCCCCACCGACTTTGACACACACGTTCCACACCACCACAGGGAGGGCCCGGTGTCAATCCGTCAGATACACCATGGTCCAGAACCGTTGTCCAGAACCAGCACAAAAGCCTCCGTCCTATGACACTGTTTCCCCCCCAAGCAGAACTAAAAACCTATGGGTGCTTTGTCACTTTTCAAGAAAATAAAATGGACAATAAAAATATACTGTAGTATAGCCTACCCTAATAATACTAGGGACTTTCTGAGAAGGGCACTTCTCGTTGAGGTTTTTACACACTAAAAACACAAGTGTTCATTTAACTCTGGCTCAGAGTTAAATTAACTACTGAGGTTACTGAGAGTGTACGGGACTATACGGAGAGGTGCGCGAACGCATCCGCGATGTATTGTGATGACCAGCTGTTGTAAATCACAGATGAAGAGACTCTCCGAATCAAATCTCCGCTTTGAAATTGTTTTTACGACATAATGACTTTATGACTCACACCTGTGGGCAGTATTATGCGTGTCTTAAGTACCAGGTCTTATTACTTAACTTAAGACCTGTAGGTGTGATCAATGCCATTTGGCTATTCTGAGTGGCCAAACAGCATTGACCACGCCTCCAGGTCTTAAGTTAAGTAATAAGACCTGGTACTTAAGACACGCATAATACTGCCCTCAATCAGAGTCTCAGTCACTCGATCTGTCCCAGACTAGTCGCTGTCCCAGTCAGACAGAAGCAGAAAGCCAACGCATGAAGCTAACAGGCAACATTGCCTAGAATGCCTTCAGTGGAAAATCAACAGCAAACGCATCGATTATGTCACATCACCGCATCGATGCAGAATCATGCACGGCCGCATCGCGAAGCAAAGTGTCTTCATCTAAAACTTTCAAATAAAAGTCCACATGCAACTCCACGAGTACAGCACCACCACCGTGTCTGTTTACTGTGTTCTGTGCACGCTGATGCAGGGCAGTGCAGCATAGAAGTCCGATGAGGCTCTGTGTGTGTGCGACGTGCGTGTGCGTGTGTGTAAAGTAAAACAACTCTATGGTAAAACACGGCTTGCATTCCCTATTGCAAGCTTCTTTGGCAAATGGGTAAATAGAAACGGACATGGACTTTAAGCTATATTTTAAGTTCCCTATATATAACTTTGAAACTCTTTTTTTTTTTACGTCATCCACATATGCCAGTTTTTAGATAAACATACATAGTTACGTCATCCCCCAATCCCTGATTGGCCGAGCGACGCCACCAACACACGGACCCAATCCAATCGGTCGAGGGGCCACCGACATACGCAGCAAGCTGCCAACTTACGCTCTGATTGGCCAAGTGACACCACCAAAAATACTGTACACAATCCCTGATTGGATTGGCCGAGCAACGCCACCAAAGACAATTCACAATCCCCGATTGGCCGAAGGAGTCACAGACATATGCCGCTGAAAACAGTACTTGCGCTCTGCTCGCGCAAGTAATAACTGGGTGTGGCATGCATTTACAACTTGCATCGTTACAAGTAGACCAGTGCCCAACGGGCACCGCTCTAGTATGTATACAAAGAAATCTTGATGTTTACGTATTTTTAGGTGGAGGTGCAGATGATGTACGCAGAATTTCGCAGAAGTATGGTGAAGAATACCGTAATTTTGTTGCTGTTCTTATAGTCTTATAGCATAATAATCTGTGTTCTGAGTACTATAAGATTTCATAGTATACATTAACGTTTGTTAAAATGCTCAAGATCAGATAAGAATAATGATACGGGTCTGGGCCATGACTCAGTGGTCCAGGCACCTTGGCCGGTAATCCAGTCTGGCAGTGTGCCGCGGGTTCGACTCCCGATCCCGACGGCCTTTACTGCATGTCTTCCCCCCATCTCTCTCCCCATTTCCTGTCAGCCTACTGTCTGTCCCTCCATAAAATATATAAAATAAAGGCGAAAGCCACAAAAAAAACATTACAAAAAAAAAGATAAGAATAATGATATGGTTTTTTTTGCCCATTATATTTAGGCTGAAGGAAATTAATTTTCGGTTCAGTGCACTTTTCCTCCCCCTGGTGCAAGTCATTATGAATGAATGGGCCAATATCCTACGTTTGTCTCACAGAAAAAAGAAAAGAAAAACATTCCAGCAGCTCTTTCTCCCTGGACATTAGTGATGAATCTGACGATGCCCCTAGACAGTGTGGCCCAGGAGAGCAGTCATGAGCTGGTCCAGTGGAGGGAGTGCTACAGTGTCCTCTCCCTCCTCCAGTAGTCATGACACGTGCCTTGTGGGCAATGATCCACTTTTTGGCCTCCCTTTTGAAGTCCCACCACTTTTGTCAATTTTTTTCCTTAAATTGCTGCTCTGCACCAACATAAGCACAAGCCATTTTCTCCCACTCTTCTTTTGTGCTTTGTGTAAATACGCCAGTACTACACGCAGCCAAATACTGTTTGCCTCCACAGCTTATGTTTTTGATTTCACAGTATGTTATCTTTTTCACAGTTTTCTCAGCCATTGTACCTAGACATTTAAACTACACTATTATGAACTCATATTAATTGTTTAAATGTTTTTATTTTTGAGTGGTGCAACCACTCCAAGGAACAGCAATGTCCGTGTTAACCTATATGTGACTATGTGTGTGACTATGAGTACCAGTAGGGGCAAAAGTGGCGCTGCTGTGCCAGAAACAGAGAGAGAGAGATAGTGCTGCACTGTTGCCTGCTAATGAGAGACAGAGAGAGAGAGAGAGAGAGAGAGAGAGAGAGAGAGGGAGGGGGAGGGGGGGGGGGGGGAATTGCACCACTCAGTTCACACAGGTGTGATCTTTTCCAATACATCTGATGGATGGTGAAATGATGATGTATGGAGAAAAGCAGAACTTTGCATGTTCTCCCTGTGTCACCTAGGGTAGATACCCTCCCAAAATGGTCTCTATTCTGCCTCCCCCTGGTCAGCCGGGGGCGCGCCACCTGATATGGAGGGGAAAGGAACTGATTGGAATAACGTGTTCCTTCCACGTGCTATATGTCCTACCAGGGGAAACTCCCCCTTGTCAGGTGATATAAGAAGCGGCCTGCATGCGGCTCACTCCTCATGCACTGAAGGAAGCATGAGCTCAGTTCACGGCTCTCCCCAGGTTGGCAGAGGGAGAGTAGCGACGAGGATTACAGTTTAGGGTAATTGGCACCAGGTGAAACGAAATGGGTTACAAATCGTAGGATGAACATTTTTTTAAAGAAAGAAAAAGCAGAACTTTATTTATTTACTTTACATAACATTGTTTATGTGCATAATTATTTTATGTGTGAGTGTTGGGGCCGATTCATACTCGTATTTTACCGCTGTTTCGGCGCTGTAGTGCCGAAATGATTTCGGCTCGTCAGAAATTTTCAGTAGCACCGAAGAGCCGACTTTAGGACGGTACCCGCCCCCCCCGAACCTCAAATGACGTCACACCGACTTTTATTCGGTATGAAGTATGAATCGTGCCTTGTGCTGCACAAACATTCATACTGTACATACAGCTCCAGGAATGCACCAGGAGGCAGGCAACGCATGGCTGACTCATACTGTGGAGGTACTGTACTGTAACGATGGATGCCCCATTGGCCCAGCATGACGCTCTGCTGATTCGGTCGAAAATTGGTGACCCCCATCAGGATATTGCCCGCATTCAGAAAAAAATGCAAAATAGACCTGCAGAGAGCTGCCAAATGTATCATTTGCTAACGCAGTGCTAAGTTTAGCCACTGACATCATCCGACGTTCGGTTGTAAGGATCGATAGAGAGAGGTAGAGCAGGCCAGCAGGGTGGGGAGCCTGTCAATCAAAGGGCTAAGTGGAGGTTGTCAGTCTCTGTCTCGGGCTCTATTACTATGGCTGTCTTCTTCTGTGTTCTATTACTAAGGCTGTCTTCTCTCAGCTCTATTATTAAGGCCCCGGCCTTCTTAAGACTGCAGCAACCCTGCTTAGTTAATGAGAAAGGATTGAGCTCACAGATTCTGAGCTCAACCATGGTAACTATATGCTCTGCACTGATTAAACCCCCCCCGGGGTTTCTTTCTTGTCTCTCGACCCACAATATTGTAAGTATTAGGCAGAAAAAAGAACTTATACGTCGTACAGTATGGAATTAAAGGTTTGTGTTATGTGTTTGTGTGTTTCAGAGAGAGAGAGAGAGAGAGAGAGAGAGAGAGAGAGAGAGAGAGAAAGAGGGTTTGACTGCAGGCTTGTCACCTTGCTTTAACCGGGGTGAATGTAAATGCAATCGCAATTAAGAAGAGTAAGCTCTCTACTTGGGGGTGAGTCAGTGGGTAATGGTGGAGGCACAAGTAAACAAACACAATAGAGGCAGAAAGAAGGATATTTATTTCGATTTCTCTCAGTCTGACTAATGCCTGGCACCTTGGGGAGTTGGCGTATTTATGTTATTTGGAATGTCTTAAGTAAATTGTGCATCGACCAACTTATTGATGCAGACAACAGACTATGTTTCCAGGCTCCTGGTTCCCCTAGCTCTAAAAGGAGTGATAATCTCTTTCCAAATTCCCATTGTCGGCGACTCAGCGGTGTAGCCTACCTTGAATTTTGGAGCTCAAGAATAACATCTCAGTTTGAACAGGCCTTTGTCAAAAACAGAAATTTAGATGCACCTTCCGTTTGTGCCATAAAGAATGTTGCCAATTGCCTATCAGCCGGCAGCTATTATGTGTCACCCATCTGCTGTCTGTGAATTGAATGCTCTAATTAAAAATGTCTTGGCTTAAGTTGTTAATAATCAGATTGTACATGCAATTTTCCTGGGGGATAAACCACAAATGACTTGTTCTTAATAATGAATTCATAAACATATGCAGATCGGTCCTTGTGTTCAGAGTAATATCATATTGCATCCACACACGCAGTAAAATCCTCATTTAACTGATTACATTTGTACATTTTCAGAGTTTACATTAATAATTTTACTGTGCACCTTATTATTTTTTAATGTGGAAAGTCAGCGGAATATTAAAACATATCATAGGACAGGTTATGTCTTCTTGTCTCAACCTAGTTTCCACGTCCTATTTACCCACGAATTTGCTTGGAGGTCCAATTTGAAGCACCTCCGCGTCCCGTTCCACCGATGTTTCCACCTCCTGCTCCGATACCTTTAAAACTGACAAACAGGACGACTAATTTTAACAGGCCAGCCTGGTCCCTGCTGTTAACGGTGACGCTGTCTACTTGAAAAACAAATTAGCTCGTTATCCTTGGAAGACCGGACACCGCGGAGCAGCAGGCGTGACGAGCCAAGCCTTTGCATGTGCCAAGCTTGGAAATGTCAACATGCTACCTTCCAGAGTGCACATTAAACCCTGGCGATAATGGCTCACAAGATGGATCTCCATCATCAAGTCCATTAAGGTGTTAATACTCCAAGCCAGCCCACCTGCTGCCACCGCACCATAGATTTAAAAGGACAAACACTTAAGCAATCATTAGGAATTTTAACCACTTAACACTTATAACGCCATTGCCGAAGTCCTTTGTCAATTGAAGCCTAATTTTGATACTGACGCTTAACGCCATTGCCGAAGACCTTTGTCAATTGCGCTTTTATAGTGCATACGATCGTCCGAGCCATAATGCTACTTACGTTAGCCGGTAAGCTAGCAATGTTGTTAGCACAGCACTGGATCGTTCATCTTAGATCGTCGTCGCCATAATAATCCATTCTATCCGTTTCTTTCAATCACCTGTATCTCCTATTCCTTGTCCCAGATGGCATTTTGGTCAAAAGAGCTGTTTCTTTGACGGCACAGAGCCGGCGATGTGAACCTCTCCAGTGCACCGGCATAGATCGATCATGTAAACAAGGCCTGTCTCGGCTCCGTCTAGCTTGCTGGGATAATCCACTTCCGGTCGACTGAAAATGTGGCTTTTCAAAATAAGAGCTCGACTGGAAAAAATGCTGGCGTGAATTAGGTTCTAATTTTTCAATAAATGATAGCGCTAAATGGGTTAAGCTCTATCAAAATGTAAAACTTTTGAAAACATGTTAATATTATTATTGTAATTCTTTTATTCATTTCTTTAAATTCTTAAATAGCTTTTGAAAATCTTCGCTTATAATCACATACATGCCCATTACAGGGACGGCAGGTTGAAAGTGAATAAACAGCCTATGATGGGACACCAAGGTGACACATGCATAGCAGACACTGAGATCATGCTTATTAATATTCTATGTACTTGCTGTACGTGTAGGAACATGTGGGTATACACTATAATGTGTGCACACAGGCATGTTTGTGCATCTGTGTGAGCAGTGATAACGCAACATGATATTGTGGTAAAACAGAGAATGAATTATGACTCCCAAGTGCCATTTAACTACGGTCGCATCCGTCTGCTTCTCCTCTCTCTCTCTCTCTCTCTCTCTCTCTCTCTCTGTAAAATACGTGTTAATTTATCCATTTGTAACTCAGAGTGTATTTATACACTTAGGAGTGTACAGTGTGCTGGAAAACATATTTCATTTTCTACTGACTGAAGTAATTTGAACGGGTCCTAATAAACAAAACATAATTCTTATTCTCTGAGAGATCATCCCCATGATAGCGTGGCTCTGAAACATTGTTAAATTGTGATATTATTACAAATAAATATCATTTCTCTAAAGGAAATGTATGTACTGTACCTGACCAGAAACAGGGACAAAAGACATGCCCACCGGCAAAATAAATTACAGACCAGATGGGGATAGCACTTTTTTGGTGCTATCCTTTTAGACCAGGTGTTTGACTGCACTCTGTTGATGTTTGCATTTCTGTCTAATACAGTATTCAATCTTATCTAATCAATATTAAAAGCAGACCCCCCCCCCCCCCCCGCGACCCCAGCTAATTGAACCCTGGTCTTTGAAAACCGAGACCAAAGGAGTAAAAGGACCTGAACAAAATAAAACTCTGGTCTCAAGAGCTGTTGTCCTCCCCACCCTGCTGTATGGAGTTGGACCCTAGATCAGGCGCCTGATAGCCACAGATCCTGATTCTGACGAAAAGCTGGGAGGACAGAGGCACTGAAGGCTCATACATAGTCTGGATTTTCGGTGGTGAGGTGACCACCGAACTACAACATGACGTCACGAGCCGCGGTGAAGAGCAAACCACCGCTCCAGCCCTTTTCTCTGTTTTTACTCACCACCTCTCAACGTTATTTCAGCTCCGGTGGTCAGCTCACCACCGGAGCGGTGGTCACCTCACCACCGAAAATCCAGACTATGAATAGGCCTTAACAGCATTCTGGAGGAAGCCAACATGACCAGCAACATTACCACAATAATGCAGCAACTCCAATGGACAGGCCATGTCACATTATGCAACATACGTAGGTCTCCCTAAAAAGCTCCTGTACTCCCAGCTGAAGAATGGTCAGCGAGCCCTCACATATCAAGACCAGCCCAAAGAAATTCCATTCCATTGCAGTCGACGCCGGGCATGCATGGACGAAAGTTGTGCAGGAAGGAGCTACACATCATGAAATGTAACTACGCTGGAAGGAGAGAAAACGTCTCATAAAACCACCACCAGTCCTGCTCAATTACAATGCAGCATGTGGCTCCCGAGTTGGCCTCTAAGGCCACATTTCAGAACACTAAAAAAAGACTAAAATTAGAATCTACTGAAAAAAGATAACACTGAAGGCCATTTGAGGACACACACGTAAGATGACCCATTGGAGAGGACAGTCATGGGTGACCACTGATGGTGATCTGTACTGTATGCGTAGGAACAAGATACAAGATTATGACTCGCTTTCTATGTGGGTGTACAGTATGTGTGTGCAAGGTCAAATCTGTGCAAACAAATATGATAATAAATAAATGCATTCATATAACTTCAAACGCCCCCCCCCCCCCCCCCCTCTCTCTCTCTCTCTCTCCCCCCCCCCCCCCTCTCTCTCTCTCTCTCGTAGCTACACACAGTACAATCCTCCTATCCATTTTGTAACCGAGTTAAATTAACACAGTGGATTTTACAGTGATTTTCCACTTACAAGGAGAGGATCAACAAAAGCTCTCTCAACCTTGAATGACCACCCTGCAGTGATGGTTGAGCTCTCAAACAGTCGTTTCCCATGAAGGCACTTTTCTGTCAAGATTCTACTTGCATTGTTTTTTGCGCAACCATTAAACTTATAAACTTCTGCCAATGTTTTTGTGCCAAAGGCCCACCAGCTGCCCACCCTGCAAGAGTTGAATCGGTTTGAACTTCTGTGTTGTCACCCACGCGAGCGGAGGTGGGAGGATTTCTTGTAAGATCAATCAAATGACTCGTAGCGTTTCATTGCTTTACTCTTCTTCTCTTTATTTCTTTTGTCTCTTTAGGCATAATACAATGGTTTTCTCATTCCAGGACAAACATTTTAATATTCAGAATTTTGAACTTGTGCCATTGAACAGTATACTTTCCCTTTTCCATACATGAAAATATATGCCCAACACAGTTATGCAATACCTCTTGTACTCACTGTCAGAGTACCCAGTCTGTCTGTCTGTCTGTCTGTCTGTCTGTCTGTCTGTCTGTCTGTAGTCAGTCAGTCAGTCAGTCAGTCAGTCAGTCAGTCAGTCAGTCAGTCAGTCAGTCAGTCAGTCAGTCAGTCAGTCAGTCAGTCAGTCTGTCTGTCTGTCTGTCTGTCTGTCTGTCTGTCTGTCTGTCTGTCAGCTCATATCTGAAGTGCTACATAGTGGTTTTAAGAATCAATTATCAAGAATCAAGATGCGCTTATTTGTCACTCACTCATACAGATGTAAACAGTGTAATGCTGGTGGGACATGCTCTGCAAAGACTGTGATAACACAACAATACACTATAACAACAAGACAATAATAATAACAAGCTTAGGTCATCCCATGGGGAATCATGGGAAGCCTTATGAAGATGCTAGTGGATTTGTACAAAGGAAATTGCCAGTGACACTGGATATTACAATTACTTTTACTTAAGTTACTCAAGTTACATATTCTCTGTAGCTGTACTGGGGAAGGGGGACGCTTGATTGCCTTATAAAACCCATGCCGTGCGGGCGTCTAAGCACCGCCCGGCTCATATGACTGTGAATGTGTGGCTCCAGGCAGCCCCGTAAAGACATCAAGCGCTATTCTCCCGTCACATAGCCTACTTGCCGAGCAAAACAAGGAAGTGATGTGGCTCGCTCTGGTGGCGCAAAGCGTAGCTACTTTTGTGAATGTAATAGTTTTATTAGGTTAATATTGCTATATGTTTGTAACCGTTTTAGAAAAGCAATAAGCCACTCGAGGCCCCAGCTTACCGGGTATGTTACAATGTCTGCGCGTCGGGTCTGCCTACGCCTCCCAGCCATTGTAAAATACCCGGTAACCTGAGACCTCTCGTGGCTTATTGCTTTAATTAGTTTAATATAACACAGCATTGAAACTCTTACACATGGGATGGTGGATGTGTTCATCGGTCTATGTGCAGCCTAGCAACCATGGTGGAAGTAACAGGGCAGGCACTTTCAAGATGCTAGAGTGTTTGCGTGCGTACAATACATATCTCGTAGGCATAAAATTCTAGCCCACATCACTCAGAATAGAGTGACGGTGGTATGTTTTTGTAAATATTGAGCTCGTTCTTGGCGACAACATAGTGAACCAACACCAGGGTGGATAGAAAGAACGTCGGGCCCGCAAATACATTACAAGGACAAGGAAAATGTTGTGAACAAACACGGCTGTGCTTAGATACTTTGTTGAACGTTATGTCTCTGCGCCCGTGCGCCGTACAGCCGAGATCCAAGCCATTCTACGTATTTTTGTAAACTCGTCAATCTGGGTGCCTTGATGCTGTCTCCATGCTGGAAAGCTGAACATCTAATTCCGTTTTCTGGCTCATTTCCTTGACGCGACCTGCTGTGGCACTTATTTACTGAGCAAGTCTGCACCATTGTGAGGTCAGTTTAAAAAAAGAACGTATACAAGCACACTGGATAGTCGCTCAATGTAAACAAACCAGACAAGCCAACAAGTATGGCGGCCGCTACCACGTGACACATATGTTGACGCCCCCTCCAGGAGATTTTGGTACACACTATACGTGCATCATCCAAACAGAGATTTGGTGTAGAAATAAAATGAGGGTGCCACGGATAGAACGAAGTACAGTATAGGTTCACGTGGTTAACTGCTCCCAACCCTATACTCGCCACACCTCAGCTCCACAACAGCACATCTACCACAGGTCAGCCCTGTCCAATTAGCTTGGATGGCCCAAAACACTAACAGTACATAGTTGTGTATCAGTTGCTGTTACACAACCCGTGTATTTGGACAGGGGCTGGGGGTGGTTTATGAGCTCATTCTCTTTTGTGGGGGGTGGAGAGGTTGTCTGGGAATCAAAAGGTCACCGATTCAACCCTCGGCTCACCCCTAATAGCTCTCCCTGTGTGCTCATCAGCCATCTGAACAGCCATCAGCTGGGTGACGCTATAAAAGCATTTTCTGGGGGAAATCTGGGGAAAATCATATAGAAATCATGATGATTTTCAAACGGGTTTACCACTAATTTAAGATCATTTATTGCAAAATTCGATAGGGTCTTTTGACCTGGCAAGTGTGCCAGTTGCAGGATTTGCATTTCAGCAAGCATTTTTTACCCTATTAAGAGATGATTATAGTCAGAGCAACAACAATGTGAGTAAATGATATTTCAGTGATATTCTCTAAGGGGACGTTGGAGCATCCTGGAGCATCATCAACACATGTCGCTATCAGAGATTGACCTTTTCATACACTGTTTATCTACAAGTATCACTTCAACAGACTGAATGTCACGTTGCGGCTTCACAGCGTGCCAAACACAGACGGGCATTGAGGGAGGTGCAACGCAGGCCAAACCATCTGCTCGTAGGATACTGGAGGTAGATTTGAGCAGACAGTGGCTCTAGTGGAAATATGATTTAGCCCATTTTGGTCGGGAACCCCTTTTGGAGTAAGCATTATGTTATGGTAAATGGTAAATGCCAATGGTGCATTTATATAGTGCCTTTATCCAAGGCGCTTTACATAGATTGTGCATTACATTCACCCATTCACATTCACACACAGTGTGAATGTGTCTTGCCCAAGGACACTTCGACATGTAGACAGGAGGAAAAATAGCAGATCTACAAGCTCATAGCGCGCCACCGAGTGGCGCGCTATGAGCTTGTAGGTCTGCTATTTTTGAAAAATCGAAGAACGACTGACATAGAAACATAGCTTTTTCAGAAAACTATCAGGATTTAGAAGAAATTCATAGAATCGTTCCCAGGTCAAAATGGGTTAGTTTATGTAGTCCCTAAGTAAGCTGTCATTGCCCGTAATGCATGATGGGCCCGGGCTAAAGCTGGTCCATTACCATGTTGATAACATCAATTTGGAGTGTCAGCACGGGGGTGAGCTAATACCCGTCCCGCAAGACTGCCCTCTCCTCTCCTCAGCTGCAGGGTTTCTGCTTTGATTAAAATCCCCAAACGAGCCATTCTTCCACGGCACCGCAGCCACCCAGCACCACCGACGGCAATAACGTTTATTTAACCCGTTTAGGCCTGACGTCGAAATAAAAAAAAACGTTCGCTCTGAAAGAATATATAGATTTGTGCCGCATTTTTACGATTTTTGAGTGGTGCAACCACTCCAAGGAACAGCAATGTCCGTGTTCACCTATGTGTTCACCTAACTAACTATGTCACTATGTGAGCACGAGTACCAATGAGTACCAAAAGTGGCGCTGTTGTGCCAGAAATAGAGAGAGAGAGATAGTGCTGCACTGCTGCCTGCTAATGAGAGAGAGAGAGAGAGAGGGGGGGGGGGGGGGGGGGGGAGTTGCACCACTCAGTTCACACGGGTGTGATTTTCAAAAATAGCAGACCTACACGCTCATAGCGCTATGAGCTTGTAGATCTGCTATTTTTCAATAGCTAAAGTATGACTTAATGCTAGAAACACCAAAAGGGGTTCCCGCCAAAAATGGGTTAACGTTCCCCCCGAGCTGATCTCTCGTCTCGCTTTTGTCACGTGCGACCGTCAGCGGTCTGTGTGCTCTTGCCGGAAATGTCACCCAGGGTTTTTATAGATTTTGGACTTTTATCGTTTGCGATGTTAATGAGTTGTGGACAGGTCCTGAGTTCAGTAGGTTATTGCAGGCATGGTGTGGGAGAGCTGGTGAAAGGCCATGTATGGTTAGGTATTAATAGGCGGCCTGTCAGACTAAGCTTGTACCTTGCTGTGTGATATACCAACTCTGTCTCTCATTTAAAGGAGCATTCAGTGATTTGGAAAACCACCCAGTCCACCCTGGTAACAAAATGTGCACATGCACGCTCTACAGTGGGGGGAAGTGCAACAGGCCAACAGCATGTGCACCAAGGCCCGCCCCCACTCGATCATGATTGGAGGAAGGCCCCTCTCATCCTGATTGGATGAAGGTTTTGCCACCCGCCACCAAAACTGAAACTAGGGTTTTTTTGACCCCAGGGGCTCACTGGGGACAGGGAGGAACTCCTTATATGGTCAGCACACTCTATAGTAGGGAGGATTATCCAGAAAAAAAGGAAAAATAAGTGATATTTGAATTAAGTCAAATCACTGAATATACCTTTAAATACCAGTATGGTCTCAGACGTCCTGCGGGCCTCAACAGTCTTTGAATAATTGTTACATTTAAGAAACAACAACAACGCAATGCTGCAATTTCTTTTAAGAAAACTGAAAATCATAGAGAGCTGCTGAGCATAAAAGTGACATTTATCTGCAGGAAACAATCTAATTTGTAAACAAAACTGTTTTTCCCGCTCCCATGGGGTGTCAAGCTCTTCTCAGGAAACCACTGTATCAAGACATTTCAGGAATATTCATAAAAATGTTCCAAGGAGTACTTACAGAGCTGCATGTGACAGAACTGCAACTGCGATGTGGTGGATTATACTGTTTTGTGGTTCTGCTGGAAATAATGTATCCTAATCCATGGCCGATCGAATTAGAGATGTCATTGGGTGGGTATGGAGATAAGGGGGAATGCTTTCCTGGACAGGGATGTTGGTTCGTTAACTAGGATGTAAACAGAGTGACCTTGAGATGAATTTACTTTGGGCTTTCCAGGGTCATGTAAAAATAATTCTCCCATCACAGAATGAGACCAGCAGGAGACTGTGTCTGTGTCCTTGTCGCTGTACTAGTGACTCCTGCTGGCCGGTCGGGGAGCCTGTTCAGCAGGGAGGGGATCTGGGGATGATACAAAATAATACAGTAAATCTGCAAAACAGGTTGCGGACACTCCAGGTCTCACTGGTACTGTACCACATTATATCAGAGGAGGCAGGATTTGGCAAGAAGTAAATTAAGGGAGCCAATGGGTAAAACGCACGCACGTGCACAAACACGCACGCGCACACACACACACACACACACACACACACACACACACACACACACACACACACACACACACACACACACACACACACACACACACACACACACACACACACACACACACACACACACACACACACACACACACACACACACACACACACACACACCTCTAACATGACTGAGAAACCTGGTGACAAAATGTATTCTTGCACTGCACACACTGTTCCAAACGGCCTTGCGTAGTATTGTGCAGCTGTTTAATAATTGATTATCTACGGTAGACTTTATGCATCCATACAGTATGCATCCTCCTGACAGACTGACAAGCTTTATACATTTTACACCTGGAATATAATTATTTATTTAAGTATACTTTCAAAGTCGTTCACTTTTAGAGTGTAAATTTGGGAACCCTGAGTTTCTTCCCTGGGTGTTTAGTCCAATGAGCTGTTCTCCACCATAAACTCAGCTATATGTGGATTGAGAAAGAAATCAATTTCATTTGATGCAGCAAAACTAAAAAAAGCTGTGGCTTAAGTTATTTATACAGCAAATGAAGGCCATACACCCAATTTACTATTTTCTAAATTCAGTGTTTTCAACAGCGGGAAACTAAAATGTATTTTTATAGCAATCTAAAGAATGTTCACCTGCCAGCATGCACATACAAATAAACTAGCATAATAATATACTAGTATGCAACTGAAGCATGAACATGTCTGTGATACATGCCTACTACTGTATATCAACAATTCAGAGCCACGGACGGTGCATGGTCTGGTTTAGTGCAACCACATTAGCTTTAATTTGTTACACTGTATGAGACAGATCAGTATCAGGAAACAAAAAGAGCTTGGCTTTAAAGGGGAAAACCACCCATTTTCAACATTTTACTATGTCATTAATATACCTTAGAGCTGTTGTGTGGAAATAATAAAAAGGTCCCCCCATTCTGTGTTTCCTAGAACTGTAATTATGAAAAAAATCATCAAGATGTGTTTCACCATGTTAATGATTTTTTTCAGACCTCTAGTTCTAGGAAACACAGAATGGGGGAACTTTTTTATTATTTCCACACAACAGCTCTAAGGTACATTAATGACATAGTAAAATGTTGAAAATGAGTGGAATACCCCTTTAATATGTTACTCCTCAAGATGAGCTGGCAATGGATTATACAGTAGCTCTTGCATGTTGATGACCTCCTCTGCTCATTAGTTGCTGCAATAGGTTAAGCCCACTTAAGCCCTGTTTCAAACATAGCAAAAATAGAACATGTATTGTACAGTATGACGCATTGTGAGCTTGTCACATCATCATGGGCAAAAACACGCCCCAACAGTGCCAAGTTTGTAAGTGAACCGGTTCATCAACTTACTTTATGCCGAGCGACTAAACGCACATTTCTCCATGTAAACATGACCTATGCACATTTCACATTGCAAAATGTGATGTTAAGTGCAATTACAATTCAGGTATTTAGCAGACGCACTTTTCCAGATCGACTTGCAAGCTCGGAATAGCAGAGTAAGCATGAACTCTAGTCAACAAACAACAACAACATCGTCAGATAAGTAGTGCAGAAAGATATATTCACAATATATCACATTTTTGTGTGGCAGCAGCAAAATTCAGGTTCTTTATTTGTCCCATGCAAACAATACAGCCAGTAGATCAAATTGCAGCCAAGTATTCACTGGCTTGCAATTTGATCTACTGGCTGTATTGTTTCTCCAAGCTTCCTTGTTGAACAAATGGGAAATTAAACATAAATTCAATATTTGTACTATAATGATTAGAATCCTGACTCACTGTGAACCAGGCTGCTTGGCGTCTATGCAGCAGTTTGTACTAGTTTGTTTATAGTGTTGTACAAGTCTACAAGATGGCATGGAAAACTGACAGAATGTTAAACAGCAAAAATAATATATGACTTCTTTTATAGGGTGAATGTGAAAATTCACACGTCCAACAAACCATGAACCTTCACGTCTGTATCTACCGCATATGACTCATTCAATGTACTGGACCTGTGCCCGTCGGGCGCCGGCCTACTTGGGAACGATGCAAGTTGTCATAGCACCCAGTGCTATGACATACTGTACTACAGTTTTAGGTGACTAGACCAGTGCCTGTCTGGAATTTGAAGTCGGTGGGCCCAACGGTTCTCGAGTTATGTGGATTACAGACGTATACGCACACGCACGCACGCATGCACGCGCACGCACACGCACACGCACACACACACACACACACACACACTGCATTGTAAGTTATCAGAAACATAGGAGATGAACATTTTGTGGTAGAAATATACTAATAAGTATAGTGCAAGGAAAGGCAAGAAAGAAACAAAAAACGATCTAGGAATTAATAGTTCAAAGTCACTACATCCTAACTTACATAAAAAGAAGTGTGTGTGTGTGTTTGTGCGTGTGTGCGTGCATGCGTGCGTGCGTGCGTTCGTGAAAGTGTTGATGCATGCATGTGTGGTTGATGCATGCGAGTGTGCTGGACCGAGTACATATAATGGCTGTACATCAATAAATGGGATACATGCAGGAAAGTGGCCACACAGAAATTTGCCGGTTACATGCGTTATCTCAGAGCAAGCCTTGTACTCCTTTGTTCTATTGTCAGTAGGGATACAGATGGCCTGTGTTGCTGAATCAGTGGATTCTCTATGCTGTGCTGCCCTGATCGCTGATCTGAGTGACCCAGTGGACCTGAGCTACAGTACCATCTGCTCCAGGATCACGTCAAAGACTCTCGGATCATAACAATGTTCTGATTCTCCTCAACCTCGTCACCTCTTGCCTGTATGAACAACAGTCCTCATTGATTAAAGCAAAATAAAATCTCACAACTGAAAATGTTCGAGTATGACCCATGCCCTAAACGCGAACCCCAATGTTTCGCGATTTGAGAAAAACATTATGAATGGAGCCACCCACACCAGCGCTGATTCCTAAACAATTATTAACACAATATGCAAACGTATGATGTTTTAGGAATATCGTTCCTGCTGTTCTAC
>NC_136791.1:51335538-51382914 GCF_951216825.1 Electrona antarctica
AAAACAAGAACTGATCAATTATCAGTGGCTGCCTTATATCTCCAGAATTGTGCTATGAAATGTAAATATCCTAATATCCTAAAAAAAGGGGGGAGTGGTTCTTCTTTTTTGAGTGGTGTAAACCACTCCTACGACTGGCTTTGTTAGTTTACGTGTCTGTCTGTCTGTCTGTTCGTACCAAAAAAATGAGCACGGTTGCTATGGTCACCCAGTTCACATGGGTGTGATTTCATTACGTCAGACCACAACAGTCTATATAAGACCTTACACCACTCAGTTCACACGGGTGTGATTTTTTAAATTGATCTAATCCGGTGTGCACGTGATGACGTGCACATGACGTGCACAACAGATTTTAATTGGCTTGTATTTGTCACAACGGGCGAAAATGACACAACCTCTACACTTTGGTGTCAACCAGGTGGCACTTAACTAATTAACAACGACAGGATCTGTTGAGGTGACTCTGTAACTGACAGTGTAAACAGTAGGATTTGATTGGCGCAAATCTTCCTACAGTACGATCCAGAGTGGTTATGTCACAGTTAATTAACACCCACAATTTGGCTGTGTGGCTCATTTGGATGTACGAATTGCATAAAAAAATCTTACTTTTGCTTACTATACTGCTTAGAGAACATTGCAGCATTCTGAAATATGTGTCCTTTATGTAGAAATTATTGTCTTTATTGCCGGATCTTTCAGGTTTGGGCTTTGAATCGTTATAGACACATTTGACATTTTGATTTTGATACATTGGATTTTGATACTTTTTGGGAAAGACCATGATTACTTAGTTTAAAAGAGCAGACGGGGGGGGGGGGGGGGGGGGGGGGGGGGGTTAAAAGCATGGGACAGGGTAACAGCCGTAGGGGTTGTCGTTGATCCAGAGATCTTAAGAGTAATGAGAAGGTTCAGTGCCCAGACTTCCCTAATCAGCACATTCTTAACCCATTTTGGGCGAGAACCCCTTTTGGTGTTTTAAAAATTGTTATAATTTAGCTATTGAAAAATAGCAGATCTACAAGCTCATAGCGCGCCACCGAGTGGCGCGCTACGAGCTTGTAGGTCTGCTATTTTTGAAAAATCGTGAAAATATTTATTTCAGAAAACTGGAGGATTTAGAAGATTTTTTTTAAAATTTTGAGGTCAGGCCAAAATGGCTTAATAGAAAAAAGAAAAAACCTATGTTGAAATGATGTTGACGGGTCATGGGGAGTGTTCACCTCACCGCTATGTGAAAAAGAAAGGTGAGAATGAACGTGATGGGGGAAGAAATCCCTGTTATCTTGACGTCCTTGCAAGGGATTATAACCATAATAAAGCAGGAATTGACATGCGGTGAAACACAAAGCCTTTTAGCAAAAGGATGGAAGAAGATACATTTGTGAAATTCATACAGAGCGGGTATCGGAGAGGCTGAAGTAAATAGAGGTGATTGTGGAGGGGGTAATCGAGAGATCTAGAGATATGGATTAATACACACACTCGCTTGCATGCACGCACGCACAAACTATGTATTTATTTATTTTTATTTTTTGGAACCAATTTGGTTACTTTTTTTAATGTTTTTTGTGGCTTTCGCCTTTATTTTATATTTTTGAGTGGTGCAAACCACTCCAACAACCAGCTTTGTCTGTACCCGTGTACCCGTGTATGTACCCGTGTACCTGTACGTGGGACCCAAAAGAATGAGCATGGTTACTATGGTCACTGACATTACGTCAGACCACAGCTGATCAGGCTATATAAGACCTTGCACCACTCAGTTCACAAGGGTGTGATTTTTTTATAGAGGGATAGACAGTAGGCTGACAGGAAATGGGAAGAGAGATGGGGGGGGGGGGGGGGGGGGGGTGACATGCAGTAAAGGCCGTCGGGATCGGGAGTCGAACCCACGGCACACTGGATTACCAGCCAGGGTGCCTGGACCGCTGAGGCACGGCCCAGGCCACACACAAACTATGAAGACTAGTACAGCGAATAGCAGCATCAATGGATGACAATCAACCATGAACTGATTGACAGGCCTGTCAGCTGCCACCTTGAGAAGGTGGTTGCTTTGTGTTTAGCCTGCATGTGCACACGCACGCATGTGTGTGTGCACACGCACGCATGTGTGTGCCCAATTTCGAGGTGAGATGTCAGTTCACATTTAATTGTAGAAACCACAAGAAGGACAGTAATAACTAACTGCTAACCAACACTAAAGTGAAACATAGAAAAGCACACAAGGCTGTTTGTACTGTCCAGTGATAACAATCAGATCAGATGTGATAGTGGCTAAAGGCTCTCCTTGTGGGATCCTGTTTGGAGGGCTTCGCTCGTCGTTTTCAACCGTCAGCCTCATCTGCATGTGGAGAGCATGCAGGCGTGATGAAAACACACTGCCCTCTGTGATGAAAACAACACCCCACTCTAATCAAAGGCCGCTAATGAGCCCCACGCTCTTCATCTCTCATCTCGCTGTGTCCCCATTCATCCCTGTCGCGCTTTTATTATAAAGGGTACCTAAAGTCGAAGCTATAATTTGTTGTATGACAGTGTCACTTGCCAAAAATGTCACATTTCTCGTGTCGTGATTATTGGGAAAATCAGTTCCGTTTGGTGAAGGACACAGTCGTACAACAAAGTATACATTAGGCTAAGGAGGCCACCCAGCCAACTCTTTTCCTCTAATTTTATTGCCAAACTGCGTACAGCTGTGGTTTGAAATTCATGCTGCTATGGCAACAGGGAAGCTACGTCAAAGTGAATGCAAGCGACAACTCATGGAGCTATGGGTTGTCTCCATATATGGAGCTCTACAGTAGGTGAAATAACGAATATCTGGAGACAACCTATAGCTATAGGCTATAGCTGATGCCCCCCATTCCAAAGCGCCAGCACTCGCCCAGCAGTCTTCCCTCAAGGAGGCGGATGCGTGTACGCGACCTCGCCTCTCGCCCCCCAGGCGTCTTACTGGTAAATATAATACAGTAATAACAGTACAACCTATAGATTTGACAACCAACTCGGAAGCCACAATAAAATGAAACAAACTGTAGTCCTTTTAGCCAAAATACTATACAATTAACAGCAGCTTAAAGTGATTAGCTTAACCCTTCAACTGCACTTCAAAAATGGTATATGGTGACATGTAATCAATGCACTTTGCTACTGGACAACGTTAAAACGCTAAATATGCTTAAATTAACCCGTGCAATGTGCAATATGCAGACAGAGCCTCTCTAGCTTGTTGCCTCCCTTATTCCACTCATTTTAATCAAAGATCCTCCCAGGATCTTTGATCCTGGGAGGAGTCTACACGTGAACTTTGGACTACGGACAAAAAACCGCAGTACTTTTTTTTTAAGTGAAAATATGAAGTTCTTATGAGCCAATGAAAATTGCTGGTTTGTGAAAATTGTTCTTCTGCCTATAATACATAGTACATACATGCAGCATCATATGCTTATGTCACTTTACAGTATAGTAGAGGGTCATGCCAAATAGCACTGAAAGCAGTCTTACTCCAATTGGCCAAAGGGGGGCGCTTTTTGAAAATGAAACCTTTGAACAGGCTTAACTCATGCCTCATTTGGCCAAAAGTCATGGCACTTGTTTCCACATGTTCCTAACTTCCTTGACTCATGGGGAACACATCTGTTAGCCTGGTTAATAAACCAGACCGAATCAGCCGTTGGCAAAAAAAGTTGCCTACCAGCGGATTACGGTCTGGCGAGGCTCAGTAGCACGCCTCTTTCCTACAGCAGAGAACAGGTCGGACCAATCGGGACACGGTATGCAATATAGGCGGGCTTTGGTACAGTGACGTTCAATGCTTGAGACTTTTGACTGACAGTAGCTCTGACCAATTGCGTCAAAGAGAAAATGTTCCCCGGGAAATGAAATCCAAGTGGAGCCAGCCCAGACTGATATACCGCGACAGTGTTGTGTGATATTAGTCTGGTTTATTAGCCAGGCTACACATCTGTCACTTTGACCAGTAAGCTCCGCCCTCAGATTTTCCGCCACTTTGAGCAGTTTGAAAAATGCTTATACCTGATTTTTTAGCAACTTGTGTGAAACGTTCTACACACAATCTATGGACCATTATCTGAAATCCCAGTTGAAGAGAAGTTTGTATGTGAAAACATGAACAGCAAACACACTGTAGTAATGGATAGTGACATGCCCAAAACAAGGACACACATAATTGGGGGGGGCGGAGCTTCGCGCCAGTTCAGTCTCTATCCTTCTTTATACTCTATGGTTCTCACCCTCACTATCACTCCATCACTGCAAAGCAGGGAACGTCAGATGTCAACCTTGGTCATTCATTTTCATGCTGGCTCGGCAAATCAATGCCAATGCGTACACTTACAGTAAAGTGTACTTATTTATTATTATTTATTTATTTATTTCAACATTTAATGAGCGGTTGAATCTTTTGAGATGCACATCTCGTTTCCATGGGGGGGCCGGGCCGGGGCCCTCAAGACAGAAAAACATGGATTTCACGTGAATGGCTGCACAGATTGATCCCAATCAAATAGCAGGGAGCAAGCCATTGATCCCCCCGTCCAGCAGAAGAGGGCCCCAGGGTAATCATGGAGCTGGGGAACATCATCATCATCATGTCCAGTGCACTGCAGTGAGCGCTCGCTATTGACAAGGAGTTATCGACAAAGGAATGGATCGCCCACTGTCTATCATCTTAACCCATTTTGACCTGAGATCAGATTTTAAAAATGTCTTCTACATCCTGACAGTTTCCTGAAAAAGCTATGTTTCTATGTCAGTCGTTCTTCGATTTTTCAAAAATAGCAGACCTACAAGCTTGTAGCGTGCCACTCGGTGGCGCGCTATGAGCTTGTAGATCTGCTATTTTTCAATAGCTAAAGCATAACATAATGCTTGGGTTCCCGCCCAAAATGGGTTAACTTTTGTTTTTTTAGTCGCATTTGGAAAACATTTAGAGAGATAAAGCCTCTCAGATGTAGTAAACCAGTGTGTCGTTAAAAGAAATGAACACGACCACAATAAAAATAAATAAATAGTTGGTGTGACAATTTAATTTATCTAACTCAGTTGAATTGAATTGAATACACATAGGACCACAATGGAAACAAGCTCTCTGGGCGTTTTGTTGTATCCTTTTAGCATATATAGTATTCAATCAATCAGAGTGTACAAAATGGAACCAAATGTGACTAAATTTGACTGAGGGACTGCCATTGGATTTTTTTTGAATTTTCGTTTTTTCATATCATATGAAAGCAGGGAATCATAGCTTCAAATTGACATATTGGTTGTTCAGTTTGACCCACCAGTTTTGGAGATATGGCTTATAGAGTAATGTCTTGCAGAAAACAGCGAGTTGAGAAAACAGGCTTGAAAGGTTCACTTCTGTGGTCTCTAACATTACACCTCGCTACATGTTTAAGCATTTATTTCATATTTACATGTCGATATCAGCTCTGACACTTATTTCAGACATGCTCTAGTATGTAAAGAGTCTGCCTGTGCTATTAACTCATTTTTGAAGAAAAAAAAAAAGAAAAAAAAAAAACTTTTTCTCCTCTGGTGAAAAGCTGGAATGTGCGCGATGGCAGTCTCTCAGTCAAATCTGGTCACAAATGGATCCGTAAGCATCCCTTCTGTTCCATTTGTACTTTCTCAGACATGTGCCCATGCACGTGTCTGTGTGCTCACGCACGCGTGTATTTTTCTAGGCCAATTCTTCTCCGCATGTCACACCATCTCCACCATTTTTCCTCTTGGTCATGATTCGTGCGTCTGTCCAAATTGCCTTTGTATAGGTGATGGAAAAAAGTCCACTAGTTAGTGGTGAAAACCAGCCACCATTAACAGAACAGAAAGAACACATGCCGTATCCAGTGATGGATCCGAGTGCTGTCAGAACGCAACTCAACGGAACACAGGCTGACGGATAACACAGCCCACATCTGGGAAAAAATGATCCCGTTATCTAATGCATCAACTTAAAGCATTGTAATAACTGGTCAGGGTTATTTGGAAGAGATATAGTAGATGGATGGATGACGAGTAGATGGATGGAAGGACTTGTGGAGGGCTGGAGGTGTTGATGAATAAAACATTCCTTTCACATAAAGGGGTCGTAAGAGTTATTATTTTCCCGCGAACAACAATAGACAATGACACGGGAGTGTAGGGTTACAGCGGTATCACCATGTAAAATGGGAGAAAGGGCTCTCTCCTCAGTCACGTGTTGCTGGCAAATGCTAGAGTAAATGTGATTTTTTTCCCTGCTGTACGCTAAAAGCCCATCAAAGAATGGACGCCCTTATCTACAAAATGGATACGCATGATTGGATATGCTTTTGTAAGTGTAGACTCTGTGTTCCCCCTGTGTGTGAAGGGAGGCACGGTGTGTGTGTGTGTGTGTGTGTGTGTGTGTGTGTGTGTGTGTGTGTGTGTGTGTGTGTGTGTGTGTGTGTGTGTGTGTGTGTGTGTGTGTGTGTGTGTGCGGGAGGGGGGTGATGACTACAGTATGTATACATAGAGCAATAGAGCAAGGGAAGAAAAAACTACATTTCAACTCTCTTATCATAAAAAACATATGTTATATCACACCGATACGTTTTATGAAAACACCTTTTATCTCGTTATCTTTGACTTTTCTTGTGACCACCACACTCTTACTGCTGGCGCGGTATCCACTCAAAATAACATCATAGAAAATAAGGGTAATGGATCGCACACAGTGACAAGTGTCAAATTTAATTATATTTATTTTCTACATAGCAGAGACAGACATTGCGGCTATCCAGCCGTCATCAGTGTCTGGATACTATACTGGATATAATAAACCTACTGGATACAGTGTCTGAAGGCTCGGTAGCCGAAACGTCTGTCTCTGCTATGTAGAAAATAAATAGAATTGAAATTGACTCTTGCCACTGTGCGTGTTCCATTACCCATATTTTCTATCTTGTTATCTTTAATATCTTTAATACTACTACTTCCCACACCTCGCCAATTGTAGCTTCAGTCAGCAGGATGACATAGCAAAGGATCAGACTACCCTACACAATTATGTGTAATTTGTTGCTGGTTCACATATTCTCAAAAAGAGAGCATTTCCAGAATACGTGTTCTTGCCATAGCAACAGGTAATCAAACTTCTCTCGGCTTCGGTCCGTGGGGCTGACACACTCTGCATATTTAAGACTAGATTAAAAACCTTTCTTTACGACAAAGCCTATGGCTAGACTTGTTTTCAGTACTCGGCCACCTGACAAAGTTAAAAGGGTGAGAACTGACCCGACCCCTCCCTTTTGTTGTGTGTGTGTGGGTTCATTTCCCAGCAGTGCTTGTAATTAACCCTGTATAGGCTCCAGTAAGGCCTGCCACTAACTGAACATCCGGGGAGCCACTCCCCGGATGTTTCTTTTGTTTTCCACTCTGCAGTGGACCTCGAATTTGGACCCCCAAATGACTGTCGAGTGTGATCGTGGACCATACAGGCCTCTTCACGGAGCCCATCAAAAGTGTGACCGTGGACCCGGCCTCCTCACAGAGCACGACCATGGACTGCTATCATAGTATTACACCACTACACTATATCTTAAATATTCATCTGACATTGCTATACCATATTATATTATCTTACACTATTACATGCATTATTATTGTTATTGCTATACTTGTATTTGCCTGTATCTTCTCCCTGTCTATCTTTCTTTCTATATAGCCCCCCCCCCCCCTTTCTCCCCTGACACAGTCGAGGCAGATGGCCGCCCACCCTAGAGTCGGGTTCTGCTTGACGTTTCTTCCAACACATATCTTATATTGCATAAGCAAGACTTGCATAAGCATATTGATAACCATGACATTTTGATTGTCTACTACTGCATCAGAGGGACTGACTGTATGTACTGTGAAATATTGATATGAGATGCAAGCGTGTTCCTGCTCATTCTGTTCTTATCATGGTTTCCATAATCTACTAGGGGACGTCATAGATCCACTGTCCTACTGTATATATTTCTCTGTGTGTGTGTAATACACTTTAGAATGTACAGTATTATGTAACGCATCACTGTGTGTTGATCCTCACCCACCACCCCAAAGGTTTAAGGCCTATTCATAGTCTGGATTTTCGGTGGTGAGGTGACCACATTCCGGTGGTGAGGTGACCACCGGAGCTGAAATAACGTTGAGCGGTGGTGAGTAAAAACAGAGAGAAGGGCTGGGGCGGTGGCGGTGGTTTGCTCTTCACCGCGGCTTGTGACGTCATGTTGTAGTTCGGTGGTCACCTAACCACCGAAAATCCAGACTATGTATGAGCCTTTAGATGGAGACTTCTAGAGGCCTTAGAGATGGTCGACCCCTGGAATCATTACACTCAGTATGAAGGATGGGTGTTTAAACCCCATTTTGGGCAGGAACCCCTTTTGGTGTTAGCATTATGTTATACTTTAGCTATTGAAAAATAGCAGATCTACAAGCTCATAGCTTGTAGGTCTGCTATTTTTGAAAAATCTAAGAACGACTGACATAGAAACGTAGCTTCTTCAGAAAACTGTCAGGATGTAGAAGACATTTTTAGAATCTGATCTCAGGTCAAAAATGGGTTAATGCGCTGCATCACCAATGTTTTGGCCAACTACTGCACAGAGAATGGCTTGGATAGCAAGCACCCTGGGGACTACCTGAACTGTTCCCCATATTCAGATATAATCTGGCACATTCTGCATGCACACAAAGGATGTACGGCATGTACGAGGAGGTCTTTTTTTTACCAACTGTCCAGCAAAGAATGTCAGCTTTTCAAGAAAGCTGGAATAGTAGTAGACTGTGTAGACAGTAGCTAGCTCTCCAGGGACTACCTGATCTGTCCTCTCACATTCAGAAATAATCTGGCACCTACGGTACTGTATGCACACAAGGGATATATTTTACTGTCGTGGCATGTGAGAGGAGGCCTTTTTTTTACCAACTGTCCAGGCAGCAAATAATGTCAATGACAAGTTTTAAAGAAAACTGGCATAGTAGCAGACTGTATAACCAGTGTATTAAGTTACTTGAGATAAGACTGGGAGTAATAATGGCTAGCTTACATACACATAAAAGCATGCACACATAGAACATTTATACATGTACCATACACGTACCAACTCCTACCTGTGTAGTGTGTGTGTGTGTGTGTGTGTGTGTGTGTGTGTGTGTGTGTGTGTGTGTGTGTGTGTGTGTGTGTGCGCATGCGTGCGTACCATACAACTCCTACCCGTGTAGTGTGTGTGCGCGCATGTGTGTGTGTGTGTGTGTACGTGTGTGTGTGTGTGTGTGTGTGTGTGTGCGCACATGCGTGCGTGCATACCATACAACTCCCACCTGTGTAGTGTGTGTGCGCGCATGTGTGTATGTGTGTGTGTGTGTGTGTGCGTGCGCACGTGCGCACATGCGTGCGTGCGTACCATACAACTCCTACATGTGTAGTATGTGTGCGCATGTGTGCGTGTGCGCGCGTGCGTGTGTGTGTGTGTGTGATTGCGTGCGTGCACACACATGCACGTACGTACGCACGCACACTAAGAGCCAGCCAGATATTGGCACTGACCACAGGCCTCATTAACAACGCCAAAACAAAACGCTGCACTAATTCCAATTAGGCCTCAGTAATGAGGGGAAGCTGCATCTGAGGAGGAAACGCCAGGCTGCATCCCCAAAACTCAATTACACACCCAGCCAGGCAAGCGGGCGAGCTATGGCAGTGCTGGTGATGTGCCTAACTCTGTGTTGTTGTCTGTGTGTGTTTCCTCAGACGACCAAAAACAGAGACACAGAGTGGGCTGGATGTGGAACATGAGGATGTTCTCTATTTGGAGGCAGCCCTGCCTTTAAGCCATTTTGACCTGAGGTCGATTAAAAAAAAGGCTTCTAAATCCTAACATTTTTCTGAAAAACCTATGTTTCTATGTCAGTGGTGCTCAACCTTTTTCATGTCAAGGACCCCTAGAATTATCTCTATAATTGGGCCACGGACCCCCATCTCAAAATATGTAGTTCCAGGGAGCCCCCAGAAGCAAATGTTTTAGTCCAAAATGTTCGCTCTGAAATATATATTCAAAGATTTGGGACACATTTTCACGATTTTTCAAAAATAGCAGACCTACAAGCTCGTAGCGCGCCACTCGGTGGCGCGCTATGAGCTTGTAGATCTGCTATTTTTCAATAGCTAAAGCATAACATAATGCTAACACCAAAAGGGGTTCCCGCCCAGAATGCGTTAAGCAGTAGAGATACACAGTAAAATCCATTTGGTTCCACTCTTTTAACACTCATGGATATATACAGTGTCTGCAGCCACCGCAGTGAAAGTGAAGGGAAAGGAATTCAATACACATTTGTTAACTGACATTTCACTTAAAGCAGTCATCTCATCAGCATTAACCGCAGAGCTAATCAGCAAGATGACTCCTGTCAAAACAATCTGGCAGAATACAAAATAAAATGGAAAGGGAGGTTATTTATATACTTCCTAACGCTAATCAGTCGTAACATATGTCAAATAAAAACCTACGACGTACAGTATAAGTAGAATTAAAATTCATAACTGTTGGCAGCGGGGCCAAGCTGAGGTTAACACGTTTCCAGTAACTAAAAAAAGACTTCTTCACAGGCGCTCATTTAATGTTTTCCGCCGTTTAATCTCGGCCCTCGCGGCGGACATGACCTGCGATCTCGAAAGCGTGAGCCCGAAGTTATACTGCAAAATGCAGCAGTCCATCACGATTACTCTATAGCAGGGGTTCTCAAAATTTTTGGCCGGGGACCCCTGGAAATGCTTTGGCGACGTCTCGGGACCCCCGCCCCGCCCCCTCCCGACCCCCAATATAAATTGACTACTACAATAACCTTAAACCATTTTGGGCGGGAACCCCTTTTGGTGTTTTAAGCATTGTTATAATTTAGCTATTTAAAAATAGCAGATCTACAAGCTCATAGCGCGCCACCGAGTGGCGCGCTACGAGCTTGTAGGTCTGCTATTTTTGAAAAATCGTGAAAAAAAAATAAAAAAAATATATATTTTTTCTTTTTTTTGAAAATAATTAGGGGGCCACCTAAAATAATTTGGCGACCCCCCGAGGGGTGGCGACCCCCCGAGGGGTGGCGACCCCCCGAGGGGTGGCGACCCACGGGTTGAGAACCCCTGCTCTATAGTACCACCCACCCCTCAAGCTGAAGTTGTCAGCGCTGTCTTGACCGTGATGTGTGCTTGGGAATGAGACCTTAGCGCGGAGCCCGGGCAGATTGAGGTGCTATACATTCTAATACACTGAACGTTGGAGTTATCAAAGTTGAGTTAATTAAAGTGCTGGGGGAAAATGCTTAATCCATTGAGACCTGGAACGCATCCATGTCACGTTAGCGTTTAACCACATTAACCATTAAACCATATTGGGGCGGGAACCCGTTTTGGTGTTTTAAACATTGTTATAATTTAGCTATTGAAAAATAGCAGATCTACAAGCTCATAGCGCGCCACCGAGTGGCGCGCTATGAACTTGTAGGTCTGCTATTTTTGAAAAATCGTTAAAATGTGCCTCAAATCTTTCCGAAAATTGTCATGATTTAGAAAACTTTTTTTTTTTTAAATTTCGACGTCAGGCCTGAATGGGTTAAAGGGAGGAAAAAAAGAGGGAACAATATGTCAGATGAAAAAGGTCTGTGGTCCGAGGCAGTATATAGGCAAGAAAACGGACCATTTTCCATCAAAAGCTGGTCCCTGGACACTCACCTATTGCTGCCGACATAAGAGCCAGGGATACTATTCATATGCTAATCTATAGCACCTTGACTCTGGGAGCCATTTATTGTCCATACGCTCCCAGCTGTACGGGAACTCTGACACACTTACTTTAGAACGAGGTTGGGGCTTCATCTCAATGCAATCACAGCCTCATCCAATAGCACAATTAACCCCCCCCTTGTGTGCAAGTTCAGAAATCCGTACTTGTGTAGACCATTCATTTTGTGCGGCTTATTTGATACAAAAGATTAAAATTGATTTCTCAACTTTTAGTCCACAAAGTTACACACAGTGAAATCCTCAGTGTTGAATTGTTCATTTGCAACTCAGAGAGTGGACCCCATAAGGGTCCATTAGGTTCAGCGACAGCTCCAGAAAATTGTGACTGGGGGTGCTATGGGGGGGCTGGCTATTTAGAGGGGGGGGCTAATGAATCTTGGTTTACATAGAAGTCAGTCAATTGGGCTTGTTTTGAGGGGGGGCTTAGGGGGGGGCTAAGCCTCTACCAGAGGGGGCTAAAGCCCCCCCTCGCCCCCCCCCCCCCTGGAGCCGTCCCTGATTAGGTTATATTTGTACACTCTCAGTGTAACATTTTACTGCATAGCCTTATCTGCAAAGTTTGAAGCATGCAGTGGTATTTTCATCTCTTTCTCTCTCTCTGAAGTTGTGTGGGTGTGTGGGAAATCAGCGGGTGTCAGGAGGCGGGGTGGGGGGTGTGTGTGTGTGTCAGTCTGTGTGGAGGTATGGTTATTTTTAAATGCTGCATATCAGTGCTTGTTATTCATCTAGTGTCGCTCAAGATGCAAAGAGAAATAATTGAACCCCACAAGACGTAGCAGTCACTCATGACATTTTCTGCTCTCGCACAGAACGTTAAACACCAGGGGTCTGTCTCCTACGGTTACCCAAGTGTTTACACAGCCGAGCAAGAACCCTACTAGGCACTCACCGCAGTAAAGGCCTCACATTGAAAACTAAAGAAGAAATTCTAAGGCCTCACTCAGACCTTTACTGCATTGCTGTATGCTTGTTGGATGAATGTTGTGTAGTGTCATGGCCGCCCCAATGCATTTCCAATGGGAGTCACATGGTTTGTAGTCCACATTTTGGACTACAAGCTGTTGTATGGCTTTCGGCTGTGTTTCGACTGCGCCCCTCCCCCTCATACAACACAAATGTTGTGTCAAACCATGTGACTCCCATTGGAAATGCATTGGGCGGCCATGACACAACACAGCATTGATCCAACGAGCACAGAGAATTGCATTAACCGTGTGAGTGCACCCTTAGTGAGACTGTGGTGTGTGTGTGTGTGTGTGTGTGTGTGTGTGTGTGTGTGTGCGTGGCGTGGTGGAAGATAGTGGTGATGGAGGGGACTTTGGGGCATTGAAAGGTCTTCTCTAAAGGTTACCCAGGCCAGATTAAGCAGATCAGCAGGCTAATAATGATGAGTGAATTACCCCACCCTCTGTCCATAATCAATAATAGACGGATGTTAATTGAAAGGCCAGCGACCTGTTGTGTCTGCCTATATGCCACATACATTTCTCCTCTGACAAAAATGAGTTGACACAAATGGAGGAAGGGAGGACACAAAAGGGGTAAAACAAATGCTTGGATCATCAGTCGCTTAAAATTTCCATTTAAAAGGATTAAACCAGGATGAAAATTTCAATGATTACAAGGTGTCTGAAGTGGGATCACATTAGTATATATTTTTCTATTATTAAAGAGACTAAGAACACAGGCTTAAGAAACAAATTTGCATTTAAGAAAGAACTTTGTGTGCGTTCTGTGCCCTGCACGCATGTGTGAATACATGTCATTTAATTTATCTTATCATTAATGTTTTATATTCACCTTATACCTCTGAAGTTTGGAGCTTACGGCTACCACTGAAAATGTTTCAAGTGCGTAAGCACCAAATCCCTTCACGCACGCATGCACAGCCATAATTGAATTTCTCCCATGTTTCTAAGAGTAATCGTGAGAACCCCCCCCACCTGTGGGTAGTTTGGTTGTATGCCAGAGCCCTTTGAGGTTTGAATGATGGCAGCACCTGATGTGGCCATGTACTGTAATGTGATTGGCCGCAGAACGAACACACACACGCACACGCACACACGCACAAGCGTGCTCTCACCCCTGCACAGACTCACGTTTAACCCATTTAAGCCTGACCTCAAAATTTAAAAAAAAATCTTCTAAATCCTCCAGTTTTCTGAAATAAATATTTTCACGATTTTTCAAAAATAGCAGACCTACAAGCTCGTAGCGCGCCACTCGGTGGCGCGCTATGAGCTTGTAGATCTGCTATTTTTCAATAGCTAAAGCATAACATAATGCTAACACCAAAAGGGGTTCCCGCCCAAAGTGGTTTAATCAAATCACATCCACACAGACAAATCTTTCATCCCTTGCATACCTTTTTCTACCCCCGATGACTTCATTTGTACGAGACTCTGGAGGTGTGATGGCGGTGTGAACATTAAGGGACGTCCATTGCATTGATGCATGCTTCCCTTTGACTCGCAGGAAATCATCATAGATCTCCCTTTGCAGCCTTGCAGACCCATAGGTGAGATGGACAGATACCACTGTCATCAGCGTTTTAATCAATGTCTTTGTCTGACAGAGGATCAATCCCTATAGGACACCGTGTCTGGACCAGCGAGAGGTCGATCTGCCATAACAAACATAAATGAAAAGGGAGGGGATCATATCACGAATACAAAGTTCTAGCCTGGATCCAGCCCAAAGACCCCGCCCACTCTCTGAGTGGACTCCGTCAAGAAAGCTACAGTCTGATAATCAGGCTAACAAAGTTCTAGATCTGGAACCCAAACTGTACTAGCACATCTGCCGTGGTTGGGCTGGTCTCAATCCATACTCCTGTAGACCTTGGTGTCAGGTAGGACAACTACTGGTTGACAGCAAGTACTGCCTAAAGCTCATAAGTGCAATATCTCCGCTGGACAAGCAGGGATTCAATCTTCGAAGAGCGGTAGAAACTTTTTGGGGGTTTGAATCCAGGGTATTTTTGATTTGATTTGAGCTTTATCTATCTTGAACATAAAAAGTACAAATAACACAATAACAAATCTATTTTTTGTTCAAGAAGGGACAGAGAGAAGCAATGCTTATATTGTCCGACCCCCTTCTTACCTTTACATATATTGTAAAACAATATATTATATATGAACTTGACTCATTAGGCACAGTAGGGCTGATGGATGTATGTATGTAGCAATATGCATATAAGCACTTTAAAAAACCGAATGTAATTCCCTATGCTGCTGGTTTTTGTATTGTATTGTCCTTCTTGTTTTTGTATCTATGGTTGTCTGTATATGTTGAGTATGAACCAAGACAAATTCCTATCAACTTGTTGACATGGCAAATAAATTATTGAATCTTGAATATTATAATACAAAATGTTTCCAGTGTAGGACATGAAACTTAAGGATTACAGCTTTAATACTGAATAATATGTGACTGAATATTGCCACTTGTTTTACAGATGCTGTTTTAAATTATTGGTCTTGTTCACGCCGAGTGGTTCAAGCTGGGATACGAGTGCGCCCAAAGTAGCTGACCCCCTTCCCCTTCTCTGGTTCACTTCCTATAGTCTCCTTTCTTTGGTCCATTTCTGTCCTTACCTTCCTGGTCTTTGATTCTTACATTCATCGTTCATGCACTCACACTTTTGTCTCTGTCTCTCTCTCTCTCTCTCATTCCATCTCTGTCTCTAGTGCTTTCATTTCATCAGCATGGAAATGTGGCTCACAAGGGCCCCTTTTCATCTCCACCTCGTAAAAATGCGAGACAGGAAGCTGAAAGCTGAGAGCCGATCCTAGGACAACAAACAATTAATCCCCCTCACTCTCCCCTCCATTCCTTTTCCCTCTTTAACTTACAACCCCCCACCCCGACCCTTTCTCTAAGTCTACGCGGTCAAAGAATCCCGGTGGTTATCTGTCATTCCAATTACAAAAGTGTAGTAATTAGAAGAGAATCAGAGGTCTAACAATTATGGTAGAAGCTAGGTGACTCTAGTCTCATCAATGGCCCTCGCTCAATTGGGCCCCGAAGGCAGAACATGCAGGTCGCAAATGATGCGCTCATCTTGAACCATTATTCTATGGGAGAATTAACAGTTTAAAGGCCCCAGACGGAGATCACCGTCAAGTTCAAGTTCACGGTCAAGTTGCCCAAGACGGAGATTGATAAATAGGACGGAGATTAATGATATCAAAACCGGTCGCATCGCTCCACAGCCTAGGAGCGCTTGTTGCCCAATCCTCGGTGTTGCACAACAGTGACACGTCATCTAAAATGTTCCCTGCCTGTTTAGCGGACGACAACGAAAATCTTAAAACGTTCATAACTAAATCATAAAATATCCTGTGTTAGACGGCGCTCCGCGGTCCAGTCGCTAGTCGCGATAGATTTATTCTTACCTCCCGTTGTTGTCGATCGACTCTAGAGTGGTGTGGCTATTGTTAGCTGCTACACAGACATTCACAACAACTTCCGGTCCCCCGGTAAAAGTGGTCCTGTCGCTATAAATGATGGGCACATTTTATTAATGGATTAAATAGGTCCGGGCCCTCAAGGTGTTAACCATTTGACACTTCCAGAGCGTGATCCTTTTTCACCACTGAATTGCACAAGCATACATTGTAGACTCCTGTCAACATGACTTGCAAAAAATATGCCTAAATCTCCTTATGAACTCAGCAGGGGACTTTTGTTCCCTCAACAGAAGTGGGAAGGGTATTATTTATAACAGTCCATCAAACAAACTGGAACTGAAATATATGTTATACTTTTGACAATGCAAACTAAAGAGAGCTGACACCCAAACATGAAGGTGTCTGTACCTTCCCATCAACAAGAAATCCCTTCGTGTTGCCTCTCTGTAGGAGAAGAATCAAATTACTGATGGAGAGCAAAAGATGCTAATTTTGAGTCAAAAGACTCACTTAAAAGTGCCCCCTCTGGAGTTCCAAATGGCATTTTGTGTGACTGAACTATTTTCAGAAATGTAATTATGGGGCCTGCCTTATTGCTCCTTGATGATTTTTCACTGAACTGAGTAACTTGCTTATGAGATCAACTTTCCTTGGCCTCAAACATAACAGGCGAGGATTATGTCACATATCACCCTCTTCTCTGGGAGGAGATCATTTCCCCTACCGATTATGTGACAGGAAAAGGGATAATAAGCTAATACTGTACCTCCTTTCTGGAACAAAATAGTTAGCATGGAACATGAAACCTCCCAAGTGTAGTCGCAGTAAAAAAATTCTATTTTGGCAAAAGCTCATGTGGTTGTCATTACAGCGTGTGTTTATAGAGAAGGAACGCTCAGAAATATATGCTACGCGGTCGTTGCTCACAAGGATATTTTGGAATTTCAGGGAAATTTCCAGTGCCACTGCCTACTTTACATCAAGTGAAAGATTATATCAACTAGTCCTTACCGGGCCCAGGCGGTGGCGTAACCGTCTGGGCACCCGACTGGTAATCCAGTCGCAGTGTGCCGCGGGTTCGACTCCCGAGCCCGACATGGCCTTTACTGCATGTCTTCCCCCATCTCTCTCCCGTTTCCTGTCAGCCTACTGTCTGTCCCTTCAAAAAAACCAATAAAAGGCGTAAGCCGCAAAAAAATATCCTTTTCTGAATATCCGGTTCTGAATATATGAACAGCAAATGATGTTCAGTGTGGGCGTGTGGGTCTGTTGCGCGGAAAAGTGTGTCCCAGTATTAATCTGTGTCCGTCCCAACATGCATTTCACTGGTGACACAGTGGTGACACGTGATTTGCGGGGAGATTTTTTTTGTCGCAAATTAATTTAATTAAGATGAATGTTATAATGTTTGGCGTGTGTAATGCAGGGCAGATTGAGGTTGGAGGACAGGGCTCTGCGGCGCTAGGTTCCGTGAGGCGGTCCGTGCGTTGTGGCGTTGTGAGATGGCGCAGAAAGCGAGCAGCTGTCTTGCTCTATGCTAAGGAAGTACTCTGACTGACAGACAGCGACCGAGCGATTTAAACAGAGAGCGAGCGTCCGCTAAATTATTAGATACAGTAGATAACTTAATTGAAAACGTTAAACAGTATTATTAGCCTGATTATCAGACTGAAGCTTCAAGAGAGGCAGTCCACTCAGTGAGTGGGCGGGGTCTATGGTCTGGAGCCAGGCTAAAACATATAACGTGAGTACTTGAAGCAGCTGAATGGTAAAATATCTTAGGCCTAGATGTTGCAAATTAATGACTTGCAATATGACTTGCAGTTCGGACTTCCTCAGCAGTGGAAATCGAAAAGTAAGAGGTCACTCAGGTCAGATTGACACTGCAATAATCCTTTGCCTCATTTTCCATCTCAATTGTTAGGCATTTCTTGTCGCTGCCAATAATGTATTCATTCTGATTTCACTGGCTTACCGTCCACCCCTTCCCTGGAATGAGACACATCGTTGCTTGTCCTGTCATTTGTATCAGGGATGAGAGGTGAATGCTAAGCCGAGGATTTGAGTGTGAAAGCCTGAGGGTGCGTGAACTCTCATTCAATTCCTGGTGAGCGGCATGACCGTCGATCCTCTGAAACAAAGCCAAAGTAGCTTGGGCATAACTGAGCCAAGCTGGCTTAGTGCTTTTCGTGAAGATGGTTGCTTTGCCACTCTTTCCAATGGAATACCTACAGTAAGTGTTAACAGGTGCCTTCTTCTCGTCATCATAGAAGTGACTGCGCCTAACTGAGGTAATGCTAATTTCGCACGCACGCACGCACGCACGCACGCACGCACGCACGCACGCACGCAAGTACAAACTAAGCACATTCAAGGTGACATGAATTATCTAAATGGCTCATAAATGGACAACCACCCAGAATTGGAACAATGGCCAAACTTACTGTAAGGCCAAAGATCAGAGATAAATGGAGAGAGGACAGAAAGTAATACATCATTACAGCTTGTGCAGACTACTAATGCATCTCCTTGATCAACCATAGCAGGACAGGCAAGGAGGGCAATGCGCTTGAAGGCCATTATAGAAGGCACACTACAGTCAGGCAATCAATGTCACTTAACACTTGCTGGTGAACCCGGTCCACTTTAGCGGGAGTGAATGATGGCAGAAACACTCAAGAACCTTAATTAGTAAAATATTAAAGGGCCTCTCATGGCCACTTTAGCTGTGATAGATGGAGTGGACCTCTCCTCCCACTGTGATGTCACAGTGGTGACCATAGTTGAACAGGTTTTCAAAGTATGGACACTGTGACCGGGTCAATTGGAACATTTAAAATAAATAAAAGAGAAATAAAAAAATAAAAAAATCATTTCAATTCAAATTAAAAAAAGATTAGGAGGCTGCAGCAAGTGTCTAAGGTCATAATGTGGAAGAGTCACTTAGGCTCGAAATGTCACGTACTATGGTGGAAGAAAAAACTAACTTTTGGAGCATCATCCAGTGTGCGGACTGAGGTCTGTATTTTTATTGTATTTGGGTCTATTACAATTTCCACATCCCTTTAATAGTGTTATTTTAGTGTCTCCTTTGTTGTTTCTTTGCCTCTACTAAATCTCATTAGCTTTTCACTATTTTCTCACTGTGTCTATTACTCTGCCTCTTTCCCTCTCTCTATCAGAGTTGTTAGGCTGACCTTGAGCTAATTTTAAGATTGATGTGTGCTCAGTGAGAAGGAGAGAGAGAGAGAGAGAAACAAGAGGCAGAGATACCAAGATGAGAGGTGGAGAAACGCTGGCTCTGTTTCAGCAACATACAGAAGGACACTTCTATGTACCACTTCGCTCACACTCAAAGTGTTAGTGTTCAAACATTAACAGTGTCTACATACAGTCTAAAAGATCAGACACAACACAACACATTTTCCTCTCCAAAGTAACATAACAGGAACATTTCTCAAAGAGAGAAAACCAGCACTCACAGAACTCTCGTTGTAAGGCACTTTTAATTTATTCTTGTTTCAGTTGACATAGTATGCCGCAGAGCAGCAGTACAACGAACGCGTTTCGGCGTTCAAGCCTTCATCAGCGTTGTCTATCTGCTGGAGACACTGGAAGTGCCACATTTTATGGTCTCCCTAGGAGAGACAGTACCTCTGACCCATGCAGACAATGAGTTCTCAGCCAACTTGTACCAAAAGTGCAAACCTAACAATTCAAACAACAACTTTATAACTTATAATAGACGTAAGAGTCCTTAAATACCTATATAGTAGTAAGTAGTAGTAGTAGTAAGTAGCCTTGCCGAGCCATGAGGCCCATAGGGCAGGAGCCTATCTCCTGTTTCTGTAGCGTGAGGCAGCTTGATGTACAAGTACACCCCAATCCAACCCTTGATGCTGAGTGTCAAGCAGGGAGGCACTGGGTCCCATTTTTAGAGTCTTTGGTATGACCCGGCCGGGGATCGAACCCCGACCTCCCAGTCTCAGGGCGGACACTCTAACCACAAGGCCACTGAGCTGGTCAACTAAATACCTATATACACATCTAAATTGTTTCACATATCAGTCCTTACTCTCCAAAGTAAGCCTCGGAAACCAACAGTTCCCAATACAAGCCATGTTGCCCATAGAGCTAATCTCCTGTTTCCTTAGACTCAGACAGCTTGATGTACTATTACACCCTGTGGACATGACACTAGTATGTCGCAGGAATTTACGCTTAATCCAACCCCTGATGCTGAGTGCCAAGCAGGGTGGCATCGGGTAGCCTTTATTTCTCTTTGGTACGACTCAGCCAGGGATTGAACCTGGACCTCTCAATCTCGTACACTCTAAGTATAAGGTACCTCTGCAAAGCCATGTCCAAAAGGGCAAAGTTGACTCCCAACTAGGGCGGCGGCGGCAGTGGCTCAGGGGTAGAGTGGCTGGATGGTAACCGCAAGGTTGCCTGTTCAAACCCGGGCTCCCCCAGAGTTAGTGTCGAAGTGTCCTTGAGCAAGACACTGAACCCCAAATTGCTCCCGATGTGCTGGCTAGTGCCTTGCATGGTTTCTGCTGCCATCGGTGTATGGAATGTGTGTGTGAATGGGTGAATTGATGCACAATCTATGTAAAGCGCCTTGGATAAAGGCGCTATATAAATGCACCATTTACCATTTTACCATTTACCAACTATGTATTCATCACTTGTGTATCTATTACTCTTTGCAGGCTTTCCACTTTTAAATGAGCTTCAAGGGGAGCAGTTGATACACACTGGTAAACCACCCCCTGGCAAGATAAGATCCTTCCTGCAAATTCCCCAGTGATGCGGCACTCTGCCCAAACAATTTTCAGCACTGATTCAACCACATTAAACGTTAATTTGGGTATTTACATTTTTTGAGCGGTGCTAACCACTCCAACATGTGACTTTGTGGGTATGTGTGTCTATTTCCTTATAATTCCACCCCCCTCTGATGTCATGTGGGTCAATACATCAACATCAGAAAAAAAGGGGAAAAAAAGACATCACCATGCACCATACATCATCATTAAGGCATTTTGGGCGGGACCCCTTTTGGTGTTTTAAACATTATGTTGTAATTTAGCTATTGAAAAATAGCAGATCTACAAGCTCATAGCGCGCCACCGAGTGGCGCGCTACGAGCTTGTAGGTCTGCTATTTTTGAAAAAGCGTGAAAATATTTATTTCAGAAAACTGGAGGATTTAGAAGATTTTTTTTAAAATGTTGAGGTCAGGCCTAAATGGGTTGTATGACTCAGACATAACCATAAACAAACCCAAGATGCCCATACGTACTGTAGGCAGGGTGACCAGATGTCCCCCTTTGTGTGGGACAGTTCCTCATTTCAGATGTCATTTCAGATGTCATTTCAGATGTTCCTCATTTCAGATGTTCCTCATTTCAGATGTCCCCCTTTGTGTGGGACAGTTCCTCATTTCAAAGACCTTTCAGGTCTCCCACAAATTGAGACCCTGTCCCACATTGTGACTGGCAGGCATCAGTGTTCAAATGCCATGCCAAGTTGGCCATAACACCTATGACCAGAATTAGCATTTTAAATAAAAATGTGAGACTCCAGAGGGGTTTAATAACAAAATGATAGGCAATATTAGGCCTATGGGCGAATATGACATTGTGGCATTATGGCATTTTTAATAGTAACTTTAGTGATTAGTTGCTAACCCTGTCCTGTCCCAGTGTCCCACTTGTCCCACACAAGCGATACTTCTGTCCCTCAAATGAACAGTTTGGATCTGGTCACCCTATATGTAGGTAAGACCACAGAGGACACAGCACTATGACTCAGACATAACCATAAACAAATGGGCATTCCAAAATATATACTGATGATTAGTAATCTCCATATGCAGGCATAAAAGGGACATGGACTGACAGATACAGAGAGATCTCCATATGGCCATAACAGGGATTCCTTCATGACACAACTTCCCATAAAGGCTGCATAATATCTGCTTTCAAGATTTTGTTTTATCTTCAAGACACAAGTTAATTTGGTGTCTTTGTATTTAGTTTTGTATGGGTAGAGAATTCCCTTGATCTCAAATATAATATTTCCTTACTAAGCCCTGATGTCATTAACTGATAATCCATGTGAAAAAAAACTGGACTCCTCATTGAGGTGGTTGATAAAACTTCAGGATGAAAAGCCTAGCTAAGAAGAAAGGAAGAAACTGAACCGACCACAGACACAAATAGTATTATTAATTTAACCAGAAAAAAATAAAGTTTCTTCGATTGCATGCGCCCTCAGTCTTGGATACAAATACTATAATACTGTACATCTGTGTAGAAATGTAAAACGGGTAATGAAAAGGCGGGGGTTGGGACTTTACTGCACTGAATCAAATAGATAAAAATGAAATTGGGTGTGAGTGTTGCTTCGGGGCACATGCAAGCCATACAAGGTGACTAAATAAAAGAGCAATTTTTTAATAGTCCTTTCACCAGTCAGGTAGAGGTGAGACTTGTATTAAAAGTGCTATTTCCTCATTTTAGCACAGACCTTCGGCACTCCAAGGCTCTGAACTCACGAGATGAATGTGTCCTTTATTTCGGCAGACAGCACCCGACTCTGTGAATGCTGAGAGATAAAACAGGAAACGACAACATTGCGGTGGCCTCGTTTAACGCGGTGACTATTGGTAGACTCATCATTTGCCTCGTTCTTCAGCCGTGAACGGATTCCAGCTAGCTTGCAGGCAGCTATTGTGCAGCTTGTATATCTAACTTCAAGTATTCAGAAGCTTTTAGTCAAACAACACTTGACTGTAAGGAATTCAGCAGATATAAATTAAAATAGGCGTGTATGTGGCTTTAGGCTATAAATTATTCATCTAACCCATTGAGACCTGGAACGCATCCATGTCACATTAGCGTTTAACCACATTAACCATTAACCCATTTTGGGCGGGAACCCCTTTTGGTGTTTTAAACATTATGTTATAATTTAGCTATTGAAAAATAGCAGATCTACAAGCTCATAGCGCGCCACCGAGTGGCGCGCTATGAACTTGTAGGTCTGCTATTTTTGAAAAATCGTTAAAATGTGCCTCAAATCTTTCCGAAAATTGTCATGATTTAGAAAACTTTTTTTTTTAAATTTCGACGTCAGGCCTGAATGGGTTAAAGCAACTATAGCAAGCAATAAGGAACTAAAAATAAAGCATTATGATTTTTTTGCGCCGTGTATGCTGATGCACTCCGACAGCGATAACACTGAATCTTTAGATTTGCTCACATTGTAACTTGTTATAATTTATTTTGAGTCAGATACTGTAGTAACACCACACATTTAACACAATCCCCGCAGCGGTTAATTAAAGAATGATTACTATATGCCAGGATATCGCCGCGTTCAACCACTATTTTTGAAGATCCAAAACAACAGCGACCCGGATGTCGTGTCAGCTTAATGGTGTGTGTTGACTCTCGACCGGTTGTTGTTCTCTGCCTGGGGCTTGAGAAGTACAGGCCGGTGGCCCGGCGCCATTACTGCAACCGCCAGACTCTGTGCAATAAGCGCTGTTTTGACCAGAAATGCCGCCTGGGGGTAGGATTTGGAGTCTAAAGCGTCTGAAAGCGGTCCAGTGTGTAAGCTAACAACAGATAGCCATTCGAAGCTAATGTGAGTAGCCTTTCCACTAGATCGGATCAAACACGTTTATGCGACTGAATAAACGTAGCCTAGGCTACGGATTTTGTCGGTGTCGCTTCCAGACAAATAATGCAGGCTACGTTTTTTGGCGGGGAAACTGTTAACACGCAGCCAAGACACCCATACACACACTGTATGACCAACGCAATGACACTCAAGCCGCAACATTATGTTATGCTTTAGCTATTGAAAAATAGCAGATCTACAAGCTCATAGCGCGCCACCGAGTGGCGCGCTACGAGCTTGTAGGTCTGCTATTTTTGAAAAATCGAAGAACCACTGACATAGAAACATAGCCTTTTCAGAAAACTGTCAGGATGTAGAAGACATTTTTAGAATCTGATCTCAGGTAATGCAGGCTACGATTTTTGTCGGGGAAACTGTTAACACGCAGCCGAGACACCCATACACACACTGTATGACCAACGCAATGACACTCGAGCCGCAACATTTATCATGCTCCTTTTCCATCCACCCCCAGTTTTACAGCCCTGCCATATGATTGATAGTCAACGTAACTGTGACTAACGCGTTGTCTGACTTAATTAGCAAAGATGAATAGCGGTGTGTCACGGTTTGCATCAGCCTTGTTTGTGAAGGGACCCGCACGTGGAGGCCAGCCCACCGCAAGCAGTGAACAATAAATCTGCCGCACCTTGCCAACACAAATTAGTGCGGGCTGAGCACTGTGAAAGACAACACAAAGTTAAGCTGCTTTGTCGACGGAGTAAGGGTATAGGCAGGCACAGACGAGGACACGTTCCTGGACATATGGGTTCTTCTTGTACTTGGTGACACGGATGTGGGCGGGCGTAGGGGTCACATACAGTTACATTTGTATGCTCTTCACATGCTTTGTTTGACCTTGCTGTGTGGTCTGTCTGTGCGCCTGGCTCTCTTGTACACTGTCTCGTTTTTGTCGCCACAATAGCATAGGACCTGAATGGAATAACGACCTTTAGACCAAGGGCTCCATTTTCGTCACCGCTAAACCCCTTATCCCTAAACTTCTTTGCCTTTTTTTTTTTTTTACTATTTTGCAAAACATTTTTGAATAGTTAAAATGGCCAGTCCACAAGCTCACAACATGTCAATGTAGATTGGCTAGTTCAAAAATGTTTTTCAAAATAGTAAAAAAAAGGCAAAGAAGTTTAGGGATATGGGGTTTAGTGGTGACGAAAATGGAGCCCCAAGTGTTTGGCTGTACTTGTGCTGTTTTCTGTCCAATAAAATACTCAAATCAATCAATCAATCAATCAATCAATCAATCAATCAATCAATCAATCAATAGCCTTGTCTTTGAAAGGATGTTTCTTTTATAGTCACTGTATACTGGAAGAGTTTGAAGTTGTCCTGCTATACTGGCTTCTATTTGGTCCTCTACGTCTAAACCTCCTTCAGCTATCAAAGTGGATTTACTCTGAGCTTTTTGTTGTATTGTAGAACTTGTTGGAGGGGGTAACATAAAATAACCAGAAATTCACCTACGGGGGGAAAGAGCCAAGCCCCAGATTTAAGCGTGAATGAAAATTCACAATAGGCAGTGGCCATGCAGTCCCTGCTGCTGACTACTGCTTTAACCCATTTATGCCTGACCTCAAAATTTAAAAAAAAATCTTCTAAATCCTCCAGTTTTCTGAAATAAATATTTTCACGATTTTTCAAAAATAGCAGACCTACAAGCTCGTAGCGCGCCACTCGGTGGCGCGCTATGAACTTGTAGATCTGCTATTTTTCAATAGCTAAATTATAACATAATGTTTAAAACACCAAAAGGGGTTCCCGGCTCCCGCCCAAAATGTGTTAAGAAATGGAAAAGCACTTTTCACACCTGAGTAGCACAAAAGTGGAATGGCTGACCTCACAGATCGAGTGCCACAGGCCTATTTCCTAAACAATAATGATCCATTCATTGTTGGTATTATTGCTATAGCCTTTTCTTTCCTTCCAAAAACAAAACATTTTAGCTGTATTTACTGACATGTCAGAAGTCCAGTCTATTCCTATTTACCCCGTTTGTCAGAGAAGCCTGTAGCTTACAATGAGGAAACCAAAGATACACATCCAAAGACATGTAAACCACACACATTGTTTGTCTATGTTTAGAGTTTTAGAGTTTTATTAGGATCCCCATTAGCTGGTGCATAGCAGCAGCTAATCTTCCTGGGGTCCACACAGAACATAAAAACATGACATTCGACATGAATGACATTACAGGACAAAGATATATAAATAAAATAAAATAAAATAAAAAATATTTGATCAACAATTTCCTCATCCACCGTCTGATTCCCCATTTTCTTGGAAGAGAAAAAACCCCAAAAAGCATATCATCATATTTGCCTCAGTTACATATTAGCCTTCCATTCTCCTGGGGTAGAAAACAAAAGTAGAGATAAAAATTGATATTATCCTAATCATGATCATGACTGCTTTGTGTGTGTGTGTGTGTGTGTGTGTGCGTGTGTATGTGTGTCCGTGCACGTTCGAGCGCCCTACAGTCTTTGGGTTTGAAGATGCCTCTTCAATTAGATAACAATCAATTTGTAATTAGTACATTTAAAATAGGTTAACTGTCTCCCTATAAAGATGCATAATTAGCAATGATGACATTTGTAGGTGGACAAATGAAAACAGAAAAAGTACCACAATCACGCCACTGTCTTTATCTAGAAAGTAAACAGCACTCTGACAGGTGATTTCCTTCCTGTGTTTACCACAAAATGTCATGTCCACCTACAAATGTCATCATTGCTAATTATGCATCTTCATAGGGAGACAGTTAACCTATTTTAAATGTACTAATTACAAATTGATTGTTATCTCTCGCTCCCCATCGACTCCACATCTATGTGCTGTCGATATGCTGCTGAGTGTTCTGTGCCCGTCAGCGACACCAGAGGGACGCAGAGCACTCCACACACAGCACACCTCGGCACAGGTGTTGCCCAGCTCCAATCTCCACTCCTGTTCGGCGTCAGCAATCAGCTCCAGAGGCTACAAGAGCCATGCCTGCCTGCTGCTCGGCGCCAGTTCGTCTCCAGTTGGTAAAGTTAGACAGCCAGATCGACTTAGGTCCTCAGTGTTACAGTTAAACGTCACACCGTTACTGTGCTTTGTTCTCTCCTCTGTGGACCTGCCTTTGACTCACCTTCTCTTCTCCTCTCCCATGTTTCCGGGACCTGAGCTCTGTGGAGCAGCCTACAGACCCCTGCATATCCTTTCCCCCCCTAGGAAACTAGCCAGGTTTAATGTCAACAGAGACCTGATGAAACTGTTTTACAGTGCCTATGTACATTCTATTATCTCCTTCTCTATCATCTGTTGGTATGGCAACCTCGCCATTAAAGAGAAAAATTCTCTTAGAAGTATTGTGAAAACTGCCTCCAAAATTACTGGCATTCAGTTGGAGAGCCTCGATCCTTTTTACAATAGACAGCTGCTCATGAAGGCCAGGGCCATTCGGCAGGATAATGCCCACTCAGAGTACAGGCTGTTGCCATCGGGCCGTCGTCTGGGGGCCCCCGCTGTAAAAAACAACAGATAGATGGTTCCCTTTGAATCTGATATATTTTAAGTATTCGCGGATCCACAAAGTCCGTTGAAATTAAATTAAAATAATGTGATTCTTAAGCCTGCTTTGGATGGTGGGCTGTGGGCAGGGCCGGTCCATCTTTCCGTCCAACATTCTGATCCGACAAAGATACTACATTAGCCTAAACTATTGGCTGATAGCAATGGAGTTTTCCATGCACCTTGTCAACGTCCAATCTTGTTTTTTGCAGAAAATGCAGCAGTTCCTACTGTATGTTTTGACACACACAGCGTGTGCTCTTGCAAGAACCTCTGGTCTACGATTATCCACTGATTTATCACAATGTCTGGCTGGTACCCTAAGGAACTGTGATCTCATAATGCATCATGAATAAGTACTGTACTGTACTGTACTGTACTGTACTGTACTGTACTGTACTGTACTGTACTGTACTGTACTGTACTGTACTGTACTGTACTGTACATGGTGGGAAGACTTGAAACCATCAATCACTTCACTGGGCAGAATTTGGACCTTTTTGGACCTTCCTTTCTCTCCCTAACAGGGTGTGCTCTAAAGCCCTTTCTAGATACTGGTTTTAGATGATCAAATTTTGAACCCGAAAGATGATAAATGATTTAGCTACATGTGGGCAGGTAAAGCTCTCTGGTGGTTTAGCCAGTTATTGTATAACTTCACAGTTATGTTTAACCCATTTTGACAGATCAGATTCTAAAAATGTCTTCTACATCCTGACAGTTTTCTGAAAAAGCTATGTTTCTATGTCAGTGGTTCTTTGATTTTTCAAAAATAGCAGACCTACAAGCTCGTAGCGCGCCACTCGGTGGCGCGCTATGAGCTTGTAGATCTGCTATTTTTCAATAGCTAAAGCATAACATAATGCTAACACCAAAAGGGGTTCCCGCCCAAAACACAGTTAACACAGGCTTTCACGTCCCAAGTTTGGTCATTATAGGTGAAAATAGCATAACAGATCTAAGCTCAGAAAGACATGGATTATACCATTATATTTTAAAGTGCTAGGCTGACTTGCTGACATGTTGCACCTTGCTACCTACATGACTGCCTGCCTGTATACGTCCCGACTCCCAAACCGCCCCCTCAGGTCCTCCACTCCTGGCCTGCTCGATGTACCTAAAAAATGGCAACTGAAACACACGGTAAAGCAGCTTCTACTGGCAGACGGCATGGAACAAACTCCCACTATACCTTCGACAGGCAGCCTCTGTAGACATTTCCTCAAGACCTACTTAGTTGACCTTTTAAACTCCTTGTTATTCATGTCCTCACTGTATTTTATTCACTTCTATTGTTACTTGCGCAAGCAGAGCTTGTGTGTATGTGTATGTGTATGTGTATGTGTATGTATGTATGTATGTATGTATGTCGGTGTCCTCAATAGCCAATAAGGGACCAACATTCTTGGTGACATAACTAAGGTATACGTTACAAGGTTGTTAATGGTATAAGGTCAATAACGCTAAATGATTTAGAACAGCAGTTGTATAAGACATTAGTTACTGTAGTAGCACTCAAAGTAGAGAGGATTTACAGAGGATTTAGACCAGCAGTTGTACCAGGCAGTAGACACTACCGGACACTGTACTTCAAAGTAGCTTATAGGGACTCCATAGGGACTCAGAGCAGCAGTCTTACCCAGACAGCAGAGAGCTCTAGGACTCAGAGCAGCAGACGTACCCAGACAGCAGAGAGCTCTAGGACTCAGAGCAGCAGTCCTACCCAGACAGACAGCAGAGAGCTCTAGGACTCAGAGCAGCAGTCTTACCCGGACCTCTAGGACTCAGAGCAGCAGTCTTACCCAGACAGCAGAGAGCTCTAGGACTCAGAGCAGCAGTCTTACCCAGACAGCAGAGAGCTCTAGGACTCAGAGCAGCAGTCCTACCCAGACAGACAGCAGAGAGCTCTAGGACTCAGAGCAGCAGTCTTACCCGGACCTCTAGGACTCAGAGCAGCAGTCTTACCCAGACAGCAGAGAGCTCTAGGACTCAGAGCAGCAGTCGTACCCAGACAGACAGCAGAGAGCTCTAGGACTCAGAGCAGCAGTCGTACCCAGACAGACAGCAGAGAGCTCTAGGACTCAGAGCAGCAGTCGTACTCAGACAGACAGCAGAGAGCTCTAGGACTCAGAGCAGCAGTCGTACTCAGACAGACAGCAGAGAGCTCTAGGACTCAGAGCAGCAGTCGTACTCAGACAGACAGCAGAGAGCTCTAGGACTCAGAGCAGCAGTCGTACCCAGACAGACAGCAGAGAGCTCTAGGACTCAGAGCAGCAGTCATACCCAGACAGACAGCAGAGAGCTCTAGGACTCAGAGCAGCAGTCGTACCCAGACAGACAGCAGAGAGCTCTAGGACTCAGAGCAGCAGTCATACCCAGACAGAGAGCTCTATAGGGACTCAGAGCAGCAGTCATACCCAGACAGAGAGCTCTATAGGGACTCAGAGCAGCAGTCGTTGCGGTGATGCCAGTGGTGAGCGTATACCTCATGGCGCACTCTGCTTGCACACAAGTAGGCCATGCATGGCCTACTTGTGTTCAAGGCGCAAGTTGGCATCTCGAGAGAGAGTGCATTTCTAGATTAAATGATGTTTTATGCCTTTGCTTTTCTTTTTTTCCTCTATTGCTCTCTAAAGCACTTTCATGACATTTCATGTCATGAATGGTGCTATACAAATAAAGTATTATTATTATTATTATTATTATTATGTCTTCCCAATTCTGGTGATCCCTGTTCATTATGCACATCTCCAGCTGAGCCAGTTATCAGTTCAACCAGAGATGACCAGTACAGCACAGAGCATCTCAGTTTGATCCTGGTTCTATGGAGGGTTAGGGCAGCTATCTCTCAGCCATGACATTTCCAGCTCACCACATGGATTCAGCCTGGCTCCCCATTGCAACATATGGTCATAAACGAATTGGTCTCAGCCCAACGAGTGTCAGGAATGATAACTCAGTATAATTAATAACTTTAAAGGAAATTCATTAATGGCTTTTAATCTTGGTCCATTCCGCTTATGTCCCCAATGATTCCCTCATCAATATTTATGGGCTAACTGCTCCCAGGTTCTGTGATGGTGGGACTCATTGGCTAGAGTAAAGAGATACTGTTCAAGTTGTTCTGCATATATATATAAATAACAGAGTCAAAGAAAGAATTGGCTGACTATTTGTCCGTGACATGTTTTCAAATGATGGATTCTGGTGGTTCATGCTCCGTTATGCATTATCGCGAAGGCCATTGAGAGGACACAGGACACACAATTTTACTAATCAGAGGGAGTCTAGAAGAAAAAGGCCAGAACAGAGTGGCTTGTGTGTGTGCGTGCGTGCGTTTGTGATGTGCACATGCGTTTTTGTGTGTGTGTGTGTGTGAGAGTGCGTGCGTGCGTGCGTGCGTGTTTGTGATGTGCACATGCGTTTTTGTATGTGTGTGTGTGTGTGCGCGTGCGCGTTTGTGATGTGCACGTGTGTGTGTGTGTGTGTGTGTGTGTGTGTGTGTGTGCGCGTGCGCGCGCACATTTCATTTTATTTCATATTTAAACAAAGCAGGCCAGCAGGTGATTTCTCAAAACAAATCCATGCATGGAAAAAGCAAATAATGGCAAACTGAGAAAACAGCAGGTGAGTATTTCTAATATGCCAGAGAGGGAGAGCGAATAAACAGAAAAGCGTCCCTATCTTTCTGTTCCTTCTGCATCTTCTAATGTATTCAATCAATAAACAGTGTGTCAGACACTCTTTAAAGTTCTCCACTCGTCATGCTCTCTCTCTCTCTCTCTCTCTCTCTCTCTCTAGTGAAGCTTAATTGGCCCACAGCTGAGCTCCTTGTCAACCTGTGGCATTTAAATAGAATTTTGTGCTCTGCTCCGCCTCACAGCGGTCAATTATTCATTGAATATCACACGCTATCACGCTAGCTTGGCAGGCAGGGCAAGCGCATACTGCTCTTAACTTGCGCTGCTTTGTTCAGAGCGTTGCCAGCAGCGCGGCATGACATCACAATGATATGAAGTAGTTTATCCTATTCAGGCCTGACCTCGAAATTAAAAAAAAATCTTCTAAATCCTTTTAGAAGATTTTCTGAAATAAATATTTTCACGATTTTTCAAAAATAGCAGATCTACAAGCTCATAGCGCGCCACCGAGTGGCGCGCTATGAGCTTGTAGATCTGCTATTTTTCAATAGCTAAATTATAACAATGTTTAAAACACCAAAAGGGGTTCCCGCCTAGAATGGTTTATACAGCTGACCGCCAGATTAGACCTCATGTAGCGAGCCAAGAGCATAGCCATGTGTCTCTGACATTATGCAGGATCAGAAGGAGAGAGTGCATATCAATGACGTGCCTATTCTCCATTCTGTCCATGATCATGCAGTTGTATATACAGTAACGGGGTCTTTGATGCAGTACCACAGTGTGTAGTCGTACACCTTCAAGAATAATACAGTAGAGACAACAGTAGTCTATTCCTGGAACCTTTCATCACAATCGATGCTTCTTCATCTTTTGCTGTGCAAAAGGTGATGACTATTTTTAGTTTTACAGATGCAAAATGTGTCTTGTCACATCAGGCTTCATACAGTAGGTGGCCCTAGTCGCACACACACGCACGCATGCACGCACATAGGCTATGTACTGTACTGGTATGTATGATCAGTAGTAGCGGCTGTGGCTCAGCCGTAGTGGCGGCTGCGGCTGTGGCTCAGGAGGTAGAGCAGGTCGTCCAATGATCCCTGGGTCGGCGGTTCGAATCCCGGCTCCTCCTGTCCACATGTCGAAGTGTCCTTGGGCAAGACACTGAACCCTACATTGCCTCCAATGAGTCGGTCGGTGTGAGCTCGCCACCATTGGTGTGTGAATGTGGGAAGTGAGGACGCTGGCGTCGACTGTTCGCCGCTTCACCTCCCAATGTATGAATGAATGAACCATTGTAAAGCGCTTTGAGCACTTGGAAAAGCGCTATAAAAATGCAATTCATTCATTACAGTACTGGCCTACTGGGGTACAGTATTGGCATTAAAAATACTTTGTGAGTGGGGTATGTTCATGGTGCCAATGTAGCATGTGGAGGCAGTTTAGCTTGAACTGATTGGCCAGCTTTATAACCACTGATACGGCTTTTGCTTGCACTGAATGGCAAGCGCTGTATCAGCCCTAGGGGCTATATGTCACTCTCTCTGTCCATTCACCCCACACACACACACACACTGTTAAGGATGACGTAACATCGAACTAACCATTACATCATTCTCCCTTCTTTATAAGGCTACACTTATCACCTTGTCGGAAAATAAACTTGCGAAGGTAACTCAATTCTAAATCTACCTCCTTAACTTCACGACTTGGTTCAACACAGACCAGACTTTGTCAGACTCCCACCTTCGATCTAAGAGGCACCCAAACCAAAACCCTAACACGCACACACACACACACACACACACACACACACACACACACACACACACACACACACACACACACACACACACACACACACACACACACACACACACACACACACACACACACACACACACACACACACACACACACACGGCTAATAAATGCTGGGTATATGCTGTATCTTAGATTATTGTACTGTATCTAGACAATGCTCATGTCACACTACATGTCACACTTTTGAATATGGCTTTTAAGTAACCTGGTTCAGATTTGGGATCACTTGTGGAGGTATTGGGCCAATGCCATAAAGCTAGATAATGCATTACTAAGGAAGAAAGGGTAGCATCAAAGCCAGACACAGAAGGTTGAGTAGTGGAAATAGAGGGTATGCGTGTGACATCATCACCAAACCAGGAAGTTATGCAGGAATGCCTACTGAGTGGCAAAAAACTACTTTCTGGCCTTGACAGCCCAGACATCCACACAGAAAAGTCATATCTGATTGCATTAAACAACATTAAACGATGTTAAACTCACTTTGCCTGTTGCTTTGCCACTCGATGGGCCATTCACTTTAAGCATGCGCATACCCTCTATAGGGGTCAGTTTATGCATACATACAGTATGTCTATGTACAGTACAGTATGTAATAATGTATAAGTGACTGTAGGGAAAGCCTTCTCTCTCCATGCTACTGTAGTGTCATCACATTGACAGCTGAGCTTATTGCTCAATATATTTATGAGACATCGACTGTTAATTTAGTTTGAGAAAAAAAGACCCCAGCCAATTGCAGGCTCAGAGAGCACTAATCATGCAGCCTCCAGTCCGCCACCCCGTTCCGAGGCATGGGTATAACACACACAATGCTCATTTCATGGCAACATTAACATCAAGTGCATTTTTAAATTGGTGTATTCTGCTCAAGATCAGATTAGAATTCTGTTCAATGCACTTTGCCACCAATGATGAAAAAATCCTGAAAATAATTAACCCATTTTGGGCGGGAACCCCTTTTGGTGTTTTAAACATTGTTATAATTTAGCTATTGAAAAATAGCAGATCTACAAGCTCATAGCGCGCCACCGAGTGGCGCGCTATGAGCTTGTAGGTCTGCTATTTTTGAAAAATCGTGAAAATATTTATTTCAGAAAACTGGAGGATTTAGAAGATTTTTTTTTAATTTTGAGGTCAGGCCTAAATGGGTTAACATTCCTGAAAAACTTTAAATATGTATTCAAAAATTACAAAAAAGAGAAAAAAGAAAGAAAAGAAAAAATGTTGCTATTATACTGTAAATGGCAACAACAACTCCAAAACGAGCTCCCGGATTGAAAGGCATTATTACGTATATGGGTTCAGAATGGCTATAGGCTGATACTGTGACACTTGCTGGGCTCAGTTATTTTGCTCAGTATTTTCAACGCTGACGTCTCTGCCATGATGATGAAAAACATTCGTTTTCTCATACATTTGAAGCAAAACGTCTGTATAAATGGAAAATGCAGAACAATGCGTATATACGGATCCATTGTGTGTGTGTACATATACAGTATGTCCAAACCTTCATACTGTATATATACATATGGCCCCTGGACCAGCAGCAATGACTAAAGTGTATCTATGCATCAAACATCAACCCCAGGGCAATATAGTCCTGTAATGAGTTATTTACAGCACATCTATGTTCTATTAACACAATCAGTGCCGGAAGTCCTTCAAAAATAGGAGCTCTGGGGTGCCGGAAAGACATGGCCGCTTTTACTCGGAAACCCATGACCCGGAAACAATCCACTTAAAAAAGTTTACTTTACATAGCTAGCTTACATTGCGATCATTTTAATTTATACGATATATGATCCAAAAAGCGTTTTTTATTTTGCGGGAGAGACGGATGAGGAGCAGAAATGAAGCGCCAGTATATCGATCCGTTCAACACCACGGAGAGCGCCCTGGATTAGGAGAGACGAGTCATTCTTTCCGCCGCGCTAACGGCTAAGTCAATGGTACGCTAACAATTGCCTAGAGTATTGCATACGGTAGCCGAAAGGCGAACTGACAAACAAAAAAAAGGAAAAAAATCCGAATATTCTTATCTCGCCCCGTATCATTGAGGATGCGCTAGGACGTGTGAGGACGTTGGATGTACGCGTCGATTGGGACCCCTAGGACGTGTGGTGACGTCCTATGTACGGAAACGGTTAAGATGACTAGCTATGCATAGAGAGCAACGGAAACATGGCATAAGGACAGGCAGCCAGCAAGGGACGGACTAATTCAGCGTTCCAACCCACACCCACCAGAGACTTCATCAAGCTTTTTCCGAATGGCGGCTTCCCATCACAGTACAATGCATGTGTAATAACCCAATTTAGGCGGGAACCCCTTTTGGTGTTAGCATTATGTTATGCTTTAGCTATTGAAAAATAGCAGATCTACAAACTCATAGCGCGCCACCGAGTGGCGCGCTACGAGCTTGTAGGTCTGCTATTTTTGAAAAATCAAAGAACGACTGACATAGAAACATAGCTTTTTCAGAAAACTGTCAGGATGTAGAAGACATTTTTAGAATCTGATCTCGGGTCAAAATGGGATAATGAGATACAGGGTGTGTTTGGTAAACATCACGAGGGTGACACTACTGCACGCACACGCACACACACACACACACACACACACACACAACACACACACACACACACACACAGCTGTCAGTCAGGCAGTTCAGCCAGCTTGATGGCGACTGGGCCACGTCACACTGTGCTAATGGACCCTCCAGGTTTGTAAATGAGATCATGACTCTGTGCAAATGAGGCGCTCTGAGAGGGGATGGCCGGCTGAACCAGAAACAGCCCCCCTGGACTGACCAGACACTTGGGTAAACAAGTAAACATACACGCGTGCACGCGCACATGCACACGCACACGCACACGCACACGCACACGCACACAAACAGCTGGAACTCAGACAACAACCAAATCCTCATTAAACAGCCACCATCGCTGCCTCCTCTAGCCCATTTTGACCTGAGATCAGATTTGAAGGTTCTTCGATTTTTCAAAAATAGCAGACCTACAAGCTCGTAGCGCGCCACTCGGTGGCGCGCTATGAGCTTGTAGATCTGCTATTTTTCAATAGCTAAAGCATAACATAATGCTAACACCAAAAGGGGTTCCCGCCCAAAATGGGCTAGACGAGTCATGCTCCGGACCACGAGACAACGGCTAGCTCAGCAGCACCTTCTCCATGGCTCATTTAACCCAACAGGACGAGCAACACAAGGACCATGAATATTTACATTATCACGTCGTGACAGAGACAAGGCGGGGAAGCTGCAGTGCTGCAGTCCCCTGCGTGGGATAGTGTTTAGTAGTATTTTGGATTGTGTTTATATATTTTATTATGTTGGAACTGTATAAAACAAGTATCACCGTTTCCCAAACAGTGGGTCGGGACGCGTTTGTGGGTCACGGACAATTTTTCATGGGTCACTCGAGTAAAAATCTCATTTTTTTCCCTACATAAAGTAATAATAATAATAATAGTGAAAATAGTGAGGTTAGAGAGCTTGTAGCTTAGAAATCTATGATTTTGTGAGCTTGTAGATCTGCTATTTTTACTAGTCCCGGGCAAACATCTGATCTCTCTTTTGGATCTCGACCTGAAACGTTTGGGAAGCACTGCTCTACATTGCAGAAAGATGAAGGAGTATGAACTAAAATAATATCCTGGTATATTTGTCTATATAGACATGTCTACTGAAGATAGAGCAATGAAGTTCAGGAACCATGCAGGTTCCCTCTATTTTACCATGCAAACATAACACCAACATAGTGCAAAATGTGTCAAGAAAGCTACAGCAGGAGATGAGCACGTGTTTTCAACACACACAAAACACCTAAAAAAGGAGAAGAACCTCCACAACCTGCCTGTCCAAACAACCTCCAGTACCAAGGCCTATTTGTTTACCCATTTCACTTTCTGACTTTGAATTCACCACAACAGAGGGAGGCCATTTGAAGATAAAGCCAGAATCCATTATGTGCTCAATCTCGCGCGCTCTCTCTCTCTCTCTCTCTCTCTCTCTCTCTCTCTCTAGGTCACAGAGGGGCCTGGCTCTGATCAGATGTACTGTAGGTTATGGTTATGTGACACATACTTGACACAGTGAATAACTATCTTTGTTAACCCAACTAGACACGAGTTAAAAACATTCACTTTGAAAGAATATATATTCAAAGATTTGCGCCACATTTTTACGATTTTTCAAAAATAGCAGACCTACAAGCTCGTAGCGCGCCACTCGGTGGCGCGCTATGAGCTTGTAGATCTGCTATTTTTCAATAGCTAAATTATAACATAATGTTTAAAACACCAAAAGGGGTTCCCGCCCAACATGGGTTAAGGGACCTGTTGGGTTCTGGCCTGGACCCATAGCAGAAGAACTGCACGTGACCTATGACTGACTGACAGGCCACCACCACAACCTGCAGACTCAGCAATCACAATCTCTTCAAAGAACACCATTAAAATAATACATCCCTGGGATGATCCATGTTGTGACAAATGGTAAAAATGTGCTGTCATCAAAAGGAATACAGGATTTTAACCTATTTAGGCCTGACCTCAAAATTAAAAAAAATCTTCTAAATCCTCCAGTTTTCTGAAATAAATATTTTCACGATTTTTCAAAAATAGCAGACCTACAAGCTCGTAGCGCGCCACTCGGTGGCGCGCTATGAGCTTGTAGATCTGCTATTTTTCAATAGCTAAATTATAACAATGTTTAAAACACCAAAAGGGGTTCCCGCCCAAAATGGGTTAATTAAAACTATGCGACATTCAAGCATGTAATGGACTAATGGAGATCATCTTGTAGGGAGATGTCCGTTAAAACCTTTCTTTTGTAGGATAGTGGTGCAATAAAAGCACTGTCAGGTTTCGATCCCTCATCAGCCTGTATGAAGAAGCTATACTTGACAGGTTGTCCCCTATGGCCATTTTAGCATTCAGCATCTTCCATTACATTTTGGAAATAAGCGTCCTTTTCACTTGCATTAAACATTTGGCACCCAACTTTGATTAATTTTCATAAGATTCAGACTGAAAAAGCCTTGGGACAGGGGCTTAACCCATTTTGGGCGGGAATCCCTTTTGGTGTTTTAAACATTATGTTGTAATTTAGCTATTGAAAAATAGCAGATCTACAAGCTCATAGCGCGCCACCGAGTGGCGCGCTACGAGCTTGTAGGTCTGCTATTTTTGAAAAATCGTTAAAATGTGCCTCAAATCTTTCAGAAAATTGTCATGATTCAGAAGATTTTTTTTTTTTTCGATGTCAGGCCTAAATGGGTTAATTACCAATTGGTGTTTTACTGATAACATTTGTGATTGAATTTCACAGTTTTCGGCATCCCAATGACAAAAGGCGGTGTCGGATCTTTCCTTCAATGGTAACCGAGACAGACACAGAAAGCAAGATAAAGCATGGCCGAGAGAGTTGGAGACATGGTCAATTATGCGCATGGCATGCTAAATCAAAATGGTTCTATTTAACTGCTTTTCTTCTGCCCCATTCCCCCCAAGATCTGCTATAATCACTCTGCCAAAGAGTGCAGATATTAATAGAAAGGCCATACTTGCATGATCGGTCATGCACTTATTTTTAACAAGACATTATGTGAAAGAAAATGGATGAAGAATATGTATGGTTGCTTCTCTGCAATTAGCTGAGAGGGAGGAAGCGGTCGGCGGTCAGGAAGTGTATCTCATGTACAGTGAAACAGATGGTTGTTAACTATACTAAAGCCCTTATATATACACTTTGTCGTGCTCAAAATATTATAGTCATATAATAGGTCATTTTGACCTGAGATCAGATTCTAAAAATGTCTTCTACATCCTGACAGTTTTCTGAAAAAGCTATGTTTCTATTTCAGTCGTTCTTCGATTTAAAAAAAATAGCAGACCTACAAGCTCGTAGCGCGCCACTCGGTGGCGCGCTATGAGCTTGTAGATCTGCTATTTTTCAATAGCTAAAGCATAACATAATGCTAACACCAAAAGGGGGTTCCCGCCCAAAATGGGTTAAAGTAGTTAAGAGGAAGTTATGGAAGTTCAACAACTATGCGTGCAGGCTATGTGATCTCTGTAATGTCCCTATTCTGGGTATGTCAGTCAAACATTTGGTGAAAGAGGCAAACATTCTGCGAATATAACAGATCTACAAGCTCGCAATAATGCACCACAACACGATGGCTTGTCAATCGGCTAATTCATTGAAACACTTCAGCTCAGAATGACTGATGATTTAAGCATTTATTGCAAAGCTATTGCATTTAGTATGGCGGTGTGGCTCTGCTCTTGTGATATCATCTCATCTGATATCCTATCACATTTGATATCTCAGATTATCTGTGCACCAAGACACAGCTCTGAATATCAACATTTGATATCTCAGATTATATGTGCACCGAGACACAGCTCCGATAACAACATTTGATATCTCAGATTATATGTGCACCGAGACACAGCTCTGATATCAACATTTGATATCTCAGATTATCTGTGCACCGAGACACAGCTCCGATAACAACATTTGATATCTCAGATTATATGTGCACCGAGACACAGCTCTGATATCAACATTTGATATCTCAGATTATATGTGCACCGAGACACAGCTCTGATATCAACATTTGATATCTCAGATTATCTGTGCACCGAGACACATCTCTGATATCAACATTTGATATCTCAGATTATCTGTGTACCGAGACACATCTCTGATATCAACAACGAACCCCAGAGCAGAGCATAACATAAAGACATAACGACGACATAACTTTCAATGCATTCCATATACCACATAGATACTGAACATATCACATGATCATAATACAATCCATAAAACACATTATAATCAGAGATATACCCATAACAGAACTAGATACCACTAGTACAATCCATAAATCACGTTTATAATCACAGAAACACCCATTACAGAAATATTGCCACAGCCCACAGGGAGGAGGCCGGGGAGGTGGAGGACATTTGAACGCCGACATCTGAACAACAGAGACAACAGTCATCTAGCATGAAGACTGAGGACAGTGTAGTGACTGCTTAAAAGGACACCTGATTGAATGTGGGCGTGATTGAGTTAGCTGGCGGCCAATGAGAGTGTTGACATGGACAGAGACTGCTGATTTAAAAGAACAGAATGAATTACTGATAGAGAATGAAGGGGAGATTATATAATAAACCTTCTGCCTTCCGTGTCTCAATGAACTATCGCTGCGCTGGATTTGATCGGGTGTAGAGGGAAAAGAGTATAAAATATAAGTGGTTAACACCATGGAGGCCCGGGCAGAGATCTCTGTCAAGTTCAAGGTCATGGTCAAGTGCCCAATTGATAAATAATGATATCAAAACCGTTCGCATCGCTCTAGAGCCTTGGATCGCTTGTCGCCCAATCCGATGACGTGTCAAACAGTGACACGTCATCGAAAATGTTCCCTGCCTGTTTAGCTGACGAAAACGAAAATCTTAAAACGATCATAACTCCTGATCTAAATCATCCCGTCTAATTCTGAAAAAAGATCCTGTGTTAGACTTAATTACCCAGTCGCGCTAGTGACGTGACACTGCAGGTTTGACTCTTTTTTCCTGAATGAGCCAATGGTTGTGGCTTATATCACAAAACAAGCATAATATACTGTAGTCATACCCTGGATGGACACATGCGATGCACCAGACGCAAGACACAGCATGGCTCTTTACCCTCCCTGTGGGCTTGAATAAGTTAACCCATTTTGACCTGAGATCAGATTCTAAAAATGTCTTCTACATCCTGACAGTTTTCTGAAAAAGCTATGTTTCTATGTCAGTCGTTCTTTCATTTTTCAAAAATAGCAGACCTACAAGCTCATAGCGCGCCACTCGGTGGCGCGCTATGAGCTTGTAGATCTGCTATTTTTCAATAGCATAACATAATGCTAACACCAAAAGGGGTTCCCGCCCAAAATGGGTCAAAAAACAATTACACAGTGAGGTGGGGAGGTTTAAGATTAGGTTATTATATTGTCGATATGATATTGGGGTATTAATGTTTAGAGTTTGTTGTAGAGTGTTCCATGAAATAGGGGCATCGAAGCAGAAAGCAAGCCGGTCACTTGTATTAGGCGAGTGCTTTTTCCATACAGCAGCAAATTGATTTAGAGTGGTAATTCCCATCAATGGCCTTAAAGATAAACTGGTGCTAGTGCCCAGATCGCCTCTCAGAGAGGGAAGACCAACCTACCCTGTCATAGAGGATATACAGTTGGAGGCCATCGATATTGTCCTTTTCTTTTTGCTGAGGTTTTGCGTGATCTGCGCAAAAGGACAGTTAACCCATTTTGGGCGGGAACCCCTTTGTGTTTTAAACATTATAATTTAGCTATTGAAAAATAGCAGATCTACAAGCTCATAGCGCGCCACCGAGTGGCGCGCTACGAGCTTGTAGGTCTGCTATTTTTGAAAAATCGTGAAAATATTTATTTCAGAAAACTGGAGGATTTAGAAGGATTTTTTCAAATTTTGAGGTCAGGCCTAAATGGGTCAAATGATAAGGTGGCACCCAACTGTATGTAGCTTTCACATACATCTAAGTGGTGAGTGATAGACTGTGTCTATAGGGGTAAAAGAGTGGTATGGGCAGCATTTCTATAAATTACATCACCAAAATCCAAAACTGACATAAAGACAGCTTTAACGCTAACGCTTTTCCTACAGATCATCGGGAAGTTAGCTTTGTTTCTGTAAAGAAAAGCAATTTTCTTTAGTGAGGTCAGCAATGTGATATTTAAATGCAAATTTCATCGAGCCAAATACCCAGATATTTATATTCAGTGACTCTAATCTAATCAATGTAGGCTATTGCATCTTCATATGGACTCTTTACTTTTGATAGTTTGAAAAAGTTCCCAAAGACACATTGTTCACATCGACGTCACTCTGTTTACATCTGTTCAGCTCAATTCAGTGCTAGAATAATTTAATTAGCAGATTAAAACAATTGCAAGCTAAATTGGGACTTGAAGGGGAGAAAATGTTTTTCTTTTGTCCTCAAGGGGCATGTTTTGCACAATAACAGTCTTTTCATTATGTCTGCCCACGATCTCTGTGATTCATACAGTAGGCTACGTTTGTTTACCTCAGTCACTGATACTAAAATCTGATATTTTATTTTTATTTTTTTCTATGAACCTGTGACTTGACATCCATACTGTTCCATAAGATTTTGAAAAGAAAACAATTGCAAGCTGCATGTTTGACGTTCAGTGGCGTGCACAGACATTTAGAGGTGCAGGTGCTCAAGTGAAAAAAGGGCACCTTGTGCAGCGCGTGGAACCGGCCGGTTGCCTTAATAGTGTGAGATTTATAGATTGTGGGGCCTAAATAATATAATAGAAGCTTTTTATCAAGAATTGATCAATGTCACCATGGTCCACATACTGTACAGTGTACAAAAAAAAGAAAAAAAGAAAGAAAAACTTTTTTTTTCTTTTTTAAGGGCACATTGCCAAAAGGGCAGGGGGTGCTCCAGCACCCCCTAGTGTCTATCTGTGCACGCCACTGTTGACGTTCCTACCTGTGTGACACTGAAGCTCCAATGCCCAGATGAAACTCATTGTCTCTCCTTGTCTCGTATACATAGCAATACAGTAAAGCCCCTGGTTCGTCATTCCTTAATAGCTATATAGTTGTGAAAAAGTCACATAGTGCTGCTTTAATGTCTGAATACACAGTAGGGAGTAAAAACTAGCTGACTTTTGAGTTAAACATGCAAATCCAGGATATTGCTGTACTCATACTAATGCTATACATTAGCTTCAATCAAATTATTGCCATAGCGTAACCTGATTATTCCAAGTAATTGGGGGCATTAGTGTGCATGTAAACACACTCAATGATCTGTCCGCGGTGCATTGGGTCCTCAGTTTGATCATGAGAGTATAGTAATTACACTTAAGCAGTAGCAAGTTTCAGCATCCAGATCTTAAATTAGCATTCTGAATTGCCATGCTGTTATTTGGTGATAAAGAATGGAGTCCTTAATAGAAATGTGGATTAAGGTTATTTAACCCATTTTGGGCGGGGACCCCTTTTGGTGTTAGCATTATGTTATGCTTTAGCTATTGAAAAATAGCAGATCTACAAGCTCATAGTGCGTCACCGAGTGGCGCGCTACAAGCTTGTAGGTCTGCTATTTTTTTAAACTCGAAGAACAACTGACATAGAAAGCTTTTTCAGAAAACTGTCAGGACATTTTTAGAATCTGATCTCATGTCAAAATGGGTTAAGGTTATTTAAGTCAGCGATTATTACTAATCTAACTCTGCCAACATTCAGTACCATCTGTAGACAACAAGGCATTGGCAATTGAGTCAATAAGAGCTCTTTACAACGGGCTGTGTAAACATGAACATTAGGTTTTTGCTTTTGTCCATGTCTTTTGCACTAATACAAATCTGCACCAACGCTATTGATCCAATGTCTTGGCATAATACTGTATTGGTGTTGGTTGTTATAGGGACTCTTCTGGCAGATACATATAAATCTGGAAATAGCTGGAGAGGAAAGGGAGAGAAATCGTGCGGCTAACTTGCAGTATTTTAGTGTTGTTGTTTTTTAAGACCATCATTTGCAGTTATTTTCAGCACGAGGCCAATCCACAGTGCTATACACAAACAGCTCTGCAAGGTCCTCTGTGTCAAGTCTAACCACATATGGCATGTGCAGGAAAAATAAAATGCTTCTAAATGAGCACTCTAATCCTGTCGGGCCACACTTAAACAGTACATAATAAATTGTGGTTTTGCACATACAATAACACACATTTTTGCGTCGTGTTTTTTGTCTTTTAGACACCGTCTGGAGTCACACCGGTTATTATTTCAAAATTAATAACGGTGCGACTGCCTGGATACATTTGGACTACTGGGGTAATGGGGTTTTACTCATTACAATAAAACGAAATGCTATCATAATCACGAGAGCAATGTAGGTTAGAGAGGTTGTAATGAGTCACTAAATTACTTTTAATTAACTGCCATGAGTTTGAACTGCGCATTCATGAAGTTCATACGACTGAAAAGACACATTAGAATAAATTTTGGGAAGGAACCTTTGATCACGGAAAGTTTGCTTAGGCCATTTTAGGCGGGAACCCCTTTTGGTGTTAGCATTATGTTATGCTTTAGCTATTGAAAAATAGCAGATCTACAAGCTCATAGCGCGCCACCGAGTGGCGCGCTACGAGCTTGTAGGTCTGCTATTTTTGAAAAATCGAAGAACGACTGACATAGAAACATAGCTTTTTCAGAAAACTGTCAGGATGTAGAAGACATTTTTATAATCTGATCTCAGGTCAAAATGGGTTAGGCCATGAAAGGAGTTTGTACACCTACAGTGTTAGTGAATCCTTGCTCATACACAGGACATTGCCTGTAACAAAATGAGCGCTCCCTCCCAAAACATTCAATGGCATACAAGCCTCCCATGGGTATATGGGATATCCTCGACCTTTTAACCCCTAAGGATAATGTGAGACCCCTCAGGTCCTCGGATAAAGAACTCCTAATAATCCCAGTGACTAGGTTAAAGACAAAAGGTGATAGGCACCTTGTGGAACGCTCTGCCCTTGCCTTTGAGAAATTCCACAGTCAGTTGACATTTTTAAAAGCAGTTTAAAAACGTTTTTGTTCCGTAAATACTTTTCCCATGTTGTCACTTGATTTCCCCTGCAGGTCTGTTTGTTCTGTCTCCATGTTACATCTTTGAATATTGATTATGATGCATATATGTATATATGTGTATATATATATGTGTGTATATATGTGTTTTTATATGTACATATATATTTCTTGCATTATTTTACTACTATGTTGTTTTATATTTTGTCACTGTTCAGCACTTTGTAACCTTGTTTCGAAAGGTGCTTTATAAATAAAATGTACTTAATTACTTACTTACTTACTATAAGGGAATACGTGTGTATGTAACTATATGTCCTTTGAATAATGGAATCTTGGTTCACCTTCCCAAGCATTATTTACCCAATGATACGCTAGATATCACATGCCCAGAAAATACTTTTCCACTCTGTTTCATTTTGGCATTTTGTGCCATATGACAATCACATAGCAGAGGGGGATCAATACGTAGACAGCACAGATAATGAAAACACAAATTTTCCCGGCCTCTCATCCCCCCCCACGCACATCATAAAAGCCTAATTCAAAACCACACCTTCAATATAGCAAACACAATATAACTACAATCAGGTTAGGAAGTCAGAAACAAAATAAATCTCTCAGGACTCAATTTCGTCAAAGTCAATTTCAAACTTTTCAAAAATGCATCTTCTGAGTAATGCTACAAGTCGACCTCTAAGTAAACATCTGCTTCAAAACAAACAAGCAAACTAACACACAAACAAATAATTATATGATAAACTAGAAAAAGTGCCCTTCTGGGCACAGGTCTCCACCAGGAGGATAGGAGTGTGTGAGATGTTTGGCAAAATGTTTAGGAGTAATATAAACATGTTTTTTTGTTTGTTTTTTCAAACAATTTTCTTTTGTTGAGGAAATGCAGAGCCAGATCACTCATAGCATCTCTGAGGATAGAATTCTGGATGAGCAGCATTTTGAACAAAACGGGCCACTCCTGAAAACTTTGGAAGGCAATGTTAGCCAATCAGTGTAGAATCTGAGAAATCCAACAGACTCGTCTTGTTCAGATGACTACAGAGATCATGTGTACCGATTTGCGTGAGATTTGGATGAAATCTGTGCGACTAACATAAGCAATGTGTTTTGCAGAAATCGGCCTCATGGTGGCGCTATAACCGGCAGATGTGGAGGGATGCAGAGACAATGTTTTTCCATGGCCTCTAGGGAGTGCGCATACATAAGTTGTATACAGATCGATGCAGTTATAGCTAAAAACAGGAATTGGCCTGTTATAGCGCCACCATGAGGCTGATTTGGAAAAAAATTAGTGGCATGTCGTCCTCGGCCTAGTGGAAATGTGCGTGTATAATTTCACGGAAATTGCACACTGTGTTTGTGATTTGTGGCATTTTGTTCGAAACGGACCAATCATGTGAGCTTTGGAAGCCAATCTTAGCCAATCAGGATGGAAGATGGGAAATGGTGCAGATCCGTGTTGATCACATGACTATGAAGATAGTGTATACCGAATTGTGTGATGTATGGATAAAATGTGTATGAGTAATCTACAGAAATGTGTTTTGCCTAAATCAGCCTCATGGTGGCGCTATAACAGGCCGTTGAAGAATATTTGGGGCAGAGGTTCGTTGTTGGCATCCAGGGAGTGTGTGTGCAAAGTTTGGCATGGATCGGGCCAACGGTGGCGGAGATTAGCTGGTAACAGACCGACGGAAGGAAGGAAGGAAGGAAGGAAGGACGGACACACACACACGGACGGAGTGCAAAACATACTCTGTCTCCACCAGGCCTTCGGCCTGGTGGAGACAACTATGCCGTTCTGACAGTCCACATAGCATGTCCATCTGTGTGGCAAACTTTCTTTAGCATAATCCTAAAGACACTGCAATAAATCAGAGTCTGGTCTGAAACCCTCTGGGAAAGGTCAGGGTTTCCATCACTGAGGACAATAATCAAACTTGGACCACCCACTAAAGTAACTTTTTCGCATTTTTGTTTTTAGAAATGATTAAAAAAAAACACACGCACACACACACACACACACACACACACACACACACACACACACACACACACACACACACACACACACACACACACACACACACACACACACACACACACACACACACACACACACACACACACACACAGAGAGAGAGAGAGAGAGAGAGAGAAAATGTGCCCTCTTATGTTTGTTTTGGTCAATAAAGTGGTTATTTTTCTGAAAGTAAGCAAAGGGACAGAGAGGGGAGTAACAGAGTAAGAATTCTACAACATAATAGGAAATGTCTACCTCTCTCAGAGTTAAATGAACACTGATACATATACATATTATTTTCGACTGTGTAGAAAATAAGAGGTGAGATGGAGCGGCAGTTGAACATGGATGCTTAACCCCTTTTGGGCGGGAACCCCTTTTGGTTAGCATTATGTTATACTTTAGCTATTGAAAAATAGCACCGAGTGCCGCGCTACGAGCTTGTAGGTCTGCTATTTTTGAAAATCCGTGAAAAAGTGGAGCAAATCTTTGAACAAATTCTTTCAGAGTGAACGTTTTTAACTCAAATCTTTGCTTCTGGGGAGGTCCGTGCGGAACAACATATTTTCAGACGGGAGTCGGCCGCCAATTACATATATTTTTGGGGGTTCTTGACATGAAAATGTTTGAGAACCACTGACATAGAAACATGGGTTTTTCAGAAAACTGTC
>NC_136791.1:51383114-51540614 GCF_951216825.1 Electrona antarctica
ATAACAAACTAAATTGGGAAACCCCAAAAAATGAAATACTGAAACATAGTTCACAATTTCACATTTTTAACCATGTCGACGGTCCCCCAAAATGAACTAGTTCACATGAATTTCTTGCAGTAAAGATACTGTAGATGGAATGTAATTGTAATTTGTCCTTGTCATCAGTGGGCTGCATTAATATACGCATGGATTCTGATAACAATTGCTCAGACGTCTCCAGAGATGTGAAATCCTGATGTTTTCACTGACACACGCACACAAGCAGCAAGCAAATACATTACTAGGACAAGGAAAATGTTGTGAACAAACACGGCTGTGCTTAGATACTTTGTTGAACGTTATGTCTCTGCGCCTGTGCGCCGTACAGCCGAGATCCAAGCCATTCTATGTCTTTTTGTAAACTCGTCAATCTGGGTTCCTCGATTCTGTCTCCATGCTGGAAAGCTTTCTAGCTCATTCCCTCGACGTGACCTTCTGTGGCACTTATTTACTGAGCAAGTCTGCACCATTGTGAGGTCAGTTTAAAAAAAGAACGTATACAAGCACACCTGATAGTCGCTCAATGTAAACAAACCAGACAAGCCAACAAGTATGACGGCCGCTACCACGTGACACATGTTGACGCCCCCTCCAGGAGATTTTGGTACACTCTATATGAAGGATCACAATGCACTGAATTCTACAGTAGATGGCAAAACAAACAAAAAGTGTATTTACAACATACATAGTGGTATAGGCCGGGCTAGGGGGTTGTGGTGTACACTATGAACCGAAATGTAGTGGTTTCCTGGACTGGAGTATTACAATAAATCCACTGACAGCCTCCATAAATAGCCACCTAACAAGAATCAAGCATGACCATTCATTCTTTGTAATGAGTCCATTGGCCCTTTAATGCCAAAATGTGCTTCCAGCACAGCGGGCCACCTTCTCTAAAACTGTGAAGAGACTGTCAGCTAGTTCCCATGGTGCAGGCCAGCAAGCTGTGAGCATATAACGCCACATTCAGGGCACTGGATTTGCTAAGCTCCACTCTGCTGTCTGTGGTCTGGCAAACAGCACTGCTCACCCATGAATGGAATATCACAGATATCACCCTCGTCAACAAGGCCTGCAGTAGCCTATGCGTTGGAAACATTTCCATGACATGACTATTTCAACAAACAAACAGACAAATGTTAACACTAAAAATAGGGAGAAACAACATCTAGCTAATATCAATCAACTATACGTACTATACCTTGGCACCTTACATAAATGTTCATGTAAGTATAAGACTACAAATAGTGGCAGTTAATACATATTAAATAGACCAAAATATGAATAAACACTTTAACCTATTTTGGGCGGGAACCCCTTTTGGTGTTAGCTTTATGTTATGCTTTAGTTATTGAAAGGTCTGCTATTTTTGAAAAATCGAAGAACCACTGACATAGAAACATAGCTTTTTCAGAAAACTGTCGGTGTGTTGAATTCAGAACTTGAACTAGACCCAAGACTCCTTTTGAAGTTGCTGACGGTCTCCATAACAAATACACATCTGCTATCAAAGGGATGAAGAATGCACCCTCCAACCACTTTCTGGGTACATGGAATCACTGTTGCTTGTCACCATGGCATTATCATTCCTATACTCTTGCTATTAATCAAGCATGTGAGGGTATTTCACATTGACAGCTCACGGAAGCGTGCCAGGCCAACGGTTGCAAAGCTAGCGTTGGACAATTGCTGTAGGGGGGGTGAGGCTTAGCGAATAGCTAATGAATTCTAGTGAATCAGTTAGTGTATAGGCCTGTAGGGGGTCATTTTCCTAGGCTGTCTCCTGCGAGGGAGAGGTCGCTGTCCCTGGTGCTGATCTTTCTATTATGCTATGTAGGTGCTCAGCACTCTCCATGGTGCTGATCTTTCTCCATATGCTATGTAGGTGCTCAGCACTCTCCATGGTGCTGATCTTTCTCCATGCTATGTAGGTGCTCAGCACTCTCCATGGTGCTGAACTTTCCAGGTTGATACTCCACAGGGTGGATAAGTGTGGCAGCCATGTTTTGCCCGGTTACCCAAATAAAGGGACAATTTAACCAAACAAATTGTGCTTACAAGTTCCCAAGTCAGCTGACTGAAAAAAAAAGCAACAAAAATATTTTTTGCTTTTTAATGTGAAAGAACACAGAGCACCGAAATCTGACGTCAATATCGGTAGAGGGCGCTAAGTCCACGGGTTCATGTACTTACTTATTTGCATTGGAATCCCCATAGGGGGATTTTAGATCGCCTCATATAAGAATTGTGTTTGAAAAATAAACAAATCAACCCAGCCATTTCACTCATATAATATATGATTCTACATATATTATATGTAGAATCAACTGACTAAGAGAAAACGGTATGTTACCGCTGCAGAATTAGTTGAATTTTCGCTAGAAACAGATCATATATGACTGACTGACTGTCGTAAACAATACTGACACACCTCCCCAGCAATATCGCCGGGACAGTTTGTTTATTTTTAGACCACAATTCTTGAGACCATTTTAATTGGACCCCATGTTATTCTCCATAGACATAGAGAAAAACGTCCATGAACCAGGGGATGAGTGAGTGACGTCAGGACTTCACCTTCCTTCCACTCTGTGCTCTGTCCTACACACCCTGCGTCAATCAGAGCAGCGATAAGATGCACAGCTTATTTGGACCAGGCTGTGCTCTTCTTATCGGCACGTCTAATCACAGGTCTTTTAACCCATTTTGACCTGAGATCAGATTCTAAAAATGTCTTCTACATCCTGACAGTTTTCTGAAAAAGCTATGTTTCTATGTCAGTCGTTCTTCGATTTTTCAAAAATAGCAGACCTACAAGCTCGTAGCGCGCCACTCGGTGGCGCGCTATGAGCTTGTAGATCTGCTATTTTTCAATAGCTAAAGCATAACATAATGCTAACACCAAAAGGGGTTCCCGCCCAAAATGGGTTAAAATGGGCGGCCTCAAAGCAAAATGCCCCTTGCCCCGTTCTCTGCACATTTGCCCTGTCATTGCAGTGCTCCATTAATGCCCTGCAGGCCCACGATTCAGGACGCATTTAGCCCTCACCGCAGGCGTGTCTGACCCCCTTGACTGTGACCTCGCCCACAGCCTGACGAGCTGCCATAACAGGACCCATGGCTTCATGCACGCACGCACGCACGCACGCACGCACGCACACACGCACGCACACAGTCTGTCTGACTGACTATCAGCATTCTGGTGTGGGTGTGTTTCTTTGATTGCTCTAACCTGTGACCCCTCTCCCACCAACCTCAATCTCGTCTCCCAATGGGCCCTGTGGAGATGGCTGCCACTGACACCTTGACCCCTCAAGACGGTTTTAGAGACAGAACGGAGATGGCGTCATATCGCCCTCCCAGCTTTTGACCCGTAAAAAGGCCCAGTGGAGGTTGAGGAGTTTCTTGTGTAATGAATCCACAACCTATGGATTGGGGGGTTCAAGCACCAGACGGTGTCTGCTGGAGCACATACCGGTAGTAATCTGTACTCAGCACATAGTACTCTGTACTCAGCACATACTAGTAATCTGTACTCAGCACATAGTACTCTGTACTCAGCACATACTAGTAATCTGTACTCAGCACATAGTACTCTGTACTCAGCACATACTAGTACTCAGCACATAGTACTCTGTACTCAGCACATACTAGTACTCTGTACTCAGCACATAGTACTCTGTACTCAGCACATACTAGTACTCTGTACTCAGCACATAGTACTCTGTACTCAGCACATACTAGCACTCTGTACTCAGCACATAGTACTTTGTACTCAGCACATTGTACAGTATACTTTGTACTCGGCACATAGTACTTTGTACTCAGCACATTGTACAGTATACTTTGTACTCGGCACATAGTACTTTGTACTCGGTACATAGTACTTTGTAATCGGCACATAGTATACTTTGTACTCACAATGATGTGATCTCAAATATCCTGCTCTTCGTGTCCCATATACCACCTGTCTCTACACTGCTTCGCAATATTTTGAGAAATGACTAAAACGTAGCCAAGTTAATTCTGATAAAATAGACGCTCCGTCTGCTGTGTGCCAGCTGAATAGTCTGCATATTGAATTTAAATGTTTTATATTGCTAAACACCATAAAGGCACCATAAATGTTTTATGGTGCCTTTATTCCAGGCACTATAGAGAAAATGTATACTTTATTTTTAATTTGATTGAGCAGTAGCTCTGAAAAATATACTGCCAGGAAATGTCAAAATACACACAGCTGTGCCTCATGAGTAATAATTAAATGAGCTACTCTGCAAACACCGACATGGTGCCAGAAATATTTGGGCTTTCAGTTTGTTTTAAATGAAAAGTAAATTCTCTTTTAGCTGTGGAAGTTTTCTGCAGCAGGGTTAGTGCATGTGCGTGTGAGTGCGTGCGACTGTGTGCATGCATGCGTGCGTGCGTGCGTGAGAGAGCCCGAGAGAGTTTTGTATAAATAATTGTGCATTACAGAGGATATCTGACACAGCTAGTTATATCCGTTAGATTCAGTCAATGCAGTGCACTTGTTTCAAAAGATAACGAGTTGAATTGGGAATTGGCTATACTAAATTGGGACTTGAAGGGGAGAAAATGTTTTTCTTTTGTCTTGAAGGGGCATGTTTTGCACAATAACAGTCTTTTCATTATGTCTGCCCACGATCTCTGTGATTCATACAGTAGGCTACGTTTGTTTACCTCAGTCACTGATACTAAAATCTTTATTTTAGTGTCAGTATAATATTTTTATTTTTTCTATGACCCTGTGACTTGACACCCATACTGTTATAAAACGGAAATAAAAAGATTTTGAAAAGAAAAGATAACGAGTTGCATTACAGATAAAAACGTCTATTATTAGTTGCTGCTTGATCACCTAGTCCTCCTCCATCATTAATAATATCAAAGTGAGATACAAAACAAACATACCCCGACTGCACACAAGCACACACTCCATTCCACACCGTCCCTCTAACCCATTCTGACCTGAGATCAGATTCTAAAAACGTCTTCTACATCCTGACAGTTTTCTGAAAAAGCTATGTTTCTACGTCAGTGGTTCTTCGATTTTTCAAAAATAGCAGACCTACAAGCTCGTAGCGCGCCACTCGGTGGCGCGCTATGAGCTTGTAGATCTGCTATTTTCCAATAGCTAAAGCATAACATAATGCTAACACCAAAAGGGGTTCCCGCCCAAAATGGACTAACACACATACAGACTTACATTCACAAAGACAAACAAAACAAAGGGACACCTGAGCCTTTTGTCACCTGCCACATCCATACCACTTTAGTAAATTGGCTGAAGACAATGCATAATCTCATGGCATCCAGAACGGACAATAGCACATAAAACCCCGGAATCAAATCAGCGAGGTCACATTGCAGTGCCAGTACGGCGGCCTAGCTGACACACTCCTTCTGTCGAGATAATCAAACACCTTTCACCACGGTGCGATGACAAACAATATCATCTCCGTCCCCCCGATTTTTATAGCCGGCAGTAGGTCATACATTGAAAGCCATTTCGGGCCGTGTAGCACGCGGTCATCTGTAGTCCAGGGTCGTCCACTAAGCCATTTTGGGCGGGAACCCCTTTTGGTGGTAGCATTATGTTATGCTTTAGCTATTGAAAAATAGCAGATCTACAAGCTCATAGCGCGCCACCGAGTGGCGCGCTACGAGCTTGTAGGTCTGCTATTTTTTAAATTTTTATCCCTCGATTTTGTAACCCATTTTTTCACCCCTGTGCCAATTATCTAATGTGATCCTGGGCTCTCTACACACCCTCCGCCAACCTAGTCCCCATATATTGGGGACATGGGGAGAGCAACGGACTTGAACTCATGCTTCCTTCCTGCCTGAGTGTCCAAGTTGCTCCTTTACACGTGACAGGGGGGAGTTGGACGTAGCGCGTGGAAGGAACACGTTATTCCAACCAGTTCCTTTCCCCTCCATCAGGCGCCCCGGCTGGCCAGGGGGAGGCAGTTTGTTTAGAGACCAGGATTCTTCTATTCTTCTAGGTCTGCTATTTTTGAAAAATCGAAGAACGACTGACATAGAAACATAGCTTTTTCAGAAAACTGTCATTTTCAAACAGACATTTTTAGAATCTGATCTCAGGTCAAAATGGGCTAAAGCCAGGTGGCAAAGGGAGGCAGTACTGAAGGCACCAGAAGGGGTGCGACGATAGCTGTGGAGGATGATCAGAAGGTGTGGCGCAACACTTTGGCCAGCTGGTACCGCCAGGAGACAGGACAGCTTTGTGTGTGTGGGGGAAGGGGGTGGGAGGGCGTCTGTGGGAGGCTGCTATTACAGCATGAGGCAATGGGTTGTGCAGAGAGAGAGAGCTACCATAAGGGTACTGTACTTCTATATAGTGCACACATGATGTTGCGCTATTGTTGGTGTGGTATAAAGTCCAGCTAAAGTACTATTTAGTAGTGCTCTGTAATGGGGAGGACAGTCCTTCCTTCCAGAAAGTAGTACTGCATGTATGTTGCTCATCTGCACTTTAACCCATTTTGGGCGGGAACCCCTTTTGGTGTTTTAAAGGAGCATTCAGTGATTTGGGTGATTTGGAAAACCACCCAGTCCGCCCCGGTATAACAAAATGTGCACATGCACGCTCTACAGTGGGGGGAAGTGCAACAGGCCAACAGCATGTGCACCAAGGCCCGCCCCCACTCGATCATGATTGGAGGAAGGCCCCTCTCATCCTGATTGGATGAAGGTTTTGCCACCCGCAACCAAAACTGAAACTAGGGTTTTTTGACCCCAGGGGCTCACTGGGGACAGGGAGGAACTCCTTATATGGTCAGCACACTCTATAGTAGGGAGGATTATCCAGAAAAAAAGAAAAAATAAGTGATATTTGAATTAAGTCAAATCACTGAATATACCTTTAAACATTATGTTATAATTTAGCTATTGAAAAATAGCAGATCTACAAGCTCATAGCTTGTAGGTCTGCTATTTTTGAAAAATCGTGAAAATATTTATTTCATAAAACTAGAGGATTTAGAAGATTTTTTTTTAAATGTTGAGGTCAGGCCTAAATGGGTTCAAATTAGTTGCCCTTTGGGCACCGGTCTACTCGAGACCACACAAGTCGGGAACGATGTACCGTACATCTCCCGATTTATATCATGCAAGTTGGGAATGCAGCCCGTTGTAGGCCTACCTGTTGTCAGAGTACTTGCTGTACACGTTGTTACGATTTTTTTTGATTGATTGATTCTTTATTTAAGTGTCATGCTTCCGAAGAAGCCCAGCCCATATGGACTTACAGGACACTTTTTACAGTTTACATAAACAATGACAATAAACCGACATGACGGTTTGCAAACAATGATCAAGTGAATACCAAACTGACACTCCAGATCCTTACGAGGCAGATTACATAATATACAACATAAAATAAAATACCATAAAATAAAATACACCATTAGGCCTGTGACAGGAGACACATGTACCTACTTGAAGAGCTGGGATTGTCTTCTACTCCAGGCTCTAGAAACAAACTGGGCTGTCCTAAATACTTTACGTTGAGTACCCAGTGCAGTACCCATTTAGCAGTTATAAATGGGTACCATTCCTGGGTGCCTACTCAGGAATGATGCAAGTTGATAATGAATGCCCCACCCGTTTATATAACACTAGAGACTGTGCAGAGAAGGAATCACTCCCCATCTTTTTTTTGTGGCTTTCGCCTTTATTTTATATTTTTTACAGAGGGACAGACAGTAGGCTGACAGGAAATTGGGAGAGAGATGGGGGGGGAAGACAGTAGCAGTAAAGGCCGTCGGGATCGGGAGTCGAACCCGTGGCACACTGCCAGACTGGATTACCAGCCAAGGTGCCTGGACCACTGAGCCATGGCCCAGGCCTATCACTCCCCATCTTACTCTGAAATCTATTTATTTGTGTCTGCACTTGTTGCCTTTTTACGTACAGTGCATTCTAGTTATGTAATTGTCCACAGCTGCCAAGTACCGGTGTTTATTTTAATGTGGTATAAAAAGGAAGGAACTGCCTTCCTTAAGTTCCTTCTACCTCATACGAGTCCTGCTCCTGACATGCACCGGACAAGCCTAAAATAGGTTTGAGGCGCAGTGGAACCCCCTTGTGCTTATGCTAGTTTAACCCATTTTGGGCGGGAACCCCTTTTGGTGTTTTAAGCATTAGGCCTATGTTATACTTTAGCTATTGAAAAATAGCAGATCTACAAGCTCATAGCGCGGCACCGAGTGCCGCGCTATGAACTTGTAGGTCTGCTATTTTTGTTTAATCATGAAAATGTGCCTCAAATCTTTGAATATTCTTTTAGTTTTTAACTCAAATCTTGGCTTCTGGAGAGGTCCCCTGGAACAACATATTTTCAGATGGGGGTCGGCGGCATATTACATATAATTATTGGGGTCCTTGACATGAAATATTGAGAACCACTGATATAGAAAAAAATGCATTTTAAAAAGACATTTTTAAAATGTTGACGTCAGGCCTAAATGGGTTAATAGTATGCTATTTAGGGTGTGCTAGGTTTGGGATACTTGCTATTCCTAGTTACAGTACATTGCACCTCATACTTGTCTTCTGAGCCCGCTATGTACTTGACCAATTGACAATGTAGTTGGCTGACAAAGGTTCATGTTGATTACTCTGACCTTGCACTTTTCAATTCACATAATTAGGAGTGCCTGCTAAATGCATAGATATTGTAATTCTAAGTTGCATCGTATCTATTAGTTGCAGTGGTCAGACTTGAATTTCGGACGACTATTCCGCAGTTGGGAGTTGTGTTTCAGTGAAATGCAGTGTAATCTTAACCTGACTCCGCCAGATGGGGCAGCAGAGAGTACACTGGGTTCCCCCCTCCTGCTCCCATCTGGGAACTCTCAGGCAGACTTGATGCCCGGCCACAAAACGGCCTGGCCAATCAGCAGCAGCTTCTAGCAGCTTCTAGCAGCAGCTTCTAGCTTCTAGCTGCTGCTGATTGGCCAGGCCGTTTTGTGGCCGGGCATCAAGTCTGCCTGAGAGTTCCCAGATGGGAGCAGGAGGAGTGTACTCTCTGCTGCCCCATCTGGCGGAGTCAGGTTAGTGTAATCTATCTAGTTGATGCGATAATGTGCCAACACCATACTGTACTGTTGCAGACTCTGTCCATCTCCCAAGGTACTGTAATTGGACTAGGATAGCTGAGCGGTGGTTGGAGATTTGTTGTCCATTAGTGATAATAATATTGATTGTTCCATGTCTAAATTAGTATGTGTGTACCTTGGATGTTTGACTTCCATGTTCTTATATACTGTATATTTGCATTGCATATGTGTGTATTCCTTTTGTTAAATACATTTACCCTGGGGTGCATATAGTATTTTGGTCAAATTGTTTGTTTTATTATTTATCTTAACCCATTTTGGGCGGGAACTCCTTTTGGTGTTTTAACTAAGCATTATGTTATACTTTAGCTATTGAAAAATAGCAGATCTACAAGCTCATAGCGCGCCACCGAGTGGCGCGCTATGAACTTGTAGGTCTGCTATTTTTGAAAAATCGTAAAAATGCGGCACAAATCTTTGAATATATATTCTTTCAGAGTGAACGTATTTTTTATGTCGACGTCAGGCCTAAATGGGTTAATTAATATTAATTGATAGCACCCTGGGACAGAGTCTAAAAGCCCCGAACTGAAACTCAGTGTTAACTATTGGTGCTGCAGCTATCCTGTGCTCATGCTTATTGTAAAATTGTGAAACTTAAAGTGAATAAATGCAAAATCTGTGTTTTGTTCTCGGGCCACTCTGCATCCGCCTCCTCACTTGGCACTGCAAGCGCTACCGGTCAGTCTAACACACGCGATATTGCTTGATTGACCTATACTGTGCGCAAACTAACGCAAAAAACGCCTCTCGGCCATCATTCTCATCTCTGCTGCATCTGACTTTCCTTCTGTTACATCATGGCTTAGTCCTCCTCCCACATGTCCATATATCAACACAGCGGTCTCCCTCCTCCAACGCTACTGCCTAACCTCCTTCCTTGGTTCTCAACACTGTGAGTTAGTTATATGCATGGGGTTGTATGCGAATGGTACCATATATATACATATGTACAGACTTACGGAGCACTAGAATAAAAAAAGCCTCATCTTATGCCATTTTGCCCCAGGTGCCTTAGACAGTTGGCTGCTATATTTCTTCATCACCACTAACAAACAAACACACGAGCAAATCAAACAGATTCTTAACCCATTTTGGGCGGGAACCCCTGTTGGTGTTTCAAGCATTCTGTTATACTTTAGCTATTGAAAAATAGCAGATGTACAAGCTCATAGCGCGCCACCGAGAGGCGCGCTACGAGCTTGTAGGTCTGCTATTTTTGAAAAATCGAATCAAAATCGAAAAATAGCAGATCTACAAGCTCATAGCGCGCCACCGAGTGGCGCGCTACGAGCTTGTAGGTCTGCTATTTTTGAAAAATCGAAGAGCTACTGACATAGAAACATAGCTTTTTCAGAAAACTGTCAGGATGTAGAAGACATTTTTAGAATCTGATCTCAGGTCAAAATGGGTTAACCCATTTAGGCCTGACGTCGAAATTAAAAAAATGTTCGCTCTGAAAGAATATATATTCAAAGATTTGTGCCGCATTTTTACGATTTTTCAAAAATAGCAGACCTACAAGTTTGTAGATCTGCTATTTTTCAATAGCTAAAATATAACATAATGCTTAGTTAAAACACCAAAAGGGGTTCCCGCCCAAAATGGGTTAAGAAGAAAAGGTGCCCACATCATGCATTGATTCTCATCCGTCGACAGCACCAGAACAAAGCCCTCTCGTGCCACTGCCAAGTTTCTTTATCACCACTATAACAAACACTTTTTTAAAGAAGAAAAGTTGCATTGGATATATCTTTGTTGTTGTTCTTGTATCTCTCTCACACAGTAAAAGGGCCTCCACTGAACACCCTTGTCTCACATTTGTCACTCAGCAGCACAACCGAGCTTACAAAAATTTGCATACATTTCTGAGAATGCTGAAATTTTACAACAATCACACCAAAGCGAGTGAGAATAAAGCCTATACACTATACAGCCTCAAAGAGCTGATGGAAGGATAGCTCTGTTAGTGTCAAGGCAAGCGATGCCTAAGTATGTATTAACAATTTAACATATACTTGGAATTGGGGGTCGCATCCCAATTTTGGGTATATCATTATAGGGATTCTTTTTTTAATCAAAACTAGTAAAAAAGCAGATCTACAAGACCATAACACGTTGTATTGTGAGCTTGTAGAAATGCTGTTTTACAATTTAGGCATTTTTTCCTTTTTTTCCTCTTTTTTTTTTAAATAATTTTTATCCCACGATTTTGCATCCCATTTTTTCACCGAGTGTCAATTATCTAATGTAATCCTGGGCGCTACACTTGCTAACCTAGGGGGCTTCTTTTCACCTGACGGGGGAGTTTCCCCGGCCGGACTTAGCGTAAGGCATAATTTAGAATATCATTATTAAGTATAAGTATGCCTGCTTGCTCTGGGGAGATATTAAATGTTGACCTTGATCTTCAGATCGTCAGAACCGTCTCTAACTGTATACGTTACCACCTTAACTGTATACGTTATATTGTATTAACATACTCTGTCATACAGATTGGACAAAGTAACATTTTATTTACTAGAAAATATTATATAATAGGCCTTTAAGGGATTAAGTGGTTAACTGTGGTTAGGTTCATGTTGTGAACAGTAGAGAAGCTGTGGAAGGCGGAGGTGAGCCAAAAGAGCTATAGTTATTCACAGGACCCCCTTCTCTGCCTACGGCAAACAGATGAGTAAGCGCAGTATTAGTGGTGAATGGTGATTGCGGTCAGGCCGAGGTGCCAACTGCTCGTGCTGCTGGTGGATGCTCATTATTTTGCACTTTTAGGATGCAGCGAAAGATGGAAGCGATGCCTTAGTTTGAAGTAGAAATCCCACATCATTGTTAAACACGTAAGCCCCTATATACACTGTACTTCTTGAAAATATTTGAAATAGTTTGAAAATTATTGAAAAGAAATACAAATAAATTGGACTCCGGGGTTAATAAGTGGTAAGAGATGAGTTGGTGGAAAAAGTATGGCGCATAGAAAATTCGAATACGAGACTGCTCGCCCCTTTACCAACTCGCCCCGTGCGTACAGCCGGCGGAACAGCGCGGCCTGGTATTCCTAAAGTAATCTAAGTAAATTGTGCTTAAACGGTTAAACCTAACCTTATTCCTAACCTCAACCTCAGTAAAACAATGCCTAAACCTAACCCTATTCCTAAACTTAACCCCAGTAAAACTATGCCTAACCCTAAACTTATTTCTAACCGTATTCTCAGTAAAACAAAATAAAGAATACAAGAACCGCCACACCGAGCTGTCGGCGTGAGGTCGGTGGAAAAAAGCTGGGGCGAGATGGAATTGGGGCGACCTGACCTGTTACCGAAAATTCTATGCGCCATATTGTGACTGGCGAGAGCATTTTCTTTTCTTTTCTTTTTTGGTTTTCCTTGTATTATCAAAGGCTGCTTTGAAAGGAAAGACATTGAATTTGGCAGTTTGGCTAAAGGCTCAGACTGGTGTCTTTGTGAGCCAGCTTTGGTCTCATATATTATTCCCAAAAGCACAATTGCTAGCCGACTTTTGGCAGTGAAAAAAGGAGCCCTAATGCTCCTGGGTGAGATTTATACATGCAAAAGAGGTCTTGTCATTCAGGAAAAACTTAAGTTAACACATTCAGGCCTGACGTCAAAATAAAATAAAAAAGTTTTCTAAATCATGACAATTTTCGGAAAGATTTGAGGCACATTTTAACGATTTTTCAAAAATAGCAGACCTACAAGTTCATAGCGCGCCACTCGGTGGCGCGCTATGAGCTTGTAGATCTGCTATTTTTCAATAGCTAAATTATAACAATGTTTAAAACACCAAAACGGGTTCCCGCCCCAAAATGGGTTAATGGTTAATGTGGTTAAACGCTAACGTGACATGGATGCGTTCCAGGTCTCAATGGATTAACACATTTTGGCCTGACGTCAAGATAAAAAAAACGTTCGCTCTGAAAGAATATATACCTATTCAAAGATTTGTGCCGCATTTTTACGATTTAAAAAAAAATAGCAGACCTACAAGCTCGTAGCGCGCCACTTGGTGGCGCGCTATGAGCTTGTAGATCTGCTATTTTTCAATAGCTAAATTATAACATAATGTATGTAACCTGCACCAAAAGGGGTTCCCGCTCAAAATGGGTTAAGATGCTCAAAATTCTAATCCAGTTACAATGCCCCTACATCACCATCTACCCCCTCTCTCTGTCAGGTAAAGCCCAGGAAAATGGAAAATGCCATTTTGTGGCACTGCATGGTGTCTTCTCCCCTCAGGCTAGCTAAAGGCACTTATACCTTCTATAAAAGGATCTCTCACCATCCTACTGCGTTTCATATCACATCACTGCCTTGCCCAATGCCTATGCCTATGTCTTTGTCAAAGGGATAGGATAGGATAGGATAGGATAGGATAGGATAGGATAGGATAGGATAGGATAAGATAAACCTGGGATGAATTCAGGTCTCATAGCAGGAATAGCAGTTAGTAAGAACTAAATAGTGGAACAGTTGAGGGAAAAAATTAAGCTAAAAGATGCAATAGTATAGGATTCGGAATCGAAATTAATGTTTGACATTACAGTGAAAAAAAACTAGAAGGGGAACAAAACAAGAAAGGGACACCTTATAACCCTTTACAACCATTAGGAACAAGCAGTTATCTTGTACAGACTATAGCAGAGCAACTCCATGGTAAACTCCCAAAATATATAAACCTCCTTCTTAACACATTTTGACCTGGGAACGATTCTGTAAATGTCTTCTAAATCCTGACTGTTTTCTTGAAAAAGCTATGTTTTTCTATGTCAGTCGTTCTCAAACACTTTCATGTCACTTTTCACGATTCTTCAAAAATAGCAGACCTACAAGCTCGTAGCGCGCCACTCGGTGGCGCGCTATGAGCTTGTAGATCTGCTATTTTTCAATAGCTAAAGCATAACATAATGCTAACACCAAAAGGGGTTCCCGCCCAAAATGGGTTAAGGTGCATGAACCCAACATCCAGGGTTGCTATCTTACTTCTTACCCGTGTCACATATCGAGGCGCATTAATACTAACCCGTGTGGCCATTCGAAGAGAACAATTGTCTGAAGTGCTTTTCACCGAGAAAGCCCTTATGCACTTTGGCTCTCTGCTGGTAGTGGCTGTTTTACCTCATCATCTCTCATAGCCTGTCATTCGATAACCTCATTCGATAACCTTCCACTCACAATGGGGAGGAAATTGTCAAAACAAATTGCATGCCCCCAGCTTCAAGCAGGGTGGGAAGAAACCCAATGGATAGCCAAATAAAAAAGGAAATAAAATCGTGTAGTTATTTAACCCATTGAGACCTGGAACGCATCCATGTCACGTTAGCGTTTAACCACATTAACCATTAACCCATTTTGGGCGGGAACCCCTTTTGGTGTTTTAAACATTATGTTATAATTTAGCTATTGAAAAATAGCAGATCTACAAGCTCATAGCGCGCCACCGAGTGGCGCGCTATGAACTTGTAGGTCTGCTATTTTTGAAAAATCGTTAAAATGTGCCTCAAATCTTTCCGAAAATTGTCATGATTTAGAAATCTTTTTTTTTTTTTAATTTCGACGTCAGGCCTGAATGGGTTAATACACAACACTGTCCACTGCAGTGGTGGCTGCAGTGGGCTCAGGTGCCTATAGGAACCAGAAATACCTGGTTCAATCCTCTGCACCACAAGTGTCCTGAAGCAAGACACTAAAACCCCCTAACTGCTCTCATGAGAACATTGAAGCCATACATGCAGGCTGCCTCACGCCGTGTGTGTGTGTGTGTGTGTGTGTGTGTGTGTGTGTGTGTGTGTGTGTGTGTGTGTGTGCGCGCGCGTGTCGACAGTGTGTGTGAATGGGTGTAACATACATGGTAAAGTGCTTTGGAAAAATGCCACCATAGAAATCATTTTTCTTTTTTACATTTTCAATGCGAGTGGATTATCTCCCTGGGAGACAGCTGCATGGTGCTAAAGATGACCGTTTTTGTTTTTGTTTGCTATACGCTCACATTCAAGCACACTATATCATTGAAAATGTGATGACAGGTGTGAGAGACCAATGGTAAGCAGAGGCAACAACATGCAGTATTCTACAGGTTGGCCGGGGTCACCAGAGGGGTCAAATGTGTGTGTGTGTGTGTGTGTGTGTGTGCGTGTGCGTGTGCGTGCGTGCGTGCGTGCGTGCGTGCGTGCGTGCGTGCGTGCGTGCGTGCGTGCGTGCGTGCGTGTGCGCGCGGATGCCGATTTACCCGCAGCTTTGCACCTGAAGAGGCTCCCTGGTCGAGGCAATAAGCAAGAGGCAGAATGCTTTAGCGAACGTTGCGGCGCTGCTGCCTCAGCCTCATACGGTTACAATATGTCATGTCCCACACCTGGCTGTTTTGACAGCCGGCCGCTCGGGATGCAGCTGCACTGCCTCGGCCGGCGCGTTGTTGTTTTGGTCACTGTTCAGCGGCTTATATGCAGGAAAAAAACGATTTTGTGCTCAACGGCACGTTTACTGCAATATGCCAGGTCTATCAATACTGCAAGTCAGTGCATTATACTGTACTATTTTCAAGCATGAATTGCCTTTCGCAATGATTTACAGTATAAGATATAAGGCCATTTATAGCGACGCACACAAAAAGGTTACAGTTTTTCCACAATTGCTTAGACACAATGCTTGAAAAACGTTCACCCATCTTCTCAAAACTTGAAACAAATACCCCTGACTATTCTGGCTAAATCAATCGCCTCAAATCCATTTACAGAATGTAATTTCTTACTATTGTAGTAGGAAATGAAAAGTATGGAAATCACACAGTGATTGATTATTATTGGTAAATGGTGCATTTATATAGTGCCTTTATCCAAGGCGCTTTACATAGATTGTGCATTACATTCACCCATTCACACACACATTCATACACCGATTGCGGCGGAAGCCATGCAAGGTACCAACCAGCACATCGGGAGCAATTTGGGGTTCAGTGTCTTGCCCAAGGACACTTCGACATGTAGCCAGGAGGAGCCGGGATTCGAACCGCCGACCCATGGATCATTGGACGACCTGCTCTACCTCTTGAGCCACAGTCGCCCTATTATTGTATCAACTGAACTATATTATGGTTCAACTAGCCGATCTACATTGACACGTAGTGAGCTTGTAGATTGACTATTTGGACTATTTTTAAATGTTTATCAAAATAGTCCAAAATTACAAAGAAGGTTTAGGAATAAGGGGTAAGGCGGCGTGCAAGATAGGGCACATTATGCGTTGCCTGCTACGGATGAGGATGCTGCTCGTACTCAACAAAACAATCCAGAAGAGCACATCGAAAATGTACGATTTTGTACGACGGTTACATGACTCCAGGGCTACGTGTTCATGACAGTGGAAATCTAAGTGTAAAATGTGAGTGAGTGAGAATGTTTTTTGCAATAGAGTGGACAACATTTGGTGTCTAATTACTACCTACCTAGATTTGTTTACTCGAGTAATTGATTTGACAAATGGGTTTAGGCTGATGGAAGTGCTTTGATCTGCTTTATCGATCAATAATTGTTTCTATGTGTAACAATTTACATAAGCCCAAATTATGTATGTTTCTGTACTGCTTCAATGATTCTAGTATCAGAATGTCGCACTTTCCTATATAGATTTCTTTCCTATCTCTCTCTCTCTCTCTGGATAATGTTATTGTCAAGGAGATTGTGTAATGCTTGTACTGATTAGGAGAACACAACAATATCTCTCTGGAGACAGTGGAACAACTCAGAACCAAATGTCTCAGATAAAGCCCAACGTGACTTTACTTCAACCTAGCCTGGGTTCCAGCCTGAATCGCTGCGTTCCGTGATTCTGAATTGTCACTCGCTACTCAGTCTGGACAGAGGCTGCTTGACTCGCATATCATAACGTCAACTGTTACGTAGTTGATGATACGACATCATCCAGCGCCACTCTGTCCATGCTTCTCACTGTTGAAAAAATAGCGCCGTTCGAGACTTGAGAGTAAAAACCTACGGTAAAAGGTCAACGATTCAGTAGTCCACTGTCAGATTCAGTGAACTGACGGCTGTGTGGTGAGAGTTTAGACAGTGAATGATGGGGACGTTGCAGGGCAACAGCAGTAGCTGCACAGTGCGCATTGATATGACCTCAAACTGGTGTTTTTTTCCCCCCAACCCGCACCACCGACCAATCAGAAGTCCATTTCACCAGGGGCATGTCCCACCTACAGTACCTTGGGGATATGACCCTTTCTAGACTGAGTATTTTTCTTTTATTATTATTATTTTTTGGCTTTCGCCTTTATTTTTATATTTTTTATGGAGGGACAGACAGTAGGCTGACAGGAAATGGGGAGAGAGATGGGGGGAGCGACATGCAGTAAAGGCCTTCGGGATCGGGAGTCGAACCCGCGGCACACTGCCAGACTGGATTACCAGCCAATGTGCCTGGACCGCTGAGCCACGGCCCAGGCCCCAGACTGAGTATTGACTGACAATTCAGAATCACGGAACGCAGCGATTCAGGCTGGACCCCAGGCTATAGCTTCAACCAGCCATGGCCAAGGATGTTACGTGACTTTCCCCAAAACAATCTGGAGACAGGCTGTCTGCTTGATGACAGCCCATTATTGTTACGACATTTTTACCTACTGTATAGGAATCTGACTACCATAATTATGGAACATTTCCTCAATATAATGTTTGTACAGTGCATTGTCTGAATTCAGAACTTTCAGAACGTTCTTCATTCAGCTATGTATTTCTGAATCTTGAAATACAACTTATTACAAAATGTAATCTAACTTTCAAACTTATTCTATGGTGTCCGCGTCTCACTTTCAGTTTTAAAGACTATTTAATTACAACTGGGAGGTTTTTAAAAAAGTGCCATCATAGGCCACTGAGCATTTTTGGTTCAGAGAATGGGGTTTAGCGTTTCAGCAATTCAGAAAAACTGTTAAACATCAATGCCTCGCAGAAATGCTCCAATTATTTCACTTTTTCCATCTTATTTCCATTGTCTGAGCCGCTGGAGACACTGGTAGATTGAAGTGAATACTCCATTACTGTATGAACGAACGGGTTGCATCAAATACGTGCAGACCCCTAAGAACCGATGAACAATAAGCCATCATCCTGCCAATTTTCATAATAGTGGCGCAGTAATTGCGACACATTTCTTAGACCCCATTCAGGTTTGTCGATAGCAATTTTTCTTTTTAAGGTAGCAGAGGACTGGTATTTGGACAACAATAGGTATTGTTTATCAGCAATTTGTATTGAGCTCTCTTTTCTCTGTAAACGATTTCCAAAGCAGCATGAGGTACACATAATGCGACACACAGTGTGTGTGTGTGTGTGTGTGTGTGTGTGTGTGTGTGTGTGTGTGTATGTGTGTTCACGCACGCACGTGTATGTGCGTGCATGCCATGCATGCATACATAAATAGGCTATGTGGTACTGTACGCGTGACAGGGAGGGTTGTCTTTTCAAGTTTGTTTTTCTGCTCTCATAATCCACCTAGTCAAACCCCTCTGGAGGTGTGTGCGTGCGTGCGTGCGTGCGTGCGTGCGTGCGTGCGTGCGTGCGTGCGTTGAGCAGGTTGCGTGTGTGCAGCTGTTTGAAGCTTGACAGCCAAATCCAAAAGTGAGACAACACTGCACAAGAACTAGGAGTTCAAGAATACAAACATTTAAACATCTTCCCTCCAACGTCTTCCACAATAGCAGGTTATTGGAGTACACCTGCCTGACAGTTTTAGGCTACGGTACATAAGTTATGACGAGTCTGTCTGAGGTAAACATGAAGATGAAATTATACATACCAGTAAGACGCCCTGAGGGCGAGAAGCGACCTCGCTCTAAAGGGCGAGGTCGCATCCACCCGCCGGGCAGACTGCTGGGTGAGCGCTGGCACTTTGGCATGGGGCGGTCAGATCAACATATGGAATGTCAGAACAGGTAAGCTCCATACTGTATATGGAGATCTAAGGGTGGCAGCGGGGGCAGTGTCTTGAGTTAATCTTCGAGCCTGTTGAGAAGTCTAGTTTTCGCCAGCTGCCGGGCGCGGCTGCACTAATAACTTTGGGACGGGTCCGTCTAGAGTTTGAATGGACGGGTATCAGTCAAAAGGGAGATATCGAAGAGGAAGGACGGGTGGGGAAGGATCAACATATGGAATGTCAGAACAGGTCATCTACATACATGGAGATCTAAGGGTTTAAGGTTTGAGGTCATAATTATGTAGAGTTACTGGCCGGCTCCATATATGCAGATCTAGGTGATGATCCTGTCTTCCATGATGATCCTCCATGTATGGCTATACAGGGTTTGATGAGGTCAGTGTCGTGATCTTCATAAATGGAGACGGCCATATATGGTGTCGTGACATGTCACGAGGCGTGATGTCACGAGGGGTGAACCATATACGGAGGCGTGATGTCACGAAGCGTGACCGGAGGCGTGATGTCATGAGGCGTGACCATACATGGAGGCATGACGGACCGACCGACCGACCGACTGGCGCAGATGCAGGTTTTCATAGTAAACTGCAAACCTATGGTCGCAATGAAAACATCTTGAGGGATTAACTGTTAATAAGGAACAGTGTGAGTCTACATCTCATATGGATGGATAACGATGGATACTCCCCAAGGCCAGTTATTCCATGAACTCATAACTGGGCCTGCCTTATTATGAACGTGCTTCTCCATAGTGCAGGCGCTAATGAGAAGAGTTAATTATGGAGCAGCGGGGATGGCTGTAGGGTTGGTGTAACATTACACTCCCTGTCAGGCCGGATTAGCCGAGCGCAGAGGGGAAAAGGGCACGGCGAACAAGCAAATGAACAGAGGGGAAGGAGAGGAGAAGATTCCTTCCTTCCAGTCTGGCTCTTCTCCAGCACGCTTCACAGAACATGCACAAGCCTCTATACCTCTGTGAAGCCAGAGGAATCCGGCGCGGTACGCCTAAGCCGGCGCGTGTGTGGTTCTGGGGGTCTGGGGGAGGAATCGGATGGGCGCGATTCTCATGATTCGCAATCCTATACCTGGATTTGCTGATTTCTGCTCCTCCTCTGTGGCTCATTCTGCTTGCCATGGTACGGAGAGACAGACACTGAGGCGACTTTACTTGCAGGGATTTTTTTTTTTTACCACTGCCAGTCTGGCTCTGACCACTGTACAGCACCAGTGACTCTCTCTGTCTGTCAGAATCACTGCCACCAATCATCATACCAAGTATAAACATGCCCAGTAAAATCATCAGTGTTCATTAAATCTGAATTTTAGCCTACCCATTTCGGATTTTACTGTGCGGAAATGCAGGGCTTTTTGGGACTCATAAATGTATGCCCTATTTTATATTTCATCATGTGACTGTGCCTCATAAAAGTTGTGAGAATAGCCGATCTACAAGCTCACAATGTGCTGCATTTAGCATTGTGAGCCATTTCCACTATTTTTAATTGACAATAATTATTGTTGAAAAGAAATTGGAACGTTTTGCCTGTAATGATATGCCCAAAATACGGATATCATTGTCAAGTTGAAAGTGTTCGGTGTCTGTGTCAGTGTCTGTGAGGATAAGGGGTCCATCCATTCTTTCAATTCGCCCGGAAATTTAACCCATCTCTGATTGAGGATATGTGAGGTCTGCTGCGGAGCGTTGATTTGAAGGTTTGCTGTTGCCAGGGTGCTGTGCTGCCGATTATGGATGTGTCATGGACATGTACTGTTTGGCTGATGTTTTGTTGTGTTTTGTCTCGTCTGTCTGTATCTGTCTGCTTTGTATTCTCAATTCTTATTGAACCCGTATTTCACGTATTGTGACTAAATAATAACTGCATTGGAACCATTTTTTTCCCTCCAATTTCCTGACAGATAATGGTTTTGGACATGCAAGGTTTCCACCCAACAACATCAGCGATATTATGCTGGCTTATTCCATTTAGGCCTGCCCTGAAAATTAAAAAAAAATCTTCTAAATCCTCCAGTTTTCTGAAATAAATATTTTCACAATTTTTCAAAAAATAGCAGACCTACAAGCTCGTAGCGCGCCACTCGGTGGCGCGCTATGAGCTTGTAGATCTGCTATTTTTCAATAGCTAAATTATAACATGATGTTTAAAACACCAAAAGGGGTTCCCGCCCAAAATGTCTTATGCTTGCTTCTGTAGTCTGTGTGTTTCAATGCAAATATATACAGCCACAGGGGAATACAGCGGAGACGGCGGGGCTGACTCAGTCAGCTGGAGTGGGAAGGACAATCCTGCCATTGAGCCAATCATCGTATACATGATTACAAAGTGTGTCGCAGTAAAAAATCACAGCAATTTAGTTTTTGCGGTCACAAAAGGCGCCCACATTATCATCAACACTCAAACACACACACAAGAAGGATCTGAGACTGCTCTAAGCTCTTGCCGTCATTGCTTTGGTCCGTCGACTTCCCTCTAATGACCAATGAGAGCAATCAACTGAGATACAAGTGGTAAAATGGCAATCTTATATATGTTCAGGCATGCACGCGCCCACGCCACATAATTTGCATATCATCAAAAGGAAAAGAAATAGCAGTCATTCCCACTACAGTATATGAGTGACAGATATGCCATGTTCTTTATCTGCTAAATGATGCATGATGGGATAATATATACAGTGTTATACTAGAGTGTGTGTGTGTGTGTGTGTGTGTGTGTGTGCGTGCGTGCGTGCGTGCGTGCGTGCGTGCGTGCGTGCGTGCGTGCGTGCGTGCGTGCGTTTGTGCGTGCGTGCGTGCGTGCGTGCGTGCGTGCGTGCGTGCGTGCGTGCGTGCGTGCGTGCGTGCGTGCGTGCGTGCGTGCGTGCGTGCGTGCGTGCGTGCGTGCATATACAACCTGATGAGTGGCTACACCACCACCATCTACAGTACAAGACATCCCTATACATACATGTATACAGCAATAGCATGAGTAGGAAATGCTTCGGTACAGTATATTAATCATACAGAGAATAATACATGGTCATTGCACCCTGATATCTGCCCGAGAAACCAACAGCTATCCATCTATCCATCCATCTATCCATCCACTCAAGTTTATGTTATTTTGTCATCCGACACCAAAACCATACAGTGTTTATTTAATTATTTTATATCTACAATGGTATATGTCTCCACAGTGAGGATGGAAAATGTAGCCTAGCAGCCTTACTACTATAGCCTAGCAGGAAAATGGCAACCAGAATAACCCGTTCTGAGCTAAACTCCTCCCTACGCTCTGGCCCTGGACATACTTTTCCCCCATTGATTTTATGACTAATAGAATACTGGCAATTACTAACGACGGGACGGCAAGTTGTCGAAATATCAGCAGGTCAAATGGGCAATCATAACGAGGTCGTGGCTTTTCAGCCGGTGGGTTGAAAGATTCCTGCTGTGATAGTAATTAAAGAAACAAGCATTAACACTTGACCCTACACCGCACACGTAATGAACCGACCTTCACGCACACACATCTCACATGCACGCACAAACAAACACACACTAACCCACACACATATAAGCAGACAACTCAATAAGCATGCCGTGCTTCCAGTCAGCAAGCACGGCTCAGAACTGACATGCACAGTAAAATCCTCAGTGTGAATTGATCCACTTGTTATACTCTGTACAAATGTAACCAAATGGGCCCAGAAGGGTCCATTTGGTTACATGTGTATACTCTCAGAGTTAAATTAAATCTGAGGATTTCATTGTGCATCTTAGTATCTCAGATGACAATCACAAGAGATGAAGAGGCCCTCCTGCAAATGAGGATGCTTTGACCTTCATCAACCACTTATTTTTGTCTTAAGTTTTAAAGAAACGGCCTGGGCCATGGCTCAGTGGTCCAGGCACCTTGGCTGGTAATCCAGTCTGGCAGTGTGCCGCGGGTTCAACTCCCGATCCCGACGGCCTTTACTGCATGTCTTCCCCCCATCTCTTTCCCCATTTTCCTGTCAGCCTACTGTCTGTCCCTCCATAAAAATATATAAAATAAAGGCGAAAGCCACAAAAAAAACATTTAAAAAGTTTTAAAGAAACAAGCTCTCCTCCCTAGCCTCTGCGTGTGTGTGTGTGTGTGTGTGTGTGTGTGTGTGTGTGTGTGTGTGTGTGTTAGGCTGCACAACAGTGACACTTGGTGGTGTGTTAGGCTGCGCAACAGTGACACTTGGTGGTGAAAATAAGCTATTTCCGTGCTCAGACTCAGCCAGCCAGGGACACAGCCAGGGACAACGGAGTGGTTGCACCACTCAAAAAAGCTTCTCCCAGGGTCATCTGAGACAGCTAAATGAGCTGCAGAGACAAGTAGGGATGGCGTGCAGCATACTTAGTTTAGACTAGTCAGTGGCGTGCACAGACATTTAGAGGGGCAGGTGCTCAAGTTAAAAAAGGGCACCTTGTGCAGCGCGTGGAACCGGCCGGTTGCCTTAATCCATTTTGGGCGGGAACCCCTTTTGGTGTTAGCATTATGTTATGCTTTAGCTATTGAAAAATAGCAGATCTACAAGCTCATAGCGCGCCACCGAGTGGCGCGCTATGAGCTTGTAGGTCTGCTATTTTTGAAAAATCAAAAAAAAAAAAGAGAGAAAAAAATGTTTTTCTTTTTCTTTTTCTTTTCAAAAGGGCACATTGCCAAAAGGGCAGGGGGTGCTCTAGCACCCCCTAGTGTCTATCTGTGCACGCCACTGAGACTAGTCATTGGTTAGACATAGTGACAGTAACACCACTCCATTCTGTATTTGTTTTACACAGATACAGAATAGCCCTCTGCTGCAGCTGCATGCTTGAGGTAACTAGCCTCGGAAACCCAGACGTTTTTATAGAGGGTATGCGCATGCTTAAAGTGAATGGCACATCGAGTGGCAAAGCAACATGCAAAGTGAGTTTAACATTGTTTAACGTTGTTTAATGCAATCAGATGGGACTGTTCTGTTTGGATGCATGCGTTTCAAGGCCAGAAAATTGTTTTTTGCCACTCAGTAGGCATTCCTGCATAACTTCCGGGTTTGATGATGATGTCACGCGCATACCCTCTATTTCCAGGGAGGGAAAAAAAGTCTGGGTCCGAGTCCACTTCAATTCGGCATAGAGTAGCGCAAACATCACTCACTCTCTGCTGATTTCTGATCGTCTGCACCTTTGTTAAATTGACACACACGCACACATATACACACACACACACTCCTCTCTCTCTCTGTCGCTCTAATTAATTAGTCTCATGTCTAGCAGCTGCGCATAGTTTCTGCCGGCGGATCCTGCCGGGAGCTGCCTATGCCATAAAAAGCATAGGTGAGTTCCAGGCTATGAGGTAACTGACTGGAGGGGAGCTTGTAGCATATTAGTAAGGACTAGGGGGACCCCAGTGCTTGTCCAGCCATCACATAGCCAACAGTAGCTGGGACTTGCAACACATTTTCACACCTGCAGCAGAGCACCATGCTAGTTACAACTCTCAGTACTGGAACTAAGTGACAAAATAAACATGCCGTATTGGGGGTTTCACAGATTTGCTATCCAAATACTTTTGGCGAGGTCCACGTATTTTCAGCTTGCCTAGCTCATGTGTGAAATTAGGTTGATTTGGTTAAAACTATGCCAACAGGCAGGTGCCTGGCCATGGCTCAATGGTCCAGGCACCTTGGCTGGTAATCCAGCAAACATTTTTTTTTTAAACTATGCCAACAAGACATACGTAGCATGCAGCAGATGCCATCCGAAGTGAACTAGTATCCAGTGAAGCCAACACAATAGAGTTTGGCCCTATTTATACCTGGCCCTATTGTAATGTGTACACGCGTGCGTGCGTGCGTGCGTGCGTGCGTGCGTGCGTGCGTGCGTGCGTGCGTGCGTGCGTGCGTGCGTGCGGCGGCAGACAAGGCTGACTGTCTTGTCGAGCGTCGTCCAACCGATCGATTTATTACAGAGGATCCAAGGGTGTGTTAAGCTGAGTGGGAATTCAGATGGATCAGTGGGTGTTCAGAGCCTACAATTTGTCTGTCTGTCCGTCTGTGGGGAAAGCCCCCATATATTGTGCCCATGTCTCGTGACATCACTATGACAAGTATGACATCATCAAGGATGATAGTAAATCAGAGATTATAGTAAATGCGACTGCTGTCGCAATTAAGCCCATATATATGGAGATCCCTGATGTTAGTATATGGATATATGTCAGAATCCTTTCTGACATTCCATATGTTGATCCTTCCCCATCCATCCTTCCTCTTTGATGTATCCCTTTTGACTCATACCTGTACATTTAAACTCTAGACGGGCCCGCCCCAAAGTTATCTGTGGAGCTGCGCCCGGCAGCCGGCGAAAACTAGAGTTCTCAACAGGCCCGAAAAGTCCCGGCCCTACCCGGGCCCTCATCAAACCCTGTACACTCAAGACACTGCCCCCGCTGCCACCCTTAGATCTCCATATATGGAGCTGTCCTGTTCTGACATTCCATATGTTGATCTGACCACATCAAACCCTGTACACTCAAGACACGCTCCATATATATGGCCAGTGCACGTGACCTCGCGAGGTCGCTTCTCGCCCTCAGGCGTCTTACTGGTATGACGATAGTAGTACCTCTACGACAAATTCCCGGGTGCTATCCAAAAATGTATAACTGCCTGTACTCCATTAACTTAAAAGGTTTATAAACATGCAAACAGAAAAGGGTTTAGTGGCGTGCATTCTAAATGTACCATGCCAACAAGAGCACGTTGCATCTGTGATTTCCCCTGTCCATTCTCTCTCTCTCTCTCTCTCCTCCTCACCAGCTGTCTCTGGTTCTCTAACTACTGTCCCACAATGCCTCCAATTCCCCATCCATTCCTGTATCATTTACTCCCTCCTCTCCCTTCTCACATCCTCTCTATGTGGTGTTCTGTGTTCATTCATCAGACTGGCTGCTTAATTACATTCTGCTCTTGTACTTAAGCCTCTTGTTTGTCACCTGGGAGAGACGGTGAGAGAGTTTTATGGCATGGCTCTGAGGCTTGCCGTTTATAAGAGGGTCTGGTCTGTCTGTGTGTTGTTTCTCCAGAGATGATCTCAAACACATAGCTGATCACACACTGCCAGTACTAGTAGGCCACAGAAGTAACGCAGTGACGCTTTGTTTTCCACTGGGTTGGGTTACACCGCTAGTGAAGTTTGTAAAGACACAAACAAACCCTTGATTTAGTAAACGACCAAAAACATTACAGACTCAAAACACCACAGAAGGGATTGATCACTATCTAATCGGGTAAGAGACGGGTCACATGGAGGCAAGAGTGTAAGCCAAAAAGCTTGATTGACACTACATGCTAATTCAATTACTTTACCCATTGCCTTGTACAGTACAATGGACAAAAGTAGCAAGAGTCTTAAACAGCCTCATTTGAATAATCTCATAGCACAGGACACATTTACATAAAGACAAGCTGTGTTCCATTGAAGGCATTGGATGCCTTGGCAACAAGTCTGTGGATTTCTTTCTTATCATTTCTCATAGAATTGGCCATAAAAATCATATTTTCTGTAAAACAAATACCCATCTAACAGAAACGTTTTGACTTTAGATTGCTATCCTCAGATTTCTGAAGAAACTATAATTGCCGACAACAATATCATAATTATTGTTTTGCTCGAAGACAAGACAAAATATGTAAAGGACCTCAACATGACTGGAATGCAAGGCATGCTGAGCTGTGACCAAAATACAAGAAAGAAATCCATTCAAATTTCCATAATTAATTGGAACGGCAGAGTGAATCCGTGTGGAATAATATCGGCATCCCTAGTGCGGCCGGGGCCTTCAACTACGGTAATTTATGAGCAATGGCTTCAACAGCTCACCATGCTCCAAGAAGTGAATTCTGAACCTCGCCGCGATGTGGCCGGAAGATCTCCAGGGTAGATGAATACGGCGGCATCATTCATGCCAGCGACACAGGGATTTAACCCATTTTGGCCTGACGTCGAAATAAAAAAAATGTTCGCTCTGAAAGAATATAATATTCAAAGATTTGTGCCGCATTTTTACGATTTTTCAAAAATAGCAGACCTAGAAGTTCATAGCGCGCCACTCGGTGGCGCGCTATGAGCTTGTAGATCTGCTATTTTTCAATAGCGAAAGTATAATATAATGCTTAGTTAAAACAACAAAAGGGGTTCCCGTCCAGAATGGGTTAATTGTGGTTCTTGTATCGGGCCAGCGTGGTCCCTCCGGCAGGCCATCTCTCATTGGGCGCACTGGGGCCTACACTCCGGCAGTCACAAACAGGCGTGGTTGACTGATTGGCTCAGACGTTAATTTCATAGAACTCCATCCATGGCCACACTTCCATTCCATTTGGGGCGGGGAGCACTCGTTCATCTAAGCTGCGTCCACTTGACAGGGAAGCTAATTACCATTGGCTGGGACTCACCCAAAGATCTCCAGATTACCCAACATTGTTTTGGCTCCCGTTCCTCATCCATAGACATGAGTAAGAGACAGAGAGAGAAAGGTGGCGGAAAAAGTATAGGCTACGTGTCACTCATTTCCTTCGAGGCCGAACTGAAAAATGTGCCCTCGAGATTGTTGTGCCCGTCAGAGGGTTGTTAGGCTGACTGATGGATGTTAATAACTAAATAAGTAAAATGGTATTTGGCCCTTTGGTCACTCAGAAACAGTATTGATTGATACACAACTGATATTGAATACCGTGCTGTACGTTTCTGTCCGCACGCACGCACGCACGCACGCACGCACGCACGCACGCACGCACGCACGCGCGCGCACGCACGCACACACACACACACACACACACACACACACACACACACACACACACACACACACACACACACACACACACACACACACACACACACACACACACACACACACACACACACACACACACACACACACACACACACACACACACACCTTTGCGTTTACACCGTTTATAGACCTGGCCTCACTTCAATAATACACACACTGTTCAAATGTCAAACAATATGCAATTTACAGGCCATATCTATGGCACATTTTGCAGTCACGTGCTGTTGCTTCCTACGGATTTGTATCCAAATGTCAAGTGCATTAAAAACAGTAGAACGTTATGCTTTGTGCTCAATCACAATCACCTTTGTCTCTGGTGTCATATGTTGGGAGTTATGGAGCACTTTCATTATCCCACGCCATGTGAAAGAGTATAGCGAATGCACTTTTCATTTAGTTTCCCTTAACCCATTTTGACCTGACGACGATTCTACAAAATGTCTTCTAAATCCTTTTCTTGAAAAATCCATGTTTCTATGTCTCATACATTTTCATGTCAAGGACCCCCAAAAATGTATGTAATTCGCTGTCGAAAATCTGAAAATGTGTTGTTTCAGGGACCCCCCCAGAAGCAAAGATTTGAGTTAAAAAACGTTCGCTCTGAAAGAATATATATTCAAAGATTTGTGCCATATTTTCACGATTTTTTAAAAATAGCAGACCTACAAGCTCGTAGCGCGCCACTCGGTGGCGCGCTACGAGCTTGTAGATCTGCTATTTTTCAATAGCTAAAGTTTAAAATAATGGTTAAAACACCAACAGGGGTTCCCGCCCAAAATGGATGAATCACTTCATACTCACAGGCTTGTGTGCAATGTTTGAGACATTTTAAGATGAATAATTCTCACACTAGATTAAAATAAGTATACATGATGGCATAACATACTCATTGACTCCAGAGCCTATACTGTATATATACTGTAGCTGGAAGTGTTCACTGCCACTGAGCGTGCTTGTGAAGCAGTGGTGTACAATTAATAATAGATAGATGTACAGAAAGGCTATCTTAAGAAAATGTTAGAATTTTAGATGCATACTGAAAAGTTTTTTTTTTTTTTCTGATAGGATAGGAAAGGATACACTTTTGAAAAATTCAATTATTACAGTCCAATGCTCATCTCAGTTTGAGTTTAATAAATGTATTGAACACATCAAATATTTTTCAGGTCAGAATGTCCCCAGCAGAGTCTACTTTGTCTTATCTTCGCCCTAATTTAACCCATTTTGGGCTAAAGCATTATGTTATGCATTATGTTATGCTTTAGCTAATGAAAAATAGCAGATCTACAAGCCCGTAGCGCGCCACCGAGTGGCGCGCTACGAGCTTGTAGGTCTGCTATTTTTGAAAAATCGAAGAACGACTGACATAACATAGCTTTAACATAGCTTTTTCAGAAAACTGTCAGGATGTAGAAGACATTTTTAGAATCTGATCTCAGGTCAAAATGGGTTAATATTCTACAGTATCAACATGTACAATATGTGTGCATGTGTAATCCAGCAAGTATCCATCTAAAACACCAAATGCTCAGTGGTATGAACATAACAAGCTTATCACTTCAGATGAGTGCTCATTTTGTATCACTCAACCATCCTGCATACTTCCTCATTGTGCAATTAGTGGGGCTCCGACTTGTGACATCACAGACAATTTGAGTTGCACACCCTGCATCCAATCTGGATTGAGTGCTACTGTATATGTCTAAAGAACAGATTTAGTTGCAAAACATAATTACTGATTTAAGATAAATTATACCGAATGCAAGTAACTGCAGAATTATTATACAACGAAAAAACATGACGCACGCACTGGCCATAATTATTCAAGAACATAAGAAAGGGGTCTCGTCTTTGCATACAGTACTGTACTGTACTGCATAACAAAATGAGACCAATCCACAGAACAGCCATGCCGCCGTCAATACTAAACGGATCTGTGCATGAACGTACATGAGCGCCAATATCTTCAGCACATTATGGTTGTATTTGGAACCTGAGCACTGTTTGCTGGATCCTATTAACCCATGTTGGGCGGGAACCCCTTTTGGTGTAAACATTGTTATAATTTAGCTATTGAAAAATAGCAGATCTACAAGCTCATAGCGCGCCACCGAGTGGCGCGCTATGAACTTGTAGATCTGCTATTTTTGAAAAATTGTTAAAATGTGCCTCAAATCTTTCAGAAAATTGTCATGATTTAGAAAACTTTTTTTTATTATTATATTTTTATTTCGAAGTCAGGCCTGAATGGGTTAAAAATGGCACAAAGGTATATGTGAAAGCATTATGAAGATTTATTCGATCTAACACAGACATAGAAAAGAAATCATCAACCCCTGTGAAAGATGACATAACAAGCCAACAAACACTGTTGCCTTGACGTTTGGAATGGCTTTTCATGCAGTCCTGCTGCAGAAAAATAAAAAAATAAAAGAAAAACGCAGTAAAAAGAGAGAGAACGGGGGAAATGCCACGTGATGACATCATGGCGGCCTCTGTAATTCAACACGACCAAAGCATGGCCAACACACTGAGGAACGCTATGAATAAATGACATGCATTATTTCACACAGATCTGCATTGACTGAATTTCACTGTTTTTTCTTCACTTTAGTCATTTTCTCCTCTGTCTCCCTCTTTGTTATGTGGGTACTAGGCGTCTCTCCATTCACCGTGCCACACTAGCGCAAATCGGAGCATTTGAAAAGAGTCTAGAAGAATGTCCGCCCATGTGCTGCTCTTCCACCGCCCATACGTAGCGGGTGGGGAAAAAATAAACATACTGGCGTGCCGTGGCCACTTCGTAAAATGTCCGCCGCACCTCAGTGGAGTCTGATTGAATTTCCCACAGTCCCCATAATCTCAAGCGGACCCACGCTGAGATACCAACATTAACCCGTTTTGGGCGGGAACCCCTTTTGGTGTTTTCAAGCATTCCGTTATACTTTAGCTATTGAAAAATAGCAGATCTACAAGCTCATAGCGCGCCACCGAGTGGCGCGCTATGAACTTGTAGGTCTGCTATTTTTGAAAAATCGAAGAACGACTGACATGGAAACATAGCTTTTTCAGAAAACTGTCAGGATGTAGAAGACATTTTTAGAATCTGATCTCAGGTCAAAACGAGTTACCACGAATGGACATTTGCTGACCCCCATGGACGTACAGTATGAGAAAAAGCAAATACATTATGCACACACACGCACACAGAGAGGCATTTGCATTCAGTGCACAAACAGAAATGCAAAATGAGTTTGGTCTCTGGGTGAGTTCATCTCCCATGAAGCTGCAGCGTTTTATTGCAACCGCACGTCTGCATCCTGCAACCTGCATCAGTCACCCCACACCTCCATATATGGTCACGCCTCGTGACATCACGCCTCCATATATGGTCACGCCTCGTGACATCACGCCTCCATATATGGTCACGCCTCGTGACGTCACGCCTCCATATATGGTCACGCCTCGTGACGTCACGCCTCCATATATGGTCACGCCTCGTGACGTCACGCCTCCATATATGGTCACGCCTCGTGACGTCACGCCTCCATATATGGTCACGCCTCGTGACATCACGCCTCCATATATGGTCACGCCTCGTGACGTCACGCCTCCATATATGGTCACGCCTCGTGACGTCACGCCTCCATATATGGTCACACCTCGTGACGTCACGCCTTGCGACACGTCACGCCACCAAATATGGCCATCTCCATATATGAAGATCACAACACTGACCTCATCTAATCCTGGATAACCATACATTTTATATTTTATTCTAATAAAAGTATAGTCACATTTTGCCTTTCTTTTCTTTTTCTTTTTTCATCCCACAATTTTGTAACCCATTTTTCACCCCTGTGTCAATTATCTAATGTGATCCTGGGCTCTACACACCCTCCGCCAACCTAATCCCCATATATGGGGGACATGGAGAGAGCAACAGACTTGAACTCATGCTTCCTTCATGCCTGAGTGTCCAAGCTGCTCCTTTACACCTGACAGGGGGAGTTTCCCTGGTTGGACGTAGTGCGTGGAAGGAACACGTTATTCCAACCAGTTCCTTTCCCCTCCATCAGGCGCCCTGGCTGGCCAGGGGGAGGCAGTTTAGAGACCAGGATTACTGCAAGTTTTTTGTGAGGGTACCTACCCTAGGGGACACGGGGGAGAACATGTTAACTCCACACAGAAAGGCCCTTTCGCCAACCCAGCCTCGGGTATGGGCACTGATGACGTGGAGGAGGAAACACGCCGCCAGCACCCACAGCGTCCCGAGCGGGAATTGAACCCAGGACCTTCTAGCTGTGAGGCGACAGCACTACCAACTGTGCCACCATGCACCCCCACATTTTGCCTTTCAATAATTGAAAGGCAACACAACAGACTACACTAGAGTGACATACATTAGGCTATTTTCTATTGTGATATGGCATAAGTGTTATATAAAAATATAAAGATCGGATGTCTGTATGTCTCAAAATTAAATGATCAGAATTGGATCGGGAGCAAAAAAACGTGATCGGGGCATCCCTAGTTGCAGATCACAAAGTTGTGAAGCAGTAAAACTCAGAATAGACTAGAAACACTCGATTATATTTTCAGTAACTGTATACATTGAGGAGAAACGCAAAATGCAAATAGGCCAGTCTAATTATCATTCAAAACTCCAACAGAGAAGTACAAAACAAACTAATTAGACGTCCAATGTGTCACAAGAATAATAATTAGCCAGAGGGTGTGCATCATTTTCGCATCTCCAAAAAATAATAATAAATAACTTACAAGCTATTGTTAAAAACGACATGAATTTCAATACGTTTTTGCACACTGGGTGGACTGGGTGGCTGGAATTGTTGGTTATTGCACTGACTGCATGCCATCATGAGATCCTGAGTATAAACACTTGTGTGGAAATAGCCAACCTACAAGTTCACAAGACGTCGCAGCACATGTGTAATTTCGCTACTTCGAAAATATTTGCCTATAATGAATGACATGCCTAAAATAGGCAGGGTTCAACTTAAAGGTATGGGTACGTTATATTGTTTGGTTAAAACAAAGGCTTTTTTGTTATAAATAACTATTTTCTGATAGTAATCATTGCTACATTACTGTTTGTTCAATAACAGGAGTCTCTAATCTCTCCAGTTCTTCAATAAACTGAAAACACATTTTCAGGTGGATTGTAACATTTCAGACAGAGAACCATTTATCAGCTTCATTGTTATAGTGTTTACAGTTCAAAATCTGTATTCTGTGTCTGAGTTCTCCATCTCTGATTGGATAAAATTGGCACCACAACCTGAAAATGCATTTTCTGTTTAATGAAGAGCTGGAAAGACACAGAGACTCCTGTTACCAAACAAACACTATATAGCAATGCGTACTATCAGCATATAGAGCTATTTAACTACTTTAAGTCCAGATCCTGTTTCACATTATCTTCTCATCTCACTATACTCTTCTGCCCTGGAAAAATATCTAAAAGATAAAAGAGATTAAATGATGACACCAAGAATTTGTCTTTCCTCGAATGAGTATGTGGTAAGATTTCATTACAGTGTTTTCTCTGTGCCGAGAGCAGTGATTGCTGCTGTATTTAAGGTTAACTGTGGGGAGTTATGACTTGGCTTGCCTTGGTATGACCTAGTACAAGATAAAAGTTCATGGGGTTTGTTAATCCATTTTGGGCGGGAACCCCTGTTGGTGTTTAAACTAAGCATTATGTTATACTTTAGCTATTGAAAAATAGCAGATCTACAAGCTCATAGCGCGCCACCGAGTGGCGCGCTACGAGCTTGTAGGTCTGCTATTTTTGAAAAATCGTGAAAATGTGTTTTTAACTCAAATCTTTGCTTCTGGAGGGTCTCTGGAACAACATATTTTCAGATGGGGAGCGGAGGCATATTACATATAATTGTTGGGGACCTTGACATGAAATATTGAGAACCACTGATATAAAAACATGAGGTTTTTCAGAAAAAAATACATTTTAAAAAGACATTTTTTAAATTTCGACGTCGGGCCTGAATGGGTTAAGCATCAGTTGGACTTAGAGTGCTTTTGGGACCCTGCCTATTTGGGCGGTGCAGTTTTCACGGTCCAACGCGCCACCATGGCCTGGCATTGTTTATAGCACTTTAGTTCCACCCACTGTGTTAAGAGCTTTATGGTTAACTTCACCTTTAATTCTTGCACTTTGTGCTTTAAATTGCCCCCTGCCTCATTGGACCGTAAGTTGAGGTAACGTAGTTCAATCTTTTTGTTGTCCAGTGCATATGGTTACATTTGTACAAGGGATTCTGACTGCTTATAATTAGTTAGTTGAAGATTAGGTGACTTCTTATTCCCCGCACATGTATGAGTTGAGAGAGACTAAATCATGACTGTTACGGTTTGTGAAAGTATGCAGGCTCTGTTTAGGTACATGGATGTGTTTATCTTCTGTGTGTGTGCGTGTGCGTGTGCATGTGCGCGCACGTGCGCGTGCGTGCGTGCGTGCGTGCGTGCGTGCGTGCGTGCGTGTTGAGTTGGCATCACAATTGGCATCACAATTTTAGAAGCCTCAAGCCAAGTTTTCATTTCAAAAGACAAAAGAGTCATAATTATTGGAAGAAAAACAGATTAACAGGTTGAGAATTGCCCTTGTTTTTCTAACTATAAGTGATGGGTGTTATCCCTGGGTTACTGATACAGTATAGTGACAATTAGAGTAATCAGATTATGCTATATTAGTAGAAAGAGTTACATGTTAAAAACAAGTCTGCTAGGTAATTGCGACCGCAGGTCGCATTTACTATGAAAATCTCCATTTCCCATCAGTCAGTCAGTGACTTATTATGCCCATATATGGGATTGGGAATGCCCCCATATATGGTGCCATCATCGGCGATGGAGATCCCTGATGTCATCAATATTAAGCCCATATATAGGAATGTCCCCATGCCCCATTCCAAAGCGACAGCACTCTCCCAGCAGTCTGCAGTCACGCAGGCGGATGCGTGACCCACGCCGATCTGCCCCAGCAGTACGACCTCCACACTCACGGAGGAGACTGCCGACGAGTGGCGCCGCCAAGGAACGCCAGCGGCGCCACTGTCAGAGTCTCACGGATCGAGGATACCGCCGTGAGCCACCGCCACCTGAACAGAGAGCAGCAGCGTCGCCCGGCAGCCTGACGAAAACTAGAGTTCTCATCAGGCACGAAAATGAAGGCCCAACCCTACCTGGGCCCTCATCAAACTCTGTACACTCAAGAGTTACCACCATTAGATCTTCATATATGGAGCTGACCTGGTCTGACATTCCATATGTTGATCTGACCTCATCAAACCCTGTACACTCAAGACATGCTTCTTATATGGCTAGTACAGAATTCATTCCATGTTGATCTGACCCCCCATGCCAAAGTGCCAGCCCTCGCCCAGCAGTCTGCTGTCAACGAGGCCGATGCGTGCACGCCGCTTCTCGCCCTTAGGTGTCTTACTGGTTTATATCGCTGAAGTTTGTATGTGCTGATGTGATGTCATGCAAGTATCACACTTTATTTGCTCCTTTGCCTGAATACAGCTAAAAATGTCTGATCAATGAAAAGTCCAATGGCTAATATTCCCCACAATCCACCAGAGCTGCTTAAAATGTCACACACCCACACAGTTTTCCCTCTTCCAACAAGTGACTGAACCACAGACAGTATTTAGTTATTTATTTATTATTGTATTATTGATGTATTTATTTAAATGTTTATTAGGAGGATAATTATTTCTGGAAGAGTGATACATTTCCACCTCACAGTTCGGGTTACGTATCTCTTTGTGCAGCTCGAGACATGTTGCTATGAGATGGATTTTAGTCCTCTAGCTATACACAACACTGGCATCAGGATCATAAAAAAAAGGACAAATGTATTAACATTATTTTTTTTATTGCAATTAAGCCAACAGCTTAACCCATTTTGGGCGGGAACCCCTTTTGGTGTTTTAAACATTGTTATAATTTAGCTATTGAAAAATAGCAGATCTACAAGCTCATAGCGCGCCACAGAGTGGCGCGCTACAAGCTTGTAGATCTGCTATTTTTGAAAAATCGTGAAAATGTGCCGCAAATTTGGAATATATATTTTTTCAGAACGAACGTTTTTAACTCAAATCTTTGCTTCTGGGGGTCCCTGGAACAACATTACTTTCAGATGGGGGTCGGAGGCCAATTACATATAATTTTTGGGGTCCTTGACATGAAATATTGAGAACCACTGATACAGAAACATGAGGTTTTTCAGGAAAAACATTTATGTAAAAAATTTAATTTCGACGTCAGGCCTAAATGGGTTAAATGTTTAGCTCCTGTATTTAGCAACGGTTGATGAATTATTCAGCCCGTAAAAGTAGAAGAACAATGCAGCGCGAACAGTCAGCAGCAGCCAGGCAGTAACAGGAAGAGATGCCAAGGTTGCAGCTCTGTGAGATAAGCCTGAGGTGGATGACCTTGTTGCTTGTATAGCATCCATCGCAACACTCCCCTCGGCACACGGTCCCAGAATGCCATGATGTTATGCTCAGGGACACCGGAGCCCGAATCCAGCTTTTTGTGCTCATCAAATGGAAGGACTCTGAACTGCCAGGTGCACATGTACTCTAACGCATATGAAACGTAACTTTTGTGATTGTATATGTCGATAAAACCCCCAAAGTGATGTTTCATATTTTCTTTTTTTTTTCAAAATGTTTTTTTTCGCCTTTATTTTATATTTTTTATGGAGGGACAGACAGTAGGCTGACAGGAAATTGGGAGAGAGATGGGGGGGAAGACATGCAGTAAAGGACGTCGGGATCAGGAGTCGAACCCGCGGCACACTGCCAGACTGGATTACCAGCCAAGGTGCCTGGACCACTGAGCCATGGCCCAGGCCATGTTTCATATTTTCAGATGCGTAGAATACACATGCAGGTGTTTTGATATGAGGTTGGTTGTGCAATTGAAAAATACGGTAAGAGAGAGTGTCCTTTTTTAACATTCAATTGTATTATATCGTACTATTTATTCATTACTTCTTAACCTGTGTCAAATTAGTCTATTTCTATTTCCTGCAATCTGTACAAAATAGCACTGCTGACCTCATGTGCATGGCAGGAATTGTTTAATAGTACTGGAAACAGCTGCCTAAGCTATTCTTTAGTCACGTGGAGACTGTGTGGACTTTTAATAGCAGAACTGGGACAGGGACTCCTAAAATAGACAATGAGACATCAGGGAGAGATCGTCCGCTCCACACCACTGCCGGCCATGTCCCCTAGTGAAGACGGACGAAATGCCTCAAGTTAACCCATTTTGACCTGAGATCAGATTCTAAAAATGTCTTCTACATCCTGACAGTTTTCTGAAAAAGCTATGTTTCTATGTTTCTATGTCAGTCGTTATTTTCTTTTTTTCTTTTTAAAAAATAGCAGACCTACAAGCTCGTAGCGCGCCACTCGGTGGCGCGCTACGAGCTTGTAGATCTGCTATTTTTCAATAGCTAAAGCATAACATAATGCTAACACTAAAAGGGGTTCCCGCCCAAAATGACTTAAGACAGTCCACAGATGACATGGACCACCAGGTGGACGTTTAATTAGACTATCCACCTCCTACTGACATTGATATGAATAGTGCCTTGTCCAAAGTTTGCCCTCCACAAACCTATTTGACAAGATCAGCGACTGCAGTATTGTGTGTAATCTGTATCCATTTGAAACCTATACAGTACATGTTTCCCAGGCGGGCTTAAAGACCAGAAGCTATACTCCGAGAGCAGAGGGGTCATTGTTGGCAAACCTCAAAGAGAGATCTACAATGAAAATATTAAAGAAAACAGTCGGGAGCAATTTGAGCTCAACAAAGTAAATAAGTAGCTACAGACAGTATGTGTTAGTTTTCCTAAATGTGTTAAAGCAAACGTGCCAAAGCTACAGGGTTGTGACTAATAACTCTTGCAGATTAACCAGCCTGTTGCCATGCGATACACAAATGTGAAGTAGCTATGATAGAGAAGCATGGTTGAAGTGGGATTCGCTCGTAATTCCAACAGTGCATTAGTCCGACAAAGTGGCTTTGCGTGCGGTTGGGGTTAGGGACAGGGTTAGTAATGGGGTGAGTCGGACCAACGTGCCGTCGGAATAATGTGGCTGACCCGGTTGAAGCAGTCTTAGGGCCGATTCATACTCCTATTTTAGAGCCGAATAAAAGTCGGTTCGGCTCTGTAGATCCTACAATGTGACATAATTTGAGGTTCGGGGGGGCGGGTACCGTCCTAAAGTCGGCTCTTCGGTGCTACTGAAAATTTCTGACGAGCCCAAATAATTTCGGCACTACAGTGCCGAAACAGTGGTAAAATAGGAGTATGAATCGGCCCTAAGTAACTGTATTTTGAACAGTAGTCACAAATACCGATAAACAATGAACCACACAAGGAAGAACATACACAAGGAGATCAAAAGGGGAGGTAAATGCAATTTCACATAGAAAGGATCGAGGTGTCATTCACCACATTTTCTCCATTTCCCTTTTCTCCTTTTTACATGCAGCACACCGCGTGTGCTGCGTGTTGATAAATTGCATACATAGGACCACAATGGAAACAAGTCTCCAGGACTTTTTTTGTCTGACAGTACCTTGCGCTGTTTACATTTCTGACTAATGAAGTATTCAATCAATCAATCAATGTCAAATATTAGATTGGTAGACTGATTTTGTTTCTTGGACAAGTTTATATACAGAGATAAAATGTTATGGGTGGCTATACTGATAAAGATTACAGAAACTCAGCCAACATTTCTTATGTAAGCAAGGGCCTCTATAAATACTGTGTCTGCAGGAATGGAGGATGGTGCACCTCTACAGCATGTACAAAGTACAAAGTAAGATACAAAAATGGCAAATATTCTAGAAGTCGGACAGTAGGTTGAAGTATTTTTGAGCGGTGCCTAATCGCTCCAATGAACAGTGTGTCCCTGTGTACGTACAGTATGTCTGTATTTATTTATGTCCGAGTACGGACAGCTGCAATACCGCTGGGTAAAGTGGCACTGTTGAGTGGTGTATGTCCCTATGTATTAGGCAGCACACACGCGCACACACCGCCCCCCCCCCCACCCCCCCCCCCCCCACCCCCACACACACACACACACACACACACACACACACACACACACACACACACACACACACACACACACGTTGGTGTGATTTGTTTTTACATTAATTTAAATTAACACTTCTCTTCAAACATTTACCAACATAATCTCCTCGCTCTGCCTCGTAGCTACAGTTATTTTGGAGTGCCACTTTCTTTCTTTGCAAATGACTGTGATATCAGGACACAGCGTATTAGAAATTGCAGTACTGTATTTTACTATTAAAGTTAACCTTAACCATGCTGTGGAGGAGGACAAGATATTGACGTATCAATTCCTGCCGGATGTTTCTGTTGCCGTGTCGAGCAGAAAGGTTGCCCGGCCCCACTGTGGCCTTTTGTTAGCAGGTTTTTGGAGAAGTCTGTGGAGGCAGCCTGTGGTATTTGACTGTCACTCTTGATGTTGTCAAATAATTTAGAGTTAATTACAATATATGAATAATTTATGTTGAATTTTTTTTCACCAAAATGGAAATAAATTTGATTTATTCACAGACAAGCTTCCATGCTGCAAATGTGACCGGTTCACACTGTTTCTCATTAATTCAGTCAAATCTCTGGAGACTGGAGAGGCATAAATACTGTAAACCAGGGGTGCCCACACATTTATGACGTGAGATCTACTTTCAAAATGACCAGCTCAACAAGATCTACCCACTGAAAAAATAAGTGTACCATTGCTGAAAATAGTTTAAATATATAATGTACCTGGGGGGGCTTTGGAATAGAAATTATGACAGGCAGTTTCTGCTGTCAAAATATGTCCCCCCCGTATTTAAGTTAAACGCCCAATGCATTCTCAATGGCAATAGCACAAACTTTGGCATGCTACTAGTCCTACATACTTACACCTAGAAACCCCATTCAAACCTATTTAGGTTCATCTTACGGTGGACATGTTTGCCTGAAAATAAATCTTTGAAATGTTTCATAGTTTTAGAAATATAGTGCTTTCAAATTTGAGAAATGTATAATGGGGCTCAATGGCAGCTCTATGGCACGTCAAACAAATTACTTTCACCTAGAAACGCTATTCACCCCCAAGTGGTCGTTTTTTTGGCTTGTTTCATTGATTATACATTACCAACTCTGTGTAGGGAATAGGTTAGATACTAGGGCTTCTTTCATTATTTTGCATTTAAAATGTACCAACTGGAAGGGTTTGCTTTATTAGGTAGGGAATGGCTAGACACTGGGGAAACTCACAGGCTGAGATTAGTACTAGTTTGTCTAGGGAGGGGCCCCCATACAAGATGGGGACTATCCCCTCACCCTGTTATGAGGGTTTAAGGGTCACGGATGTTTTACATCGTGTTTGGAAGCTATGTGTTTGTTTTTTGTTTTTGTTTGTGTTTTTTTTGTCGACAAGCGGATGCAAATACTATAATATGACTAGGCAGGAAACAAATATGAAGGGAACTATAAGGAATAACAATGTCTAATATGTTGGGGATAATGTCGCTGAATGTAAATGGGTTGAATTCACCAATTAAGAGAAAAAGGGTCATGTCAAAGTTGAAAAAAGAAAACATGCAGGTTTTTTTCCTACAAGAAACTCATCTAAACAAAACTGAGCATGAGAAACTGAAAAGATTTGGATACAGGAACTCATATTATAGTTCATACAAAAACGGAAAAAGAAGAGGAGTTATAATACTAATAGCTAATACAGTCAACTTTGATTTTGAAAAGGAGATTAAAGATAAAGAAGGGAGGTACATTATTGTGAAGGGAAGAATAGATAATGAACCGGTAACTTTAGTAAATATATATGCACCACCAGAAAGTGATAAGAAGTTTTTTAAGTACATGTTTGACATTATAGCTGTGGAAACAAATGGGATTTTGATTGCAGGAGGTGATACAAATGTGGTTTTGTGTGATAAAAAAGATACAACAAGTAAGAAAAGGAGCAAGACGCAATTAGCTAAATTTGTAAACACATCGCTGAGTGAGATGGGACTGGTAGATATATGGAGGAGACTCCACCCGACAGATATGGACTTCACTCACTATTCGGCTGCGCACAAAGTCCATTCTAGGATCGACCAATTTTTTGTGAACATGGGAGATAGTTACAGAGTTGGGGAATGTGAGATAGGAGGGGCAGATCTATCGGATCACAACCCACTTTCTCTGAAAATTGGTTTAAATAATAGGAAGAGGCAGACAGCGTGGAGACTTAATATGGGTATGTTGAACAGTGAAGAGAGAAAAGAGAAAATCAGGACGGAGTTGAACACATACCTTGTGGAAAATAACAATGGGGAAGTGGACCCGACTATGGTATGGGATGCTATGAAAGCTGTCATGAGAGGTAAATTGATAGTGGAGACGGCACTAGTGAAAAAAGCTAAATTAGTAGCTTATAAGAAAAACAATGAAGACTTAAGGACACTGGAACAGGATTACCAGAAAACAAAAAATGAAGAACTATATAAAAAAATGAAAGACTTGAAAGTTAAAATAAAGGATGCCCAATTAGATGAGATTGAAAGGAAAAGTAAATATGTTAAGCAAAATTATTATGAGGCCGGGGCAAGGGCCACTAAATTATTGGCTAAACGTATGCGTAAACAACAGGCATTGACCAATATTAGCAAGATTAGAGACCCTGAGACAAAGGAACTAACAACAGAACCAGAGGAAATAGAGAGGGTTTTTAAACGGTACTATGAGAAGCTGTATACACAGCCCGAACAGGCAGAGGAACAAGAAATGAAAACGTATTTAGATCAGTTGGACCTGCCACACATAGGGGTAATGCAGAATCGTATAATAACAGCTAATATTACAGCCGACGATATTATGGAGGCAATTAGTTCCTTTAAAAATAATAAATCACCAGGAAGTGATGGGTTCCCTGTGGAGTGGTACAAAATGTACAGAGAAGAGTTGGTACCTATGCTAGTAGCATCCTTTAATTGGACCCTGAAAAAACATAAAATACCACCATCTTGGTCCGAAGCAATAATCTCAGTAATACCAAAGCCGGGAAGGGATAAAGAGCAATGTGGGAGCTATAGACCCATATCTATTTTGAATGTGGACTACAAAATATACACCAAAATTATATCTAGGAGGTTAGCAGACATAGCAAATGAGATGTTGGAAGAAGATCAGACAGGCTTCATAATTAATCGCCAGACTCATGACAATGTGAGGAGAACTATACATGTTGTAGACCAAGCACAGAGGACTAAAACAAGCACTTTATTAGTGAGTGTTGATGCAGAGGCTGCATATGATAGGGTCAATTGGAAGTTCCTTTATGCTGTATTGACAAGATTTGGGTTCAATAAGGAAGCATTACAATGTGTAAAATCATTATACCAACAACCTACGGCTAGAATTAAAATAAATGGGAGCTTGTCTGGGAAATTCAACCTACAACGATCAACTAGGCAAGGATGCTGTCTTTCGCCTACGTTATTTGCGTTTTTTATTGAACCCTTAGCACAAGCAGTGAGAGACAATGAAGGTATTCAAGGTGTGACGGTAAACGGTAGTGAACACAAGATAGGACTTTTTGCCGATGATGTAATTGCCTTCCTCCAGAGACCAAATGACTCACTTCCTGTTTTAAGCAAGGTATTAGAAGAATTTGGTCGTTTGTCAGGATACAAGATCAACATAGCCAAAACACAGATTTTGGCTTTAAATTATGCTCCAAATGCATCTATAAGGGAAGCCTTCAACTTTAATTGGGAACAAAAAAGTATTAAATATTTGGGTATAAACATAACGAAAAAATTGTCTACATTATATAAAGCCAACTACGATAAATTAAATCAGGAGATAAAAAGGGATATTGAACGATGGGCTACTTTGCCACTAGACCTGAACTCAAGGTTGGAGGCAGTTAAAATAAATGTATTATCCAGGTTGCTCTTTCTATTCCAGTCCTTACCGGTAGAGGTCCCCCAAGGGCAATTTATTACATGGGACAGAATGATCTCTAGGTTTGTGTGGGCCGGGCAGAGGCCAAGGGTCAGATTTCAGACCCTTCAACTCCCAAAGGAGGGAGGGGGCATGGGTCTTCCCAATTTAAAAATGTATTACCATGCGGCCCAGCTACGATATGTAGGATGTTGGTGTAAACCAAATTATATAGCAAAATGGAAAGATATGGAAAAGGAATTCGACAAACATCCAATACAGAATATTATAGGAGACAAAGAAAAGTTTAAGAAAATAAAACACCGTATTGATCCAATCACCCTATTTACATTAGAGATCTGGTTTAAAATTGTTAAAAAATATAGGTTCGAAGAGGATATAAAGGTTTTAAAATGGATGGCATTTGATAGTTCATTTAAACCTGCAGGACATGATAAGGGCTTTAAAGTATGGAGCAATAGAGGAATGACAGCCTGGTGTGTTTTGGAGAAAAATGGGGCATTGGAGAGTTTCACAGATTTGAGTGTTAAATACATGTTGGATAAACATGATTTCTTCAGGTATCTCCAACTAAGGGATTATTATACTAAGGAAGTCAGGGGGAGGCCCTCCATAGAAGTGAATGGTATTGTCCAAATTATTAAAAATATATACAAGGGGAAAAATATTCGAATTATATCAGCAATATATACGACTTTGATGAGTGGCAGTCATTCAACAGAATATATTAAAAAGAAATGGGAAGCAGAACTAGACATAGAAATTACAGAAAAAGATTGGGCTCATATGTGGAAAATGCACCAATCATCTACCAGTTCACGGATATGGAGGGAATTCTCTTGGAAGAATCTTTGCAGGTTTTTCATAACACCAAAAATTGTGAGCAAGCAGTTGAAGCAACAGATACAATGTTGGAGGGGTTGTGGAGATGTAAATGTGGATCACTCACATGTGTTCTGGAAATGTCCCAGAATTGAGCCTTTTTGGAAAGTGTTACATGATCAGATACAAAAGGTGTTGGGTTATGAGGTGCCTATGAAGTGTGATGTTCTGTATTTAGGAAACTTGATGGGGGGAAAGATACGAGGAGAGGATAGGTATCTGGTAAACATTTTATTGGCGGCAGGAAAGAAGGCTATCACAAGGAAATGGGGACAGAAGGAGCCTCCAACACAGGGACAATGGGAGGAGTTGATTCAGGAGATACAGCTCATGGAGAAACTGACACATCGCCTGAGACTGCAGGAGGAAAAAATGGAGGACAAATGGTCCAAATGGACAATATTCAATGACCTGACCATGAGCAATGAGGGTATGGGGGAATGAGGAACACCAGAATATGTCTAGGAATATGTGATGTATTGAGCAAGATTTGATATACATTGTCGACTTTTTTGTATTTTTATTTTTTGTTTTTCATGTTTGTATTGTGCTGTGTTATGTCCTTTATTATTGTGTGTTTGTTCAAAAACAAATAAAAATCTAAGTGATAAAAAAAAGAAACGCTATTCACACATTTTATAATTCAGCTTACTGTGGAGACACATGCTGGAACTTTTTACTTTGAAATGATTTGTAGTTTCTGAGTTATTTAACTTAAACACCCAATGCATTCCCAATGAACCATAGGTTGGCTTTTCCGTATGCTTGTTCTGACCCAAAGTCCAAGGTTAGGGATGAGCAGACATAAACAAGAATGACAGAGTTATTGAATGGAACTCCTTCCATGCATGGTAAGGAAATGGACTATAAAAAAACGTGGCTTCTTTCCACCATGATCAGTCCCAGGTGAATGCACAGGCTCATGTGCTCATTTAGTTAGCTATAGTTATGTTGACTTTATGAACATAAAAAAGACAATAGCATTTTAATACTGTTCATTCTTGCCCTGATGAAGACCGGTTAGGTCGAAACATGTTGGCAGTTGCCTTTTTAATTTAATAAAGGCTATCCTCCTCATTTTAACCTTGAGTGTCCAGATTCATTGTTTCTTTTTTCTTTATGCCTTGATCCCGTTTGATCCGTGTGAGCACCTATTTATCATCATCACATGTTTATATCTCCGTCGAACACCTGGTTAGTTTTTCTTTTTTTCCTATTAAGCATTTTAATACTACTCCTTAAGCTACTAATATAGGCTGAAGTAATTCAAGCGGACCGTCATGTTTGCATGTTTGGAATTGTAGTAACAGCTGCAATCAATAATATATCAGTATTCTGATATTAACCTGCGGGCCGCATTAAGTGAAGGTGGGGGCCGCCAGTTGCCCATGCATGCCGTTTGGTAGGGGTGGGACGATATGGGTACCTCACGATACGATATATATATCGCGATATTAGGCCCTCGATAACGATAATACCACGATATTCAATATATTGCGATATTTGCGATATATCAATATATTGTCTGAAGTTTCATCAACGATATATCACGATATCTGCAACTACAAAATACTTGGAACTGAAAAAATGCTATTTCCGTGCTCGGACACAAGGAGGGACACACACATAGCTGTCTATAGTGGTTGCACCACTCAAACACTAAATTAATAGTGTTTGGGGAAAAAAGGGAGGACGGGAGGACGTATCGATATATATCGCCATATCGATATTTCAGCACACCCCTACCGTTTGGTGCCCCAGTGGCACAAAGTCGTCATTACAATATGACAGGCAGTTGAATGCAGACTGATCCAATCCATAGTCTCCCCTCCACCTTCACTTGTGAACGACCCTGAAACAAAACACAGACTGAGTCATCTGACTCTCATGTCTATGCGGCAGTGGCGTATCCAGGAATTACGTTTTGGCCAGGCAAGATATGTTAATTGTCGTCTCCCCGCGCACAATCGTAGGTTTTCAAAGAGATATACCTGCCAGACGAGTAGGATACAAAGGCTGAAAGGCATGCATTTACATTCCAATGGGTGATTGAGGGTCGCGCTCTACCGCAACGGCCAAACAGCTGTCCATTTTAATAGTTCTCATGTCTTGTTTTTGTCCTCTTTTTTTCTCATTGTATGGATTTTGGCCAGGCCAGAAATGGATTTGGACAGGCGGCCGCCTGCCCTCGCCTTATTGTAGATACGCCTCTGCTATGCGGACTTCAAACAGCAAGAAAGAAGCTGGAGTGATTTATTTATTTTATTGTGCCCATATCTTCAAATAAATTGGGAGAGATGTTAACTTCAAAGTACCATGAGACTTGAATAATGTACCTAACTAATTTAGTTATTTTAATGTCTTACAAAAATTCGTATTTTCTCGTTTGCAGTAAATTTGTTCTCGTCTTTGACTGTACCTTAATTTATAGCTTCTAAATATACTTTTTTTTACATGTTTTTTGATTTGGTTGTTGACGGATTTAGAACACATTTTGAAGCTTTTGCTACTGAAATGATCCATTATTTATATGGAGAAATCCAATGGGGGAGAAGGACAGCGTGCCCTGTCTGCTCGCTGCTAACGTGCCTGTGGGACAAGGCCGGGTTGGGGCGGGACATAGCGAAGGGCTAATTCCAGCGAAGGGGGTTTTCCCCTTGGTCTGTACAGACAGAGATCCATGCAAACTGCAACTGGTTGGCGGTGGCATACAACCACGATGCAGTATTTCTAGTAATTTACAGTATGTATTGTGCCCTGAGGACCCCCTTGAATGTGAGATGTGGCCTGGGCCAGCCGAGCACCTAGGGTGCACTCACACGGTTAATGCAATGCTCTGTGCTCGTTGGATCAATGCTGTGTAGTATCATGGCCGCCCAATGCATTTCCAATGGAGGTCACATGGTTTGACACAACATAGGGGGAGGGGTCTGTTGTATGGCTTTCAGCTGCGCCCCTCCCCCTCATACAACACAATGTTGTGTCAAACCATGTGACCTCCATTGGAAATGCATTGGGCGGCCATGATACTACACAGCATTGATCCAACGAGCACGAGAATTGCATTAAAGGTGTGAGCTCAGCCCTAGGCTCCCAACAAACTATGCCGTCTATGCCGTCTCTTTCTCTTGGTTTCCTGTCTCCACTTAATCTATCAATAAAGGCAAAAATAAGGCCACACAATATCTAAGAAAATGAGGGGGTTAATTCTCGAATAAAGTGATTGGTGCAACTCCGTGTGGGAAGTTCCAGACTCCCAGGAACGCGCCCAGGGGGCCGGCCCGGTTGCGGCAAGCCGCCCCGCGTCCGAAAAGGTTGAGAAATAACAGAGTTACCGTGTGGGGGTCCCCAGGGGGTCCCTCTACTGTACTGTAACACCCCAAATCATCATAATACAGTTAATACAGTGTGTGTGTGTGTGTGTGTGTGTGTGTGTGTGTGTGTGTGTGTGTGTGTGTGTGTGTTAGGCTGCGCAACAGTGACACTTGGTTGTGAAAACCAACAAAACGTTATTTTCGTGCTCGGACAGACCCAGCCAGCCAGCCAGCCAGCCAGCCAGCCAGGGACCCAGAGACACACATAGCTGTCTATAGGAGTGGTTGCACCACTCAAAAATGCAGTTAAGACTGTAAATTCTATTAATACTTTAGGAAAGAAATGTCCTTTTCCGTTTAGTTATGTTATACTGAGCTTAATATAAGTATTCCCGTAGACTATGTGCTGTAGACTATTAGACTAGGACATTGTTTCTAAAAACTGTCCTTGGTTCTCACAATTTCAGTACTTGCCAATTAGCCCCAAGTGTACCATGGTCCCTGTCACTGTTAATTCCCAATGTTGGCCTGGGGAGGATAGGGACCAGCGCACCTCCTAGTCCTACGATACACATGGAGTCACCAGCCACTTCTTTTCACCGGACAACTTGGCAGCTCTCGCAGTATCACTGGGAGAGCACTGACTGCACACCCGCACTCGCACAGCTTCTAGCTATAATACGTCTCCTCCTCGCTGAGCAGGTGTCCAGACCGACCAGTAGGTGTCGCTAGTACAGCAACAAGAACACAATCACCTGCCAGTGTTCCACTGCCGAGTGTTTGTTGGGCCTTATCATAGAGTATATAAAAGGATAGAGACTGAACTGGCGCGAAGCTCCGCCCCCCCAGCTATTCATGTCAGTGGAAGTTGCTCAGTGGCGTTTTGAAGCACCCGGAAGACTGCCGGAAGTCCCTCCCCGGACCTCAACTTTGAGGTCCTGAGTGACGTAGGGCAACCGAGCGCTCAACGTTAAAGCCCAGCTGCACGGGGTTTCCCGGTCATGAATCCACGGGTCCGCCTGTAGTCCCTCCTCCTACCACTAGGGCCGAGCGCCTCAACGTTGAATAGCCTCACTGGCCCCTTGGGCCTTATACTGCTGACAGGAAGTAAACCCTGCAGGCCTCTGTTGTGGTGGACACGTGTTTTACCTGAACATCACCAGATTCTAAAGAAAGAAAGACATCCTGATACCACCATACAGCCTATATATATGCCCTGCATTTGATTTTTGTGTCAGAGTTTGGAAGTGCTTGTTTTCAATAACACAACATTTTGCTGCCTCCTGTATTATGTGACATTTAGAAACAGGTGGTACAGGACGGTTGAGTGATTTACAACGAGTGCTTCCAAACTCCAACACTCCACTCAGTCTAGATGAGGGGGGCGTGTCCTGATGGGAAAATCATGCATGTGCAATACTCTCTATTGGCAATTTATGTTTACACTGCTGGTGACCTATTGATTTGATTCCTGTTGAGCTAAAGTAAAAAAAACTTCTGAAAATATGTAATTTGTATGTATTTTGTACATTGGATTCGGACTTGCACCATCCACCGATGATACGTATAAAACTATAAATAGTATTGTCTCTGTACCAATTTATTTAACGATATCTAATATAATGATTATCATGTCAGCATTCCTTTCCCTTTAATTCAACCACACAAGTTATCCCATTTTGGACGGGAACCCCTTTTGGTGTTATAATTTAGCTATTGAAAAATAGCAGATCTACAAGCTCATAGTGCGCCACCGAGTGGCGCGCTACGAGCTTGTAGGTCTGCTATTTTTGAAAAACCGTGAAAATATTTATTTCAGAAAACTGGAGGTTTTAGAAGACATTTCTTTTTATTTTGAGGTCAGGCCTAAATGGGTTTACAGTGTCAGTGAGTCCCCATTCCTTCCATACTATTGGCATTCATTTATGACCTGCTGTGGACAGACACCTATTGTACACATTTAGAGAGAGAAAATCCCATTTTTAACACGCACACACACACACACACACACACACACACACACTCATGCACACACGCGCCTCTGAAAAATACTTCTGATTGAAGCTATTGTAAAAATGGAATATTCCCCCTCATCGAGAAAATTACAGAGCCATAATTCCATTCCCTATACTACTCTCCCTTGGCCTGCTCATCAAAATGTGAATATTGCTTATTATGTATACATTCAATGTAAGTTATTAGGGATCTGGCTTAGGATGGACTAGCGAATAGTGAAACCTTCATAATGGAAGCAGTTAAGTGCTTCTGCATGCGGCGCACACACACACAGCGGTGGCTCCATGTGCATATGCAGAACTGTCGGAACAGCTCGACCCATTATGGCTAGAATTATTGCCGCAGCTCTGAGCCTCCGCTGCTGCATATTCATGAGTTGCCTTGCAGCAAGGTTGGGGTCGTTCTTCCCCCCTGCTCTCTGTTCGTGTTTGTTTTGTTTTTTTGTCCACGCTAAAAGTGACACGGCATTTTGTATGGGTGAGCGGAGACGCCAGGTGTGGACGTCGCCCGGGTCGTAGTGGTGCCACCACTCTCAGGCCTTGAATTCAACACCAGATGGCGAGGCACCAGAGTCGGCTCTCACTCCCTTCCACCCCAGCGCAAATGAATGCAGATGCATTTATGAGATGTGAGCTCATGTTTATGGCCATAATTTCTCTCAATGGGGGGTTATCACCATGGCGCGCCCAGCAAATACATCATCTGTTAAACACATCTCATCTCACTCGCTCTCTCTCACTGCCGCTAATACTCTCTCAATCGCTATCTCCCTTGCTCTATCTATGACTCCTTTGCCTCCTCCCTGCCTCCCTCAGCAGCACGGTGGTTAATTAGTTCCATCCAGTTTTGTGGCAATTTGCTGCAGTATGTTCGCGCCCCTCCTCGAAATCTCCCAAGGTATTCCGATATGAATGTGACGGCACCATTGTTGTTTGTTTGTGTGCCTCTCCACCCGTTAGTGAATGCCTGATGAAGATGATTTGTCTCGCAGGGGTGATGCAGACGTGATAAGCAACTGTTGATGCTGAATCACAAGAGAGAGGAGACGGAGGAGACAGTGGCTCCCAAGCCTCTTTGCTGGGTAATAGTGGGTGTGCAATGAATATGGTCATTACTGTTAATGTCTTCAGGGCATTACAGTCTATTTGTCACGTCATTATGCACTCAGGCTACGTCTGGATTATGACACAATGGCTGAAGTGCAAATTTGCTTGTCACTTGAATATGCTGTACAAAAAAAACAGATGGCTTACTTTTTTTAACAATTTGTTCTTTTCTTTGTTGAACTCATCATATAGGGATTTAGGAACATTTTGGCATAGTACTGTTTTTCTGGACTTTACTTTATCAAATAATATAAAATACAAAAGGCGTCAGGACTCAGGTGTCATTTGTATAAATTGAAGTCATAGGGACTTATTGGGACTCTCTGGTATGTCTTTCTTAGTGAAACCTATTATTTCAATCTCAAACCACTGATACGGAACGCAGGCTTTACTGTAGGTTATTATATTTTTGATAAAACAATCTGCAAAACAGAAATGGCTTCATGTCTGGTGTCTGGTGTCACATTCTTATCTATGCTTTGCTAATAACCTTTCATTTTGCTGAGATGCCACAGGCGGCAGGCAGGCCCTATGAAGCCCCATTTGTCTACTTGATGCAGCCGACAGTCTTCCCAGCATGTCCTCCTAGGCTTACTCTGAACCACTGACCCACACCGGAAGACCAGGCCGTCTGTTGGCCTTTTCCAAGCCAACCTTGTTGGCACACACAAGCCCCAAGTAGTGGGGAAAACAAACACGGTTGCCAGCACTTACACACTGAAAGTATGCCATGCACAAAAAAGCTCAACAGGACGACGAAGGCAAGAGACACGAGTGCACAATCATTAGGACATACACAGAGTTTCACTCAAGGGCGGGCATGCACGCACGCACGCACGCACGCACGCACGCGCACACACACACACACACACACACACACACACACACACACACACACACACACACACACACACACACACACACACACACACACACACACACACACACACACGCGTCCCTACTGGCACTCAGTTGTAATACTAATACCATGGCTCCTTCCATATGGCCACTGCCATCCTGCTCTTCATTAGAGTTCAACACAATGGGCCTCCAGGGCTAAGCTGTAACTCACTGACACTGTCGCGGAGTGATGTGTCTTTTCCTCAGGGTTCTGTGGAGATTTTTCTAAGTTGCTCGTTGAGAATGAATATGGAGATCCAGGCAGGCACATAATCCTTATTTCCGTTTATTGATCAGCAATCAGTTACAGACAGGTTACAGATATCATCGTTCCATCGTATTGAGGCCTGCATCTCATGCAGGGCCCCCCTTGTCTCTCTCTCTCTCTGCCTCTCTCTGTATCTCACTCACACTCTTCTACTGATCCCCTACCTGTCTTATACAGTCTTAACATGTGGGTGTCACCCTGTTCCTGCGTGTGTGTGTGTGTGTGTGTGTGTGTGTGTGTTGTTGACCCTCAAGGCTTAGTCAACAAGCTACCACAGAGTCAGCAATCAGTCACCACAGGGGTCTTTCTGTTGAACGCATTCCTTGGGTGGTAAAAGTCACTGAGCCTACTATATATGACAGGAAGAACTCACAGCTGTTATTTAAGATAGCTGACTATCCCAAAGTGTCCCTGCGCCATCTTTAGTGACTGGCTATCCCAGATGGGACTCAATGTGACCTCCTATAAGCCAAAGTATTATGTGTACAATTATGACATATGTTGAGATGCATAAGCTATCAAAATATACATCAGACCCCCCTTCTGGGGAATTAAATATTCCCCAGACATAATTCATATTTTATAAATGACCAAAATTAATTTTCCAAAAAAATGTTCACTTTTTTCTTTTTTTTCAAAAAATCCCAAAATGTTCAAATTCCCCAAACGGTCTCCCTTCGTAGGTAATTACCCTCTTCCCCCCTGGATAATGTGAAGATGAAACACAGTCAGGTTGACACAAAACTCAAAACAAAATGAACAAAATCAATCTGTTAGACAATGACCCTATCAGTCCGAAGCTGTTTGTTGTCACACCCAGATAAAATAAATTCAAGTGAACTGTTCCTAGGCTAATTACTATACTATTTTTAATTTGTTCCCCAACATTAGATAGGCTGATTCCTGTACCTGTATAGACATCAATATTTGTTTGGAAGTGGATTCCAATATCGACTTAATAAGAAATAATATAATATTCCCTTCTCCCCCCCTTCTTAGTTAGTGAGCAACTTTCATGGAATAATGGATGAATGGCCCTGCAGAAACCATCCATCCGACACTCGGAAAGTTGCACACAAACTAAGAGCTAACATGTAATACTCATGGTGAGTTCCAACCTGTATCAATATTATATGTGACTATTAACATAGTAACATTATACTGACTCCATCAGTTCAACATTGTCTGCAATATATTACTCGATAACCTAAAGCCTACGGGTTACTTCATCCTGTTTTAGTACTTGGTAATGTTCAGTACTTTGGTCTGTTCCACCCATATAAACAAGCACACAGAGGCGACCCCTGTGAACCCTGCCTCCCCAGGCAGACGAGTCAATTTAGTGCATGTGTATACAGGTTCCAATACCAACTCACTCACATCTTCTGACGTTAACTCATTATCCTAATGTAGGCCTATTTTAACTAACAATCAAACAACATTTGTATTACTAACTAGAATATAATTCTCATTTTTGGATTGGATTTGAACTGTGATACTTAAGGAAGTTATCTAAAATGAACTCATATTATTACCATTAACTATTAATTTTAAACAAATCAACCAAAACCTTTTCAACCTGATAGACCCCCCTGGACACTGAAATCCTATTTAGACTAAATCAAATTCCTATATTGATTACATCCTGTAAATGAAAAGTTAACACTCATAGCATGACAAAATGGTTAATCATAAAAACAAACATCCCTAAAACAGTACTATTTCAGTACCTTGTTATATCTACTTTGACCTGTCAGCACAGAATACAACAAAACACAAACATTAGAGCAACTCTTCCAACATCAATCACAATTCAGAATCATTTCTTAGGATATTGATGACACTACAAGCTACTGGTCACTAAGATGACCTCTCTGGCCTTGATCTCATTCTTTTGCTAATCTCCCTAGTTCTGGCATGGAAAAGAAATGTAAATAACCATGGTGTTGAGAGATTACAATGAGACTATTAAATGAGAGTCATAAATAGTGTCGCTGAACTAACTAAATTCACTGATGTCACGTCACCAAACGTATTGATGGACAGGTGTTTTGAGCTGAGGGGCTGGCTTGCTTTAACCCTGAAAGGTTCAACCGTGGGTCTAGATCCCCCGGTTAAAACTTCCACTCCTGGAGATATGGGTCAAATCCCCCTCAGTATGCTACCAGCAAGTCTTGTGCTCAGAACACAGGGTGGCGAATTCCTGTGATCACCGTTATGCAGTAAGGCTGTAAGCCGTCGCCTCCATTACCCTACACACAAACAGACACTTTTGACTAAAACCAATACTTAAAATTCACACCATAATACACCCTTACAAATGTAGTCCTTAATTGCGACCTACTTGTTGACATCAGACTCCAAAAGCAGACTTTCTTCCCATCTTTTTCTCTAAATAGCACCCCCAATAAACAGCTCACAGCGGGTCAAACAGAGGTAGGAGGTAAAGACAGGACAGGACAGGACAGGAGGTCCACAGGAGGTCCCTAAAGCCCTCTCCCTGTTATCTGAAACTAAACAAGGTATTTATTTTAGGGTGAGAAGGAAATTGCTCTCTCCCCCCTCTTTCCCCTAAAGCACATTCCGTCAGAGCATGCTAAAATTGTCATTGCAATTCCTCACACGTAGCTCTGTATGTATTTGCTCATTTAGCTATCACTTTTAGAATGGCTCCTACTAGCAATATTTCACCGGACATAGCTAGAACCTTTTTGAAGTAAGTCTAGTATGATTGAAGTACATTCAATCATTCATTCACTCACATACATTATTCTCAATCAATTCTCAACCCTTCAAACATAACTCACCTAACTCACTCACTTCACACAGTCGAACAGAGAGGGGAGAGGGACCCCCCTCGTCTCACTCACTCATGCACTCAATCAGGCGGTGTCCCCTTTCACACACACATTTCAATAGAGAGGGGCGTGTCAAGTCAACTGTCAAAAGAAGAGCATGGCACTTCTCCTTTAGCTGTCCTTCTCATCCATGAGGTCCGGTCAACTTGACTTCCCTCAAAGTTTCCCATTGTGGTTTCTGATCACATTGTCCAGAAAAATGACCATATATCCCACATTTATGGCAAACACCTCTCATCCTCCAGCTTTCCGGGCTGTGACGTGTCTGTGGCTGCACTGCCCCCTGATAGGGTCGCACAGGTGGCTGACATCCCCATTGCCACTGCGTCCTCTGTTGTGGCCCCACGAAACCAGGAGTCTCTCGTACTCTCCATGGCAGAAGTGGTTGTGGCAAAACAGCCGTGCAAAAACGCTGCAAGTGCGTCACATCGCCACACCTATAACAGCCTGTGTAATAACGTGGTCCACTCGGCTTGGGATTATGTGGACGAAACTGTTCGGGCTGAGTCTTGTCAACCCTGGGTGCACTGGGTAGGTCAGGAGCCGCCTGGGGCTCAACCCCAGCTGTCACGACAGCCGCTTGTATGATCTGTTGTGCGACCTCCAACTGGGTCTTGGTCAGCAGTCGAACCATTTCTGTGTGACTTTGTTCCTGCTCATCTGCCTCCTTGCGAGCAAGTCCAACGCAGTGTACAATGTGATCCACGTACAGAGCAAGGGGCAATTTCGCCAGGCCAACCACTGTCTGCAGATTGGCCCTGACTTTCTCAGAAAGACCTTGTTCAATTTTTGAGTGGACCATAGACCATTCAAAATCATTACGCTCAGGGTCCTTTCCTGTGGCATCCATCCATTCCTGGCATACGCGGGCGACATATTTACGTGGCGGTTCGGAGACCCCCAGCGGAGATATCGTAATCGTATCCGGATGCACCTCAGTGGGGTACAAGACTCTCAGCGCACGCCATAGTGCTCCTCTGTGACTCAAGAAAAGGTCTGCGTCACCAGCCGTCGTGCCTGCGTACAGTCGAAGTCCCGCACGGATAAGAATGTCATCTAGGCCGTCTATGTCAATCAGATTTGCCAGAAGTTGTTTTAAGTCACCCACAGTTAGCTCTGTCTCAGTCAAAAGGTCCTCAAACTTCGATATCCAGCGGTGCGCACCATCCCGCAAAAGGGGAAGTTGACGCACAATGTCAGTCATGTCGACGGACGCCCATGGCTTGTATTCCATACGTCTGCCCTTCCCCAGCATCGGGAGCATCCTGGGGCAGTTATCATCAATGTCAGGTGTGGGCCTCTTTGATCTGCATGGGCATTCGTTCAAGGCCCCCCTGGAGTCTTTCACACGTCTCCGGCTTGAACGTGTGCGAGTGCCGGAATGGCTCTCACAATCACTGCTGTCCTGTTCAAAATCCTCATCACTTTTGTTGACGTACTTCCTCTTACTCCCACTCTGCCTGTCGTGACTCGGTAACACACGTTTCTCCGTGCGTCCAGCAGCTCTGTCACGGCAGTGTTTGCTCTCCAGCTCTTTCAACGCATCAGAATGGTCATTGTACAATCGAACCAAGTCTTTTTCTTGAGCAGCCAATCCAGCCAAACGCTCCGCCAGGTACGTAATATCGGCTGAATCAATATTCTCCCGCTCAATATTCTCTATCACAAAAATCTGCCCACGAAGAACAGTGAGACTATCGCCAAGAGAGTTCAGCATCATGACAGCGTCCCCCCTCACTTCCTCCTGTGACAGGTTGCTGCCGCTCATGGCCGGATTGGGGCTTGCTGTCCTTCTGTAGATGTCATCACCTCCATGTAAACTGTGGCTGTGTGCAGCCTTGTCACTGAGATCGCCGATCAACTGTTTCTCCCTCACTGAAAGTTCATTCAACTGCGTCTCAATCATACGCAGAAAATGTCTGTGTGCCCTCGTTGACACAGTCAATTCACTGATCAAGTCCCTTTTCAGGCGCCGGACCGATCCCAGCTCCTCTTTAATACAGTCTGCTTGTAGCCCAGGTTTTGACTGCTCAGATGTTCTCACGTCCCTGTTGTCCACCTCAGTCTGTGCTGAGTTGTTGCTGTGACCCTCAGTGTCAATGCACTGGTTGTCTGTGCTGCAATCAGCGGAAATCTTCTCATCGGGCAGTACTGACACAGGAGACAATGGTACGGACAATTTCCTGCTCATCTCCTCACTGTCAATATGACTCGTTCTCAGCTGTCGACCTATTTTTACTTGAATCTGATGCCATTTTTCTGAAATTCTGGGAATATTCTTAGATGAGAATTTGTTTTGCACAATGTGCACTGGAGTAGAAGCCATAACTACTAAATTGTAGATAATCTCACTCACTGTCATAAATTCTGGGTGATACACTCTGTACTCTGACTGCAGTCTCCTCTCACCTCACACAGACACGCATACTCATTTGCATACTAGCCCCAAAGAATGAGTAGATAGTCTACAAACTCATGTAAAAACATGTAATACTTTCTCTCTCACCATTCACACAGGAAAGTGTAAAATAAAGAAATGAGAAAACTACTGACAGTGACAAAGAAATATAGAAATGCCTCTATATTTCTTTTTAGACTAGCAAGTCAAATCACTGACTGAGGGAAGAGATTGACCCCCCTGCATGCACTCCATACAGGCGTCAAATGCACTCAATCGCTCCCTCATTCACATCTAAGCAACTGTTTTGTCCCAGAATCAAATTACCCCTGCAGGCTATATTTCTTTGACTAAAATAAAAAACCTGTATGCTTAACCATCCAAATTAACCTATCTGATTTTACAAAGGATAAATGAAATATCCTAAATGTGATAATTTACAATGAGAAATGTATTCTCAATTACCTCCTAAATTTAGCTTGGACCCCCAAATTAAAGCCAATTTAACCTGAATTAAATCCCCATTTTAATATCTATATTACTCCCCCCTCAGAAACATGTCCCACATGCTTCAGAAATACCTAAAAGAAAAAATAATACTATAGGCCAACCCAAATAATAACACCCAAGCCTAAAGCATAAAATCCTCCCCCGCTCCGTCGCAAAGACAAAGAAAAACCTCCCCAGCATGCGGCATTCAACCCCAACTCACAAAGATGCTCTAGCACACACATGTACGCACAATCATACCACATAAGCTACACTACCATCTAACTCTTAAACCCTGTCAACTCCCTAACAGAAGCAGACTCCAAGTACCTAATTACTAACCTAACCAATAACCTGCCTAACACAGCGTCCAGATGTACACTATGGCCCTAACACGTACGCTTAACACAAGAATCACAAACCTATTCCATCATCCTAACTTCAGTCCTGGGTTCCATCCAAAGTCACGTCAAAAGCAACAAAAAATCCACAGATACGCAGGTCCGTCTTGCGTGGCGTAGAAAATCCCCAGACTTTTCCTCACCAACCTCCCTCCAACGTCTGGCGCCATTTATGATGTGTCTTTTCCTCAGGGTTCTGTGGAGATTTTTCTAAGTTGCTCGTTGAGAATGAATATGGAGATCCAGGCAGGCACATAATCCTTATTTCCGTTTATTGATCAGCAATCAGTTACAGATAGGTTACAGATATCATCGTTCCATCGTATTGAGGCCTGCATCTCATGCAGGGCCCCCCTTGTCTCTCTCTCTCTCTGCCTCTCTCTGTATCTCACTCACACTCTTCTACTGATCCCCTACCTGTCTTATACAGTCTTAACATGTGGGTGTCACCCTGTTCCTGCGTGTGTGTGTGTGTGTGTGTGTGTGTGTTGTTGACCCTCAAGGCTTAGTCAACAAGCTACCACAGAGTCAGCAATCAGTCACCACAGGGGTCTTTCTGTTGAACGCATTCCTTGGGTGGTAAAAGTCACTGAGCCTACTATATATGACAGGAAGAACTCACAGCTGTTATTTAAGATAGCTGACTATCCCAAAGTGTCCCTGCGCCATCTTTAGTGACTGGCTATCCCAGATGGGACTCAATGTGACCTCCTATAAGCCAAAGTATTATGTGTACAATTATGACATATGTTGAGATGCATAAGCTATCAAAATATACATCAGGAGCATACAGTGGCTTCCGCCCAAGCGACTTGCATTTTAGGTATGACAATCCATCACAGTAATCGCTCGAAACAAGAATAGGTCGAAACCTAGCATATAGGAGGACCATGTATGAAACGCTGGAGGGCTTTTACTTTGAAATGATGGATACAGGAAGAAGTGATACTTGGGCCAGTATGACTTTTTGATGTGTAACTAACTTCATATGGGCACAAGATCCGCCACAGGAGCTATATCCTATTGCCTGTCATCTTATCAATCATGATGTTCAGTCACCAGAAATAAGTGTGTTCCATAGACTGTAAAAATAAGGGTGTTCATTAAGTGCCTGAGGAGTGTGTGCGCGCATCTTCACGCACGCACGCACGCACGCACGCACGCACGCATGCTCGCACGCACACTCGCTCACTCACTCACTGTCGCAAATCTATCTATGTCTCATTCGGGCACATGCTGTCCTGAAGTAATACGCAATTCCCACTATCAAAACCCATGACAATGATTGAGGTGTGGGGTTATAATAGAGGATTTTCATTACAAAAATGTTTGAATTTCCTCAAACTAATATTCTCATTATTGAAAAGATTACAGGAGCCAGGTTGTAATATCATACTGTGCACATAATTATTCCTCATTATTTCTGATAGCTTATCTATTCTAGGGGCCAGTGTCAGTGAAAGGTCTGTTATAGAATATAGTAGCCACACAGACATAAAAAGGTAGATAGATGCCTCCGTCGACTCTGGGGCATGTGTCTCTCTTGCAGGCAACATGGTGGCAAGCTTTCCAGAGGTTCCTTGCGAAGCATGAGCGTGCGTCTCAGAAGCGGACGTTCGGTATAGGCCAATCAGAGGCACGTTTGTTTTCTGATGCACTCACTGCCAATAAAGCTCCTTTGGGTTGAATTGATAAGTCCCAGAACAGACGCGATTGGCCAGTATAGTCACTTGAGCGGCAGCGATGCAGCATGCCTTCCGCATGGCCTTCCGTACTTCCGCTTGACTTCCGCCTTCGTTGGAGACAAATCGATCCAACGATCTGCAGCGGCCAATGAGGCATCTATTTTTTTATATATATATATCAAAAAAGGGGAAAAACCTTCCAAGGAAGGGACTGCACACTATATATATATATATATATATATATATATATATATGACTATCCCATACCCCAGAGAGACAATTGCACTGCAATTAATTGGCTAGTTCGCCGTTAGGTCAACTGGCCGACCAACGGTGTATCTTTGTCCATCCATCCGTCAGTCAGTCAGTCAGTCAGTCAGTCAGTCAGTCAGTCAGTCAGTCAGTCAGTCAGTCAGTCAGTCAGTCAGTCAGTCAGTCAGTCAGTCAGTCAGTCAGTCAGTCAGTCAGTCAGTCAGTCAGTCAGTCAGTCAGTCAGTGTTGCAGTCCAGCCAACAATGTTTCAGCATTCGGTCTTGTCAGCTTCATCAGCATTGAAATAACTCATACGGTAAACTGATATCCACAGCAGTTTGGATTATCAGTAGTGATGTAGATTCAATTTAAGTGAGGAGTGTGACAGTTATTACAGTAAGGCTCAGTTACATGGACAGGGATTCAATTAGCCATATGCTATACAAGGATTTGTTCATCTAGGATTTATTTTGAGTTGTACCACTTAATTTTAAATATTGCTCAACAAATCAGCGATTAAAACCTTAACCTGTGAATAAACTTGACCTGTAATTTATGGATTGGATCATTTTGATTGTCTGTCTGCCTTGATGGATTTCCATGCATTGTAAATAAACAAGCAGCAACAATGTCACTCTCTTGAGGATAATCATTAATGTTGCTTTTGTATTCCCATTTGAGAGAATAATATGCTACTGTAGACCTATGTTGTTAACCAAATAAAAAATTTAAATTGCCTACCATTAAATCTGTAGTATGACAGTGTCGCTCGCCAAAAGGAACAGTTCTACAAGATACTACAAACATCTACAAGATACTACAAACATCTACAAGCTACTAAAACATGTCGTCACAATGTGATGCGTTGTTATCTTGTAGATCTTCTTTTGAAATGCAAGCAATTAATGGAGTACAAATGAAGCTACGTTTTTTTTCCCTTCTCACAAATCCTTTTGTTCTTTCTATTTTTCCCCTCCCTACATTGATGTTGTTTTACAGACATGCACGTTGCACGCTTAACTGCATACATCCATACAGTACAGTATGTATTGTATGGACAGTACAGTACAGTGTCCACTCAGAATGGACACTCCTCCCCCCCCACTCCTCACTGTTCATATCGGGAGACAGACAGACAGACAGACAGACAGACAGACAGACAGACAGACAGACAGACAGACAGACAGACAGACAGACAGACAGACAGACAGACAGACAGACAGACAGACAGACAGACAGACAGACAGACAGACAGACAGACAGACAAATTGAATTGAATTGAATTGAATTGAATTGAGAGAACAGAGTGTGTTCCTTATTGTCCGGGACAATAAAGACCCCATGCCCCCCCGGCCCCATGTCACACATCGACAATTTGTCCCCTCAGTAGTGACGATGTGTGGCATGGGGCCGAGATTGTGACTGTATTACATAAACTGCAGCACAAGGGACCAGGTCTTTAGAAAAATGCATCATCATCACCATAAAACCCAACAGGGTTGAGACGGTCCCTTGTTTTATTTATTAAAGGACCACTTCACCACTTTTCAACCTATCTTCATATAATTGGTCCTCACTAATGTTCATGATAAAATAGCACAATTCTTTTCCTACTTTGTCTGTGTCTCATAGGAGCGCTGTGGGCAGTTCAGAAACCCGTCCATCAGTGACATCTTTAGGCAGATATATTTTTAAACAACATTTGAAAATATATATTATATTTTGATTTGTATTATCGTGAGAACGATGGCTTCCGTTTTCGCATTGCAACTTTTCAGGAATAGAAAGCTTGCCGTTTCTATTAGCTTGGATTGCCCCCGGCCATCGATGAGGGTTTCTCAACGAAAAATGGTCCGTCGGCTTGTTATGATCATCAGCACCAGCGGCCATGACAATGCGCTACAAGATCCACCTCCAAGAGGTGTTGTAGTCCAGACAGACCCCCCATCCACTTGCATTGGGCTCAATTTCCCAGAAGCCCTAGCAGCCCAGAGGTTGACTTCATTTCCGGTTTCGTCACCATAACCTGACGGCCTCGTCACTAGGTCCCGGATAAATCCGCTGTTTCTTTTTAATTATTTTAAAACGGTGAATTAAACGCATTAGACAAATGATCATTTGATTAAACAATTAGCGGCCGTCAAATTGTTAAGGAACACTTTGGCTTTCATCATGTCTATACAGTGTGTTGCCATTTGTGACATTTGAAAGTAAACCACCTTTTTAAAATGAATCCCAAACTGAAATTGTAATTTTAGTGGAGCAACATGATTCCGATTAATCCAGGTTTACTGATAACTAAAAACCAAGTTTAAAAGGATGGTTTAAATGTAAACTGATATATTTTTTTAAGGTTTTTTAAGCATTAAGCCTTACATACTCCATTGTATGATGAATTGGGACATTAGCCACTTAAGTGGTTAATTAATTGTAATTATTTAATTATTTATTTTCTCACATTTAAACGCCCAAAATGGGGATGTAAGGTTGAAAGTGATTAAATATACATTTGAAATTTCGAATCTGTTAAGCTGGGTTTGCTTAAGTGCAAAAAGTGTGATTTTGAGACCATATAGACCATATAATGAGTGAATCTATACTTCTGATCAGATGCCTCATAAATATTCACCAATTTACAGTACTGTACATAAATAGTCTGGTCATTTAGACATCCCAGAGAGCCTCATTAACCCATTTTGACCTGGGAACGATTCTGCAAATGTCTACTAAATCCTGACTTTTCTTGAAAAAGCTATCTTTTTCTATGTCAGTCGTTCTCAAACACTTTCATGTCACTTTTCACGATTCTTCAAAAATAGCAGACCTACACGCTCGTAGCGCGCCACTCGGTGGCGCGCTATGAGCTTGTAGATCTGCTATTTTTCAATAGCTAAAGCGTAACATAATGCTAACACCAAAAGGGGTTCCCGCCCAAAATGGCTTAACCTCATTCAAATGAGCTGGTCAATAACTATAATTTCCAGGCTAAAAGGTTGGGCATTTTTCCTCCACAATCATTGTAATGTTGCTGAAATAGCTTGTCCACACTCTGTGGAAATAATAGCCATGGCAAATGGAGTGTGCTGCTTCTCCAGAAGGAAATGATGGGACACTTTCATTTGTGCGAAGAGTGTGTGCATTCAAAGAGCAAACATCAACCCCACACACACACACACACACACACACATACTGGTTTTTGTGGTTTGTGGGGACCAACATTTTTTTCATCCCTCGTGGGGACCACCCTTTCTAAAGGTTATACAGCTATGAAAAAAATCAGGTATAACAACTATGGCTTTGTAAGCTTATACACGACTTTAAATATCAGAATTGATGAAGTAATTGCTGTACCATGCCATATGGGGACTTGTGAAAAATCTGGTTAACATGGTTGATGGGGACCTCATTTGAATATCATTTAAATAATTCACACAAGGTCCGCTCTAATGTGATTAATGGGGACCTTGCAACAAGTGTAATTACTAACTAGTAAAACGCCCTTAATGACTTAATACTAGTATTAAAATGTTATTGCCTTCTTTCATGTCCAATGAATTTGTAATTAAGTTATTAAGGTAACATACCATATGAATCCATTTGGGAAAATAATAATAATAATAATAATAATAATAATTCAAAACCATAACCAATTAAAAAATAGCTAAAACATAATTCAGTTTTCCAATTAAAAAATAGCCAATCTACAAGCTCAAAACGCATCAAAGCACAACACATTTTGAGCTTGTAGACTGCTATTTTTGCTATTTTTGACAGTATATGCATTGTGACCCCCTGGAGTGACTGAAAATATAGTGGCCCTCTCCATCATCAAAGTTGCCCAACCCTGACATAGATAATGCACAATGTTGACATAAATAAATGACACATAAATTGTAGAACAACAATTTTAATTGTACAAGCGAACAAATTGGTACTAATATCCTGACTACGCCACCTCCCGCTTGTTGAGGGGGCAGGAGGAACCCCTAGAGTGTAAACTTTGACCAACTTCCCCTTTAACAGGAACAATGTACGAGAGGCATTTGTGGAAAATGTAACAACTTTATTTATATATAACTACACAGTATATATTAAAAGGTTAGGGCAATACATCAGTGAGGCAGATAAGATAATAAAGTGAAAAGTATATAATTAGCTCAAATACATTTGGGGAAAGAAAGGGGACACGCCTAGCACGAAAAACAACTTGTGCAATACAACAATAAAATCAATACAAAACATGCAGTGCAGGGGGTTAACAAATACACACCAATAAAACCCAAACCAATAAAAGACAGTCATACTAAATAGTAGATAGATAGTAGGTATTTAGAACACACTTTCAGTTCTGTGATATATGGGGACATTTAACACACTTTAAGCTAATGTGCATCACGGGGCCATATAAAAACACACACACAAACAAACAAACACACATCTTAAAACATGCATCTTGGGGACTCCGTGCTAAATGTGCATCATGGGGACGTCTTCTGAAGTTTCAATTATTTTGCCTTCAAGCTTGCATAAATACACACACACACATCTTAAAACATGCATATTGGGTACCCCGTGCTAATGTGCATCATGGGGACGTCTTCTGATGTTTCAATTATTCTGCCTATTATGTGATCTACAATATTTAGACTTTTAATGCCCTTTACATTAGGCTAATGTGCGTCACGGGGACATACATGCTGTTAGAGTTCTCAACGGGCCTGACAATAAAGCCTGGACCCGAACTGGTCCAACCCAAGGCTTGGCCCGGCCCGAAACATTACCATAATGTTAAGTCTGATAAGCCCCAGTAAAGGAAAAAACACCACCAGTTGGCTGCGGCTATGTTGTTAAATTTACATCATTATACCGAGTGAGTGTGTGAGAGAACGGACAGTCATACTAGACATTAGGACATTACACAACATCCTTGTAAGGTGTGCTCTCCCCATTTACCTTTTCAATGGAAGTGGATGTCTTGGCAACTGCTGGAGCCATGTGTGTCTGTTGGGGAGTCTCCAACCCCTGTTGCAGGCATGTCATTCAACATCTGTTTAGAATAAGATTCATTGAATATTTAAAAGAGTTAGGCATGTGAAAGTAGTGCACTTGACTATCAATGTTGAATGCACTTATTGGAAGTTGCTTTGGATAAAAGCGAGTTCGAAATAACTAATGTAAGATAATGTTAGTAGTATTACAACATCCTGATGTAGTCCAATATACCATTTTGTTACATAGTAGGTATTTAGAACACACTTTCAGTTCTGTGATATATGGGGTCATTTAACACACTTTAAGCTAATGTGCATCACGGGGACATATAAATACACACACACAAACAAACACACACATATCTTAAAACATGCATCTTGGGGACTCCGTGCTAAATGTGCATCATGGGGACGTCTTCTGAAGTTTCAATTATTTTGCCTTCAAGCTTGCATAAATACACACACACATCTTAAAACATGCATATTGGGTACCCCGTGCTAATGTGCATCATGGAGACGTCTTCTGATGTTTCAATTATTCTGCCTATTATGTGATCTACAATATTTAGACTTTTAATGCCCTTTACATTAGGCTAATGTGCGTCACGGGGACATACATGCTGTTAGAGTTCTCAACGGGCTTGACAATAAAGCCTGGACCCGAACTGGTCCAACCCAAGGCTTGGCCCGGCCCGAAACATTACCATAATGTTAAGTCTGATAAGCCCCAGTAAAGGAAAAAACACCACCAGTTGGCTGCGGCTATGTTGTTAAATTTACATCATTATACCGAGTGAGTGTGTGAGAGAACGGACAGTCATACTAGACATTAGGACATTACACAACATCCTTGTAAGGTGTGCTCTCCCCATTTACCTTTTCAATGGAAGTGGATGTCTTGGCAACTGCTGGAGCCATGTGTGTCTGTGGGGGAGTCTCCACCCCCTGTTGCAGGCATGCCATTCAACATCTGTTTAGAATAAGATTCATTGAATATTTAAAAGAGTTAGGCATGTGAAAGTAGTGCACTTGACTATCAATGTTGAATGCACTTATTGGAAGTTGCTTTGGATAAAAGCGAGTTCGAAATAACTCATGTAAGATAATGTTACTAGTATTACAACATCCTGATGTAGTCCAATATACCATTTTGTTACATAGTAGGTATTTAGAACACACTTTCAGTTCTGTGATATATGGGGACATTTAACACACTTTAAGCTAATGTGCATCACGGGGACATATAAATACACACACACAAACAAACACACACATATCTTAAAACATGCATCTTGGGGACTCCGTGCTAAATGTGCATCATGGGGACGTCTTCTGAAGTTTCAATTATTTTGCCTTCAAGCTTGCATAAATACACACACACATCTTAAAACATGCATATTGGGTACCCCGTGCTAATGTGCATCATGGGGTCGTCTTCTGATGTTTCAATTATTCTGCCTATTATGTGATCTACAATATTTAGACTTTTAATGCCCTTTACATTAGGCTAATGTGCGTCACGGGGACATACATGCTGTTAGAGTTCTCAACGGGCCTGACAATAAAGCCTGGACCCGAACTGGTCCAACCCAAGGCTTGGCCCGGCCCGAAACATTACCATAATGTTAAGTCTGATAAGCCCCAGTAAAGGAAAAAACACCACCAGTTGGCTGCGGCTATGTTGTTAAATTTACATCATTATACCGAGTGAGTGTGTGAGAGAACGGACAGTCATACTAGACATTAGGACATTACACAACATCCTTGTAAGGTGTGCTCTCCCCATTTACCTTTTCAATGGAAGTGGATGTCTTGGCAACTGCTGGAGCCATGTGTGTCTGTGGGGGAGTCTCCACCCCCTGTTGCAGGCATGCCATTCAACATCTGTTTAGAATAAGATTCATTGAATATTTAAAAGAGTTAGGCATGTGAAAGTAGTGCACTTGACTATCAATGTTGAATGCACTTATTGGAAGTTGCTTTGGATAAAAGCGAGTTCGAAATAACTCATGTAAGATAATGTTACTAGTATTACAAGTAACATCCTGATGTAGTCCAATATACCATTTTGTTACATAGTAGGTATTTAGAACACACTTTCAGTTCTGTGATATATGGGGACATTTAACACACTTTAAGCTAATGTGCATCACGGGGACATATAAATACACACACACAAACAAACACACACATATCTTAAAACATGCATCTTGGGGACTCCGTGCTAAATGTGCATCATGGGGACGTCTTCTGAAGTTTCAATTATTTTGCCTTCAAGCTTGCATAAATACACACACACATCTTAAAACATGCATATTGGGTACCCCGTGCTAATGTGCATCATGGGGTCGTCTTCTGATGTTTCAATTATTCTGCCTATTATGTGATCTACAATATTTAGACTTTTAATGCCCTTTACATTAGGCTAATGTGCGTCACGGGGACATACATGCTGTTAGAGTTCTCAACGGGCCTGACAATAAAGCCTGGACCCGAACTGGTCCAACCCAAGGCTTGGCCCGGCCCGAAACATTACCATAATGTTAAGTCTGATAAGCCCCAGTAAAGGAAAAAACACCACCAGTTGGCTGCGGCTATGTTGTTAAATTTACATCATTATACCGAGTGAGTGTGTGAGAGAACGGATAGTCATACTAGACATTAGGACATTACACAACATCATTGTAAGGTGTGCTCTCCCCATTTACCTTTTCAATGGAAGTGGATGTCTTGGCAACTGCTGGAGCCATGTGTGTCTGTGGGGGAGTCTCCAACCCCTGTTGCAGGCATGTCATTCAACATCTGTTTAGAATAAGATTCATTGAATATTTAAAAGAGTTAGGCGTGTGAAAGTAGTGCACTTGACTATCAATGTTGAATGCACTTATTGGAAGTTGCTTTGGATAAAAGCGAGTTCGAAATAACTCATGTAAGATAATGTTAGTAGTATTACAACATCCTGATGTAGTCCAATATACCATTTTGTTACATAGTAGGTATTTAGAACACACTTTCAGTTCTGTGATATATGGGGACATTTAACACACTTTAAGCTAATGTGCATCACGGGGACATATAAATACACACACACAAACAAACACACACACATCTTAAAACATGCATCTTGGGGACTCCGTGCTAAATGTGCATCATGGGGACGTCTTCTGAAGTTTCAATATTTTGCCTTCAAGCTTGCATAAATACACACACACACACACATCTTAAAACATGCATATTGGGGACCCCGTGCTAATGTGCATCATGGGGTCGTCTTCTGATGTTTCAATTATTCTGCCTATTATGTGATCTACAATATTTAGACTTTTAATGCCCTTTACTTTAGGCTAATGTGCGTCACGGGGACATACATGCTGTTAGAGTTCTCAACGGGCCTGACAATTAAAGCCTGGACCCGAACTGGTCAAACCCAAGGCTTAGCCCGGCCCGAAACATTACTATAATGTTAAGTCTGATAAGCCCCAGTAATGGAAAAAACACCACCAGTTGGCTGCAGATATGTTGTTAAATTGAAATAATTATACCGAGTGAGTGTGTGAGAGAACGGACAGTCATACTAAATAGTAGATAGATTGTAGGTATTTAGAACACACTTTCAGTTTTGTGATATATGGGGACATTTAACACACTTTAAGCTAATGTGCATCACGGGGACATATAAATACACACACACACCAACACACACACACATCTTAAAACATGCATCTTGGGGACTCCATGCTAAATGTGCATCACGGGGACGTCTTCTGAAGTTTCAATTATTTTGCCTTCAAGCTTGCATAAATACACACACACACACACACATCTTAAAACATGCATATTGGGGACCCCGTGCTAATGTGCATCATGGGGTCGTCTTCTGATGTTTCAATTATTCTGCCTATTATGTGATCTACAATATTTAGACTTTTAATGCCCTTTACTTTAGGCTAATGTGCGTCACGGGGACATACATGCTGTTAGAGTTCTCAATGGGCCTGACAATAAAGCCTGGACCCGAACTGGTCCAACCCAAGACTTGGCCCGGCCCGAAACATTACCATAATGTTAAGTCTGATAAGCCCCAGTAAAGGAAAAAACACCACCAGTTGGCTGCGGCTATGTTGTAATAAATTTACATCATTATACCGAGTGAGTGTGTGAGAGAACGGACAGTCATACTAGACATTAGGACATTACACAACATCCTTGTAAGGTGTGCTCTCCCCATTTACCTTTTCAATGGAAGTGGATGTCTTGGCAACTGCTGGAGCCATGTGTGTCTGTGGGGGAGTCTCCACCCCCTGTTGCAGGCATGTCATTCAACATCTGTTTAGAATAAGATTCATTGAATATTTAAAAGAGTTAGGCATGTGAAAGTAGTGCACTTGACTATCAATGTTGAATGCACTTATTGGAAGTTGCTTTGGATAAAAGCGAGTTCGAAATAACTCATGTAAGATAATGTTACTAGTATTACAACATCCTGATGTAGTCCAATATACCATTTTGTTACATAGTAGGTATTTAGAACACACTTTCAGTTCTGTGATATATGGGGACCTTTAACACACTTTAAGCTAATGTGCATCACGGGGACATATAAATACATACACACAAACAAACACACACACACATCTTAAAACATGCATCTTGGGGACTCCGTGCTAAATGTGTATCATGGGGACATCTTCTGAAGTTTCAATATTTTGCCTTCAAGCTTGCATAAATACACACACACACACATCTGAAAACATGCATATTGGGGACCCCGTGCTAACGTGCATCATGGGGTCGTCTTCTGATGTTTCAATTATTCTGCCTATTATGTGATCTACAATATTTAGACTTTTAATGCCCTTTACTTTAGGCTAATGTGCGTCACGGGGACATACATGCTGTTCGAGTTCTCAACGGTCCTGACAATTAAAGCCTGGACCCGACCTGGTCAAACCCAAGGCTTAGCCCGGCCCGAAACATTACTATAATGTTAAGTCTGATAAGCCCCAGTAATGGAAAAAACACCACCAGTTGGCTGCAGATATGTTGTTAAATTGAAATAATTATACCGAGTGAGTGTGTGAGAGAACGGACAGTCATACTAAATAGTAGATAGATTGTAGGTATTTAGAACACACTTTCAGTTTTGTGATATATGGGGACATTTAACACACTTTAAGCTAATGTGCATCACGGGGACATATAAATACACACACAAACCAACACACACACACATCTTAAAACATGCATCTTGGGGACTCCGTGCTAAATGTGCATCACGGGGACGTCTTCTGAAGTTTCAATTATTTTGCCTTCAAGCTTGCATAAATACACACACACACACACATCTTAAAACATGTATATTGGGGACCCCGTGCTAATGTGCATCATGGGGTCGTCTTCTGATGTTTCAATTATTCTGCCTATTATGTGATCTACAATATTTAGACTTTTAATGCCCTTTACTTTAGGCTAATGTGCGTCACGGGGACATACATGCTGTTAGAGTTCTCAATGGGCCTGACAATAAAGCCTGGACCCGAACTGGTCCAACCCAAGACTTGGCCCGGCCCGAAACATTACCATAATGTTAAGTCTGATAAGCCCCAGTAAAGGAAAAAACACCACCAGTTGGCTGCGGCTATGTTGTTAAATTTACATCATTATACCGAGTGAGTGTGTGAGAGAACGGACAGTCATACTAGACATTAGGACATTACACAACATCCTTGTAAGGTGTGCTCTCCCCATTTACCTTTTCAATGGAAGTGGATGTCTTGGCAACTGCTGGAGCCATGTGTGTCTGTGGGGGAGTCTCCACCCCCTGTTGCAGGCATGTCATTCAACATCTGTTTAGAATAAGATTCATTGAATATTTAAAAGAGTTAGGCATGTGAAAGTAGTGCACTTGACTATCAATGTTGAATGCACTTATTGGAAGTTGCTTTGGATAAAAGCGAGTTCGAAATAACTCATGTAAGATAATGTTACTAGTATTACAACATCCTGATGTAGTCCAATATACCATTTTGTTACATAGTAGGTATTTAGAACACACTTTCAGTTCTGTGATATATGGGGACCTTTAACACACTTTAAGCTAATGTGCATCACGGGGACATATAAATACATACACACAAACAAACACACACACACATCTTAAAACATGCATCTTGGGGACTCCGTGCTAAATGTGTATCATGGGGACATCTTCTGAAGTTTCAATATTTTGCCTTCAAGCTTGCATAAATACACACACACACACACACACACATCTGAAAACATGCATATTGGGGACCCCGTGCTAACGTGCATCATGGGGTCGTCTTCTGATGTTTCAATTATTCTGCCTATTATGTGATCTACAATATTTAGACTTTTAATGCCCTTTACTTTAGGCTAATGTGCGTCACGGGGACATACATGCTGTTCGAGTTCTCAACGGTCCTGACAATTAAAGCCTGGACCCGAACTGGTCAAACCCAAGGCTTAGCCCGGCCCGAAACATTACCATAATGTTAAGTCTGATAAGCCCCAGTAAAGGAAAAAACACCACCAGTTGGCTGCGGCTATGTTGTTAAATTGACATAATTATACAGAGTGAGTGTGTGAGAGAACGGACAGTCATACTAAATAGTAGATAGATAGTAGGTATTTAGAACACACTTTCAGTTTTGTGATATATGGGGACATTTAACACACTTTAAGCTAATGTGCATCACGGGGACATAAAAATACACACACAAACAAACACACACACACACATCTTAAAACATGCATCTTGGGGACTCCGTGCTAAATGTGCATCACGGGGACGTCTTCTGAAGTTTCAATTATTTTGCCTTCAAGCTTGCATAAATACACACACACACACACATCTTAAAACATGCATATTGGGGACCCCGTGCTAATGTGCATAATGGGGACGTCTTCTAATGTTTCAATTATTCTGCCTATTACCATTTTCTTTAATATCACATCATTGCAGAGTCACTGGCTGCACTGCTACAGTGCTACACAGAAAGACAGCAGCTAAAGGAAGCTAATGCTACAACACTACAAACTGGACCAAACTCAACATATATACTTTATACAGTAGAAAGTCCTAACACAAAAACGAAATTGTATACCCATTCTGACTATTTTCACAGAAAATAATAGCAAAAAAAACGTTTCAGGAGCCCACATTGGATTACATTACATGAAATTACCACCAAACAACATCATCCTTATATCTGAAGCTAAACTGAAGCTAAGTATCTTAACTTCATCACAAAATTATTTGTGTTACAAAACAGTAGTTTTAAGGTCATTACTAACCTGAAAGTACAGGAAAAGCAATCCCTCTAACTGATCTAAACTGTCTTCAGCCCATGTGAGCCATTTGAGCTAACTTAGCTAACTGAGCTAGCTTAATAATCAGAGCTAATTCACAAAATGTTATGAGCTAACTTAGCTAACTGAGCTATCTTAATAATCAGAGCTAATTCACAAAATGTTATGGTCAAATACTGGTTATAGTGATCTTTCAAATATCTGTGGTTGAGCACTGTTTTTATTAATTGTTCATTCAGAAAAAAATAGCTTACCTTGTGTTTTGCTTTTGCTTCCATCTTCACTGCCTTGTTCTGGAATCTCCTGTTCTGTTAACACTCAATTTGATGGTATAATCCCTCCTTGTGGGGAACAGGGTGGGTGGGGCCACATAATGATGTGGGTGCGGCCACAAAAGTGTGTGTGAGAATGTAATGAGTGCAATAGCAGCTAAAACCCTTAGGGGGAGATACTGAGCACCACTTACACACACACGATGATCAAAAAACGTCCCTTATGGGCCAAGGCTAAAAACCTCACAGGCACATATAAAGCATCTCCTGGGTTGGTTTTTTAACGGTTTCCCTCATGGGGACTAGGTTTTTTGTCCCCATACCGTAACTGGTCCCCATGACGTGACTGTGTAAACAGATTTGTGTCCCCACAAAGATATAAAAACCAGTGCACACACACACACACACACACACACACACACACACACACACACACACACACACACACACACACACACACACACACACATTGATTGTGCGCCACACGCATGCACACATTGATTCATCAATACTCATTCAATAAAACACACATAACACACTGGGAAGACACACACCTCGCTAATTCAGCATACACACATGCATGCACATGCAAGAGCGCATGTGTGCGTGTGCGTGCATTCAAAGAGCAAACATCAACCACACACACACACACACACACACACACACACACACACACACACACACACACACACACACACACACACACACACACACACACACACACACACACACAGACACACAGACACACAGAGTTATGACCACATGCTATCTGGCCTCTGTGATGCGTTTCTATATCCAGGGGGCTGGTCAGATTAATTGGACTGCAGCATTCTGGCAGCCGCACTGCCTCTTCTTCCCCCGCTCGGCCCTGTGTAAACGTTTGGACAGCTCCTTTACTGTATGATGAAGGACCGGCTAGGAGGAACAGGAAGCTGGGGGAGACACGTTTGGTTTGGAGGGGGGCCAGTTACCTGGTGATAAGGTGAGGAGGAGGCGTGGGGGCGGGCGGTGCTGGTGAAGAGACAGGGGTGTATACATAACCCATTTTTGGCGGGAACCCCTTTTGGTGTTAGCATTATGTTATGCTTTAGCTATTGAAAAATAGCAGATCTACAAGCTCATAGCGCGCCACCGAGTGGCGCGCTACGAGCTTGTAGGTCTGCTATTTTTGAAAAATCGAAGAACGACTGACATAGAAACATAGCTTTTTCAGAAAACTGTCAGGATGTAGAAGACATTTTTAGAATCTGATCTCAGGTCAAAATGGGATAACACGGCATACCGGGGACTATCCAATCTAGCATCAGTGTCGCCGTCTCTGCAAATAACAAGGAACCAGGGGACCTCTGCAAACAGGCCTGTCACCTCTACAACGAGCAGGAACAACAAAGGCAGGGCGGCTGGAGATAACAAAAAAAAATGTATATGAAAACTATACTGTGGTTGTGAAAGTAAAGAGGGCATTTGGCTGTGTCTAACGATAGGTCGACATCAGGCAGTCTTTTATTAGCCTGGTTAACCACTCCCCCTTAACCCATTTAGGCCCGACGTCGAAAAAAAACGTTCGCTCTGAAAGAATATATATTTAAAATTTTGTGCCGCATTTTCACGATTTTTCAAAAATAGCAGACCTACAAGCTCGTAGCGCGCCACTCGGTGGCGCGCTATGAGCTTGTAGATCTGCTATTTTTCAATAGCTAAAGTATAACATAATGCTTAGTTAAAACACCAAAACCTTAACCTTAACCTGTTCCCGCCCAGAATGGGTTAAAAACATTTCATTATTTTATCTAATTACTGATCATTGTGCGATCATTCTATTCATTCACTCCTGTTTATATACTATTCATACTGTGAACTGTGGCTAATAGCAACGACCCAATGGTGCATGTGATTTCTTGTTTATTGTCACAGCGCGTCGTGCACCGTGAGAATGCAAATATGTGCGAGGTAATTTAATGTGTTTACATTTACCAATAAATAATTGCCATGCTTTTCCTACACTTTTCAGGCCACCTCTGCCCCACTCGCTGTGCAAATTAGGGCAATTGCAGCCACTATATTTGAAACTGCAAAGTCATAGGTGGTAATTGTGTTCTAGATTAAAAGCTTAGCGGGCTGATTATTGGTGCCTGCTGAGTCGATGTCGCGGGTTAGGTGGGAGCGGTGAACATCAGGGCTGTTGTGGTGATTAACTACAGGTTCCTGGCCTTTTATTTGTGATCAAGCATAGGAGATTATATGGGGGAGGGGGAGCTGAATTAAAGGGGAACATTTAACACTGATTGGCCTTTTGGTTTCACCGCGGTATGTGTTGGGGGGGAGGATTGGGGCCTCACCATTAGCCCCTCCTGCGTTGGGAGGTAGGCTGCGGAGTGCGGAGCCCATTAGATGAAGTCTTGTCCGACTAAATGCCTCTCCTTTCCACTTAAACTCGCAGGTGAGAGTGGGAGGAGGAGGGCCCATTTGGATCCCACGCCTCTATATACGCACCGACAAGGTTTCTCTACCTTATGAAATGAGATGGCCGTGTCACATTGAGCCATCACGCTGAGACTGTTGACATTTCGTGGAGAAGCCCCTGCTGTGTCATTCCACGCGAGTAACGAGCGGAAGCTCCGTGACCATCTATAATGGATGGGCTCCCACAGGGATGCCGGGGGGCACTAACGATGGGTTATTGTTCAGGTGGGAGGAGGAGGAGGAGGAGGAGGAGGATGGCTGGACCCGCAAGGATCTCCACTCACAGTGCGCTATCATTTACAGCGCCTTGGCTCGGGTCAGGGTCCACAGTTAAACCTCCAACAGTCAGCATTTAATGGTGCAAAATGGCTGTTAGGTCATTAAGACATAGCAGAGATAAATAACTCCCACGTATAAGGCATTCATCTCCATCGCAGGCCCGGGCTGTGCTTGAATGTCTATTCTCTACAGGTGCACAATTAAAAGACCCCGCACGCACGCACGCACGCACGCACACACACACACACACACACACACACACACACACACACACACACACACACACACACACACACACACACACACACACACACACACACACACACACACACACACACACACACACACACACACACACACCTCCTTGTGCTAGCGATACATCGAAAGAGGGGAGATTTCAACAAATCAGTGGAACGATGAGTCAGCGAGTGCACGTAAAACTCCTAGGGCTCCATTTTCGTCACCGCTAAACCCCATATCCCTAAACTTCTTTGCCTTTTTTTTTTACTATTTTGAAAAAAAAATTTGAATAGTTCAACTAGCCAATCTACATTGACATGTTGTGAGCTTGTGGACTGGCCATTTTAACTATTCAAAAATGTTTTGCAAAATAGTAAAAGAAAGGCAAAGAAGTTTAGGGATAAGGGGTTTAGCGGTGACGAAAATGGAGCCCATAGTGTTTATTTAAATCTGAAGAGAGTACAAATGGAACCAAATCAACCCGTAAAGGATCCTATCATGAGCACTATTCAATCTGCCCCCCCCCCCCCCCCCCCCCCCTCAATTAACAAAACAAACCAGGGACAGAGGGAGGGGAGGGAACCACCAAAAAGTATGCCTTCCGCGAGGTCGGGAGTACAATAATTATCTCCGCTAGTCATTATGCCCACCCTGGTGTGGCATGGCAATTAGGATTTGACTGAATGGTGCGGTAATTAACCCATTCTGGGCGAGAACCCCTTTTGGTGTTAGCATTATGTTATGCTTTAGCTATTGAAAAATAGCAGATCTACAAGCTCATAGCGCGCCACCGAGTGGCGCGCTACGAGCTTGTAGATCTGCTATTTTTGAAAAATGAAAATGGGTTTAGGCCTGACGTAGAAATAAAAAAAACGATCGCTCTGAAAGAATATATATTCAAAGATTTGTGCCGCATTTTTACGATTTTTCAAAAATAGCAGACCTACAAGCTCGTAGCGCGCCACTCGGTGGCGCACTATGAGCTTGTAGATCTGCTATTTTTCAATAGCTAAAGTATAACATAATGCTTAGTTAAAACACCAAAAGGGGTTCCCGCCCAGAATGGGTTAAGGGAATTAGAGAGGTATACACTTTGCTCAGTCTCTGCGGATGGCTCGGGGTGAAGCCAAGCTATACCTACAGTGCTTTGAAAATGTGTTAAAACAAGTTCTACATGAGTGTCTCATAATTGCACATTATTTTCCCCAATTGAACGTACAAAGCATATGAAAATGTGACAATAGCCAATTTGCTAATGTTGTTAATGTTAATGTTTATGTTAGAAACTGTGCTTTCAAGTGTTTGAAAGCAGAGTTTCTAGATTTATTAAATTATGTATAGTTATATGTTTTTTACTTTCCTCAAATGATGAAAGCACATAAATTGAGATACCACGCAAAAAGAAAATTCCACTGTGTTATAGTAAATGTATTTTTTCCATTGACTTATTGTCTAAAAGTTTGTACGGAATAAATTGTTCTGTAAAATGGCCTAAAAGTTTTTGAATGGAAGAAATTGTTCTGTAAAAAGTCCATAGACTTCCATGACGTCATGGGGGGGGGGCAGACACAAAGCCACGCTTTGGAGCGGCTAGCGCAGCTCAATAATAATAGGAGCACCTTGTGCCGGCCCGTCTGCAGCAGTGGGGTGCATATTGGATCATGATTTGCTCATTAACAGCAATATTAATAAGTCTGTCTTTAACCAATTTTGACCTGAGATCAGATTGTAAAAATGTCTTCTACATCCTGACAGTTTTCTGAACAAGCTATGTTTCTGTCAGTCGTTCTTCGATTTTTCAAAAAATAGCAGACCTACAAGCTCATAGCGCGCCACTCGGTGGCGCGCTATGAGCTTGTAGATCTGCTATTTTTCAATAGCTAAATTATAACATAATGCTAACACCAAAAAGGGTTCCCGCCCAAAATGGGTTAACCGTTTCCGTCCGTAGGACTAGGGATCCCGATCGACGCGTACAACTACAAAGGACGTGTGTAGACGTCCTAGCGCATCCTCAATGATACAACTCTGGAACTGTTTGCCCCTACACATTAAGTCTGCCCGCTCCTTAGAGGCTTTTAAATCTTTGCTTAAAACACATCTTTTCTCCCTGGCATTCAATGTTGTTTGACCTAGTTAACCTGTCTAAATACTTCAATGTTGTCTCACCATATTGTTTGTGTTGATTGTATGCTTGTTATATGTTCATGTACAGCACTTTGGTTGACCTTCTGGTCTTTGTAAATGTGCTCTATAAATAAAGTTTGATTTGATTTGATTTGATACGGGGCGAGAGAAGAATATTCTGATTTTTTTTCCTTTTTTTTTTTTTAGTTCGTCTCTCGGCTACCGTATGCTACACTCTGGGCTCATGTTAGCTGACCGTTGACTTAGCTGTTAGCGCGGCAGAAAGAATGCCTCATCTCTCCTAATCCAGGGTGCTCTCCGTGGTCTTGATCTGACGGATATACTAGCGCTTCATTTCTGCTCCTCATCCGTCTCTCCCGCAAAATATGAACGCTTTTTGGATCATATATCGTATAAATTAAAGCGCTAGCAATGTAAGCTAGCAATGTAAAGCAAACTTTTTTTCCCGGATTGTTTCCGGGTCATGGGTTTCAGAGTAAAAGCGGCCATGTCTTTCCGGCACCCCAGAGCTCCTATTTTGAAGGAATCCCGGCACGGATTGTGTTAAAGGGGCATTCCACTCATTTTCAACATTTTACTATGTCATTAATGTACCTTAGAGCTGTTGTGTGGAAATAATACAAAACGTTCCCCTATTCTGTGTTTCCTAGAACTAGAGGTCTGAAAAAAATCATTAACATGGTGAAACACATCTTGATGACATCATCAAGATGTGTTTCACCATGTTAATGATTTTTTTTCATGATTACAGTTCTAGGAAACACAAAATGGGGGGACTTTTTTATTATTTCCACACAACAGCTCTAAGGTATATTAATGACATAATAAAATGTTGAAAATGGGTGGTTTTCCCCTTTAAGAACATACAACTCCCATGATGATGTTTTTTTTTGTCTTAGTATCTGCACTCTTCTTAATACATTTTCACACAGAATCAATAAGGTCTACATTGCATGTAATAATAGATTTAATATACCGTTCTGTTGAACTGAGATAAGCCTGCGCAGAGCTGGGTTGGAGCGGAACACCCACTAGCGGGACAAATGGAGTGGAGGTGTCTCGCTCATGTGCAGCGCTCTGGTCATGATATCCAAATCACTAAAAAACCCTTCCTGAGGACAGGAGTGTGAAAAAGCCATTCTGTTGGAAAGTTAACAATCTATATAGTCAAAGTCATGCTTCCAAGAAGGGTGTAGAAAGGGACCAAAATGCCTTCAATTTCTCCTAATTCATCCACATTGTGCGTGCGTGTGTGTGTGTGTGTGTGTGTGTGTGTGTGTGTGTGTGTGTGTGTATGTGTGTGTGTGACTGTGACTGTGACTGTGTGTGTGTGTGTGTGTGTGTGTGTGTGTGTGTGTGTGTGTGTGTGTGTGTGTGTGTGTGTGTGTGTGCGCGCGCAGCATGCAGCAGTACAGTACAGTCAAACACTTAGGGCAGTATTATGCGTGTCTTAAGTACCAGGTCTTATTACTTAACTTAAGACCTGGAGGCGTGATCAATGCCACAATTTGGCTATTCTAAGTGGCCAAACAGCATTGACCACGCCTCCAGGTCTTAAGTTAAGTAATAAGACCTGGTACTTAAGACACGCATAATACTGCCCTTAGTCTAAAAGGGATAGCACCAGTGGTGGAAAGTAACTAAGTACTTTTACTTGAGTACTGTACTTAAGTACAATTTTGAGGTATTTGTACTTTAATTGAGTAATTCCAATTTCCAGTACTTTCACTTCTACTCCACTACATCTCAGAGACAAAATTTGTACTTTTACTCCACTACAATTATTTGAAAACTTTAGTTACTAGTTACTTTGGCGATTTATGAAATCGATTTTTGGCGATTTATGAAAATAGCCGATCTACAAGCGCACAATGCGTCACGTTGCGACGCATTGTGAGCTTGTAGATCTGCTATTTTCAATAGATTTTGTACAAATTTTGAACTTGTGAAATGTCACATTCTGCACAATGAGTACTTTTACTTTTAAAACTTTCAGTACATTTTGATGCCGATACTTTTGTACTTTTACTCAAGTACATTTTCAATTCCGTACTTTTACTTGTAACAAAGTAGTTCTAAATTGCAGTATTGGTACTTTTACTTAAGTAAAACAATTGAGTACTTTTTCCACCACTGGATAGCACAAACAAATTGTCATTGCGGTCTTGTTTCCATTTACCGTATAGGCCCTGTGAGGCCAACTGTCTTGCGCCTGCATGTTGTGCATCTGTGCGTGTGTTGTCCCTGACCGGAATACCGTATTTCCCTGTGTGCGTAATAGTCTATTAAAAAGTGCACATGAGTTCACCGCACATCTGTGCATAGAACAAATCTGTCAAGCGGCGTGCAGGGATCATCAAAGACGATGCCTTTCATGGCAATTAGGTGGCGGCTAATTAGTTCATCGTTTGGAAAAAATCCCATAAACAAATGTTCTTTTTTCCGCGCTGTCAATCACAGTCTCCGGTTTTTTTCTCTTCTTTTCTTTTTTTTGAAACATTAACCCATTTAGGCTTGGCGTCAAAATAAAAAAAAACGTTCGCTCTGAAAGAATATATATTCAAAGATTTGTGCCGCATTTTTACGATTTTTCAAAAATAGCAGACCTACAAGTTCATAGCGCGCCACTCGGTGGCGCGCTATGAGCTTGTAGATCTGCTATTTTTCAATAGCTAATAAAGTATAACATAATGCTTAGTTAAAACACCAAAAGGGGTTCCCGCCCAAAATGCGTTAATTAGGTTGACACGGAGTCCAGCAACAGCTGCCAAATTATAATTCCCAGGTAAGGTATATGGATGAAAACACAGCAGGCTCGCCAGAGGGGCCGCGCAGGGTGTCTCAGTCGTTAGTTCGGCTGCACACACAAACAGCCAGGCCCGTGTTTTTGTTGCCCCCCCGAGGGCCTCACAGTCGGCTAACATTGGTCAGCGTTGTACATGCAGCAGACGCTTTTTGATTTGTGTGTGTGTGTGACAGTGTGTATGTTTGCGTGCGTGCGTGCGTGCGTGCGTGCGTGCGTGCGTGCGTGCGTGCGTGCGTGCGTGCGTGCGTGCGTGCGTGCGTGCGTTCACAATCATGCAGGTTTTGATGTGTGTGTGTGTGTGTGTGTGTGTGTGTGTGTGTGTGTGACAGTGTGTATGTGTGTGTGCATGCATGTGTGCGTTCACAATCATGCATGTTTTGATTTGCAGTGGTGTAAAGTCAGTATACATTTACTCAAGTACTTTTTAGGTATTCTTTACTTTATTGGAGTATTTCCAGTTTTCAGAACTTTGACTTACTCCACTCAGAGGAGGAATTAACCACTTCAGCCCTATACGTGAATGCACTGTGAGCTTGTAGATATGCTATTTTCAAAAGATTTTTACACAATTTATATTTGAAAATTCTGCATAATGAGTACTTTCTACTTTTGATACTTAAGTACAATAGTCTACTTTTGTACTTTTACACAGTAAACTTTGAATTCCGTACTTTTCTACATTGCAGTATTGATACTTTTACTTAAGTAAAATAAATATTGATTTGTTATGCCTAGACATTGTGTGCATGCCTGTGTACAATGTACATGTATTCATTGTGTTCGTGTAGGGGGGGTTTTGGAATATGTCATGGATGTGTACATTTGGTACAGCACATGTGCTTGCAGTTGTAAATGTGCATGTGCATAATAGACACTTGTGTGTCTATGCGTGTGCAAACAGGTTTGCCAGTGTGTGAACATGGAATTAATGGCATGTAGTTAATGTATATGCAGGCTGTGGCTCAGGAGGTAGAGCAGGTCGTCCAATGATCCATGGGTCGGCGGTTCGAATCCCGGCTCCTCCTGTCTACATGTCGAAGTGTCCTTGGGGCAAGACACTGAACCCCAAATTGCTCCCGATGTGCTGGTTGGTACCTTGCATGGCTTCTGCCGCCATCGGTGTATGAATGTGTGTGTGAATGGGTGAATGTAATGCACAATCTATGTAAAGCGCCTTGGATAAAGGCGCTATATAAATGCACCATTTACCATTGTATGCAGAGCATCTGATCCAACTTATAACATTGAGTGAAAACATGAGAGGTCGCCACCCGAGCGCTCAGTATTGTATCAGGTTCATTTATAATATATCCGTGTATCTCTACACATTCTATCATATCCCATTCTGTACGGGAACCCCTTTTGGTGTTAGCATTATGTTATGCTTTAGCTATTGAAAAATAGCAGATCTACAAGCTCATAGCGCGCCACCGAGTGGCGCGCTACGAGCTTGTAGATCTGCTATTTTTGAAAAATCGAAGAACGACTGACATAGAAACATAGCTTTTTCAGAAAACTGTCAGGATGTAGAAGACATTTTTAGAATCTGATCTCAGGTCAAAATGGGATATGAGGGGTTCATCTCATCTGTCTATTATCGTAACTGTGCATGTATAGGCTCTGCTTCACAGGGGTTGTGATCGCGGATTCTGTGTGACGCTCCCAGAGACGGTTCTGGAGCATCACAGGGCCACACCACCGTCAAACCGTACACAATGCAACAGCACTGCAGTAAATGGGGTTTCATCTTGCCTTGCTTTCATAGTGCCTGACTCACCTGAATAGTCTTTTCAGACGTCGAATGAAAAGGATGCATTATATTACTTACTCTTGGCTCTTGGAATAGAAGTGGCGAGTGTGCACCACACTGCACCCTTGTAGTTACAACACAGTGCCGTTATATCTATTTGACATGAGCCAGCTAGCAAAAACATTATGGACAAAGTTCAAGATTCTTAAGGCATTTAGGCCTGACGTTGAAATAAAAAAAACGTTCGCTCTGAAAGAATATATATTCAAAGATTTGTGCCGCATTTTTACGATTTAAAATAAATAGCAGACCTACAAGTTCATAGCGCGCCACTCGGTGGCGCGCTATGAGCTTGTAGATCTGCTATTTTTCAATAGCTAAAGTATAACATAATGCTTAGTTAAAACACCAAAAGGGGTTCCCGCCCAAAATGGGTTAAAAGCTATAATATGACACAGATGCGTCCTCAGGTCTAAATGGGTTAAGGCATCTTGTCAGATGATACAGATGATGCTGTTTCTGCACGTATATTGTCAGTGTCAAAGGTTAAATGTTAGGATGCTAAAGTTAGCTTTTCTATTGCAACATCAACGCTGAACTACAGGGAATAACAGAGCATTTTGTACTTGAAATCCATTTTTGTTTTCACTTCAGAAAAACACGTCAAATTTGTAATATACTGTAAATACTATTTATAAATATATACGTAGGTGTCACATTATGCTGCCTGGCAAAATGTATAGTGAGGCACTAGCGCAGTATTTCAATAATATTAGTTATTGTCAACATAACATGCCAATACTGCATGCCTGTTTATCTCTTTGTGCTTGTTTGACTGTTTGGATATGCACATTAGCGTGTGTGTGTGTGTGTGTGTGTGTGTGTGTGTGTGTGTGTGTGTGTGTGTGTGTGTGTGTGTGTGTGTGTGTGTGTGTGTGTGTGTGTGTGTGTGTGTTTGTGTGAGTGAGTGAGTGAGTGAGAGAGAGAGGATATGAGTAATGCATATTTTGTGCATTTCCATTTCCATCTTCCCTGCATGCCTAATGCCAGTCTATATGCATATTTCCATGGTGATTATAAGCATTGTGAAAAGCCACACTGTCTGCTTTCTACCCGTCTCTGCCAGCCACATTTCCATAAGGAGATAAGTAGATAACTGCTTATTGGACATCATTACCGGCAGGTTCTGATGCCTCCTGGCTCCATAATGAATGCTTATGGTCTTTGAGCGAGAGAGAGAGAGAGAGCAAACATTGCCCGCTGGTCTTTTTACACCTGTCACACACACACACATACAACACATTCACACACACACACACACACATGAAACAATAGCTTGAGTTGGCACCTGTAGCTGTTCACAAATGAGTAATGTCTCTCTTTCTCACACACACACACACACACACACACACACACACACACACACACACACACACACACACACACACACACACACACACACACACACACACACACACACACACACACACACACACACACACACACACACACACCTTGCTGTGCCAATGTAATGGAATTGAAGAGTGATGAGCGTGTGAACCCGTCTATTTACTGTCGTCGCCTGCAGAACAGAAAGGCCAATAAGGCACCTGCTGTCTCTTTAACCAATGTCACCCTCCCCCCCCCCCCCCCCCCGTCCCCCCCCCCCGTCCCCCACAGCCCCCCACAGCCCCCCTGTCCCCCCCACCCCCTGTGACCCCGCCGTCCCCCACCCACCCCCACGGAATCCCACAACAATTGTCCTTCTGGGCCTCCTCCCTCTGAAGTCCCCAGTTAATCATTTAGAAATAATTAAATTCAATAAAGCGTAACAGATGAAATAAGAAACAAACATTGGGCGTTTCTTTCCCCCCCCGGTGGAAAGAAACAAGTGAGAGAGGTAGAGAGATAAGAGACATGCAGACAGAGAGAGAGAGAGAGAGAGAGAGAGAGAGAGAGAGAGAGAGAGAGAGAGAGAGAGAGAGAGAGAGAGTGAGACATGTCCCAGCAGGAAATGGCAGAGAGCAGAATGGTAGCCAGAAGCAGTGGTGGAATAAGTACTAGAGATATTATTTTACTTAAAGCTGCTATAAGCAATAATATGTCAAAACAAATTAATGACTTTTTTTTCTTTTCTTTTTTTGGTATTCAGACAGCCAGCGATGGGTAAAACACTCCCAAAAATGTAGTCTCTGTGACACATCTAGGGGCCGCGATCTGCATTCAAAGATGTTCCTAGAAGCTTTGTCATTGGTTGATTTGCCTGTCTACTTCCTGATTAGTCATTACGACCGGGTTTCTTTCGACCAATGACAAAGCTTCTAGGAACATCTTTGAATGCAGATTGTGGCCCCTAGATGTGTCACAGAGACTACATTTTTTGGGAGCGTTCTACCCATTGCTGGCTGTCTGAAAAAAACAAAAACAAAAAGTAATTAAAATGTGGACATATTATTGCTTATAGCAGCTTTAAGTAAAAGTAGCAATACTACAATATAAAAATTCAGTGTTACTAGTAAAAGGCCTGTGTTCAAAATGTTACGTGAGTAAAAGTATTGGCATCAAAATATACTTGTTTGAAATGTTTGAAAATAGCAGATCTACAAGCTCACAACGTCGATGCACTGTGACACGTTGTGTGCTTGTCGATTTTCGAATAGCCTATGTATAAAATAAAGCTAAAGTTGGTTAATGTATGTTTTATAATATAATAATATTATAGTAATAACTAGTATAACTAAAGTTTTCAAATAATTGTAGTGGCGTAAAAGTACAATATTTGCCTCTCAGGGGAGTAGAAGTAAAAGTACAGAAATCTTGAATTAATCCGGTAAAGTGAAATACCTCAAAATTGTACTTAACCCATTTTGGGCGGGAACCCCTTTTGGTGTTAGCATTATGTTATGCTTTAGCTATTGAAAAATAGCAGATCTACAAGCTCATAGCGCGCCACCGAGTGGCGCGCTACGAGCTTGTAGGTCTGCTATTTTTGAAAAATCGAAGAACGACTGACATAGAAACATAGCTTTTTCAGAAAACTGTCAGGATGTAGAAGACATTTTTAGAATCTGATCTCAGGTCAAAATGGGTTAAGTAGAGTACTTAAGTAAATGTACTTAGTTACTTTCCACCACTGGCCAGAGGTGACAGCCGTAGACCAGAGGAGCCATAAAGACGAGCCACCACGCTCAAACAGCTGAATGAGGGATGAGCCGAGATGGGGGAGACAAGAAAGACTGATGCTTGAGGAAGAGTCGGAGTGCTTAACCCATTTTGACCTGGGAACGATTCTATAAATGTCTTCTAAATCCTGACAGTTTTGGCCTGGGCCATGGCTCAGTGGTCCAGGCACCTTGGCTGGCAATCCAGTCTGGCAGTGTGCCGCGGGTTCGACTCCCGATCCCGACGGCCTTTACTGCATGTCTTCCCCCCCATCTCTCTCCCCATTTCCTGTCAGCCTACTGTCTGTCCCTCCATAAAAAAATAAAATAAAGGCGAAAGCCACAAAAAAACATTACAAAAAACAGACAGTTTTCTGAAAAAGTCGTTCTTCGATTTTTCAAAAATAGCTAAAGAGTAACAGTGCTAACACCAAAAGGGGTTCCCGCCCAAAATGGGTTAAATATTTATAAACGGAACGCAGGGACGGCGGGAGATGTTAGAGGAGAGATAGAAAGAGGAGAGAGGGAAGGGGTGAGGAGCCACGAGCCAACGGAGGAGCAGAGAATAATGAGCCTATACGCATGGAGAGAGGGATCGAGAGAAACCTCTTCCCTGCTTTAGCATATGGCCACAGGGCACAGAGGCGTTCTACGCACAAACACCCTCACAAATACAAATACGCACAATTATACCGAGGCAAACATGGCGCAACTCAAACACTCACGCACTGTGCACATACCGTTGACACATATTGATGTACAGAGACACACAGACAGACAGACAGACAGACAGACAGACAGACAGACAGACAGACAGACAGACAGACAGACAGACAGACAGACAGACAGACAGACAGACAGACAGACAGACAGACAGACAGACAGACAGACAGACGGACGTAACGCAAACACCCATGCACGCAAACACGCACACGGTTCACATACACAGAGCAATTCACACATATTGATGTACAGCGACAAATACACGCGGACATGCACACTCGTAACTCAAACACCGTCAGAAATGCTCACATATTGACACACACACACACACACACACACACACACACACACACACACACACACACACACACACACACACACACACACACACACACACACACACACACACACACACACACACACACACACACACACACAGTAAATCAAAAGTAAATCTCTGCTAATCTACCCAACATTTGCATACAAATTACTAATATAAAAGGGAAAAGTCAACTATTTTTTGAGAATGACAAAATATATCATACACTAGAAAAGCATGCTTCTCAGAGCACGTCTCAGCCAGGCAATGCAGGTTGCCTGCTGGGGGGCAACGCGTTGGTCCGACATACGTGGCCGGACTCACCCATGGCTTAATTCCGCGTGCGGTTATGTTTAGGGTTTGGGGTAGGGTTAGTATTGGTGGGATAAAGTAGACCTTTTAAGCAGTTACTTACAAGTAAGACGCGCGAACGCGGGAAGCGAACACAGCTCGTAAATTGCAATAACAACAATTAGAATAAATTACGTACTTTAAGGTTTTTTTTAAGTTCTCTTTTTTTTTAGTTTTTTTGAAGTTTTTTTTAAAGATTTTTTTTAAAGTTTTTTCTTTTTAAGTTTTTTTTTAAGTTAAGTTTTTTTTAAAGATTTTTTTTAAGTTACGTTTTTTTAAGTTAAGTTTTTTTTTAAGTTAAGTTTTTTTTTAAGTTACGTTTTTTTTAAAGTTAAGTTGTGTGTGTCTGTGTGTGTGTGTGCGTGCATGTGTGTGTGTTTTTTTTGTGTGTGATACAGCTGCGCCCTCTGGTGGTGGGCGGGTGGTGTTACAGCGTGACACACACACACACAGACACACAGACAGACATGATCTGCTGGGTCTCATAGTAAATGCTCACTGCGTTCGCAATAAGAGTGTGCACCCTAGCTGTGCTCAAGCAAGGTCACAGAGAGACAGAAAGATTTCTATATAGTGTCTGAAAAAGTAAGAGACACGTCAGAATTCTCCAGGACAGACGACCCCTCTGGCCTGCGCTTCAAGGGGCGCCCCGACCCGACCAACGGACTGATATGATCGAATCTAATTCGTGATGTAACAGGTCGTATTTGCTTTCATCTATGTCTTTGCTGTTCATATGCATATCACATGACCATTCATTTTGGGATAAGTATCCCGGGCAATCATTCAAATATGCCAGATCTATGATTCCATGACTTATGTTTACAGCCTTTGTTTATTGGACTGGATCTGATAACTCTCGCACGGCAACGACGCATCAGTATAATGTTGGATTATTGGGACGTCAGACTAACGCTACGCACCCGGGTTGCCTATACCCAGTACCTGCAAACTCCAGATTTATTGGAGTTTGCAGTTTCCAAAAAGTGTTTATGCAAAAATCGACTTCCTGGTGGCGCTATAACACAGGGGTTCTCAACGTTTTTGGCCGGGGACCCCCGGAAATGCTTTGGCAATGTCTCGGGACCCCCGCCCCGCCCCGCCCCCTCCCGACCCCCAATATAAATTGACTGCTACAATAACCTTAACCCATTTTGGGCGGGAACCCCTTTTGGTGTTTTAAGCATTATGTTATAATTTAGCTTGAAAAATAGCAGATCTACAAGCTCATAGCGCGCCACCGAGTGGCGCGCTATGAACTTGTAGGTCTGCTATTTTTGAAAAATCGTGAAAAAAAAATATTTTTTTTGAAAATATTTTGGGGACCCCCCAAACTAATTTGGCGACCCCCCGAGGGGTCGCGACCCACGGGTTGAGAACCCCTGCTATAACAGGCCAATGTAAAGAAGAACGGGGCAGAGGTTCTTCTCTGGCATCCAGGGAGTGTGCGTTTCACACCGATTGGTCATACCGGTAGGTAGATTGTTCACAGACGGACGGGCGGGCAGACGAAACAGGGTCTCAGCCACGCCTTCGGAAATTAATCTGTGTAACCTTGTGAGTGGATTGCTTGTGGCAAAAAAAAAATGAGTTGAATTAGTTGTTGTGGAGTTTCGGCTGTGCTCTAGTGCCATCAGAGAGACAGCACCGCCATTACAATGATAAACAAACACCACAGTGACTATCAGATTACATGGCTCGCACCCCCCGAAGCCTTGCTTCAGCTACAGCTACAAGAAGAATCTTGTTAATTTATCCATTGGAACTCAGAGTGTGCAAACCCATAAGGTTACATTTGTACACTCTCTGAGTTAAATGATCTGAAGATTTTACTAGAATGCAGAACCACAGCAGAGCTATATAGCCCATACTGTATTTGCTACTGCACAGTAAAACTGGGAGTGATATTTTACTGTAAGTCCTAAAGTGTAAAAAAATGACCTGAGCACATTGCATGACTTGCTCTGGAGAAGCGGACTAATATCAACTGGACTGGACTAGACTGGACTGAACTGGATTGGAACCTGTAGACTGTATTAGTGTGATTGGTTGGATAAAGCGAATCTTCGCCAGAGGCAGGCTATCTGCTGGCCTGCCTGCTTGCAAACCAATCTCAAAGGGGAGATCGGAATTCAATTAGTCTGGCCTGGGGAGCTCTCTCTCTCTCTCTCTGTGTAGTTTCTTTCTCCCTCCATTTATCCCTTCCTTGCCGTTCCCTTCCCTCTGTCCCTGTGGCTCGATATCCTCCAGTAGACTTTCATACTCTCCCTCTCTCTCTCTCTTTAGACGTTCTGCTCCTATATCCTCTGGAAACCTGTGGCAATAAAATTCCTCAGAGGGCTGTAAGGATTGAGGGATACATGAATGGAGGTATGAGTCAAGGTGGAATAACCCATTTTGGGCGGGAACCCCTTTTTGGTGTTAGCATTATGTTATGCTTTAGCTATTGAAAAATAGCAGATCTACAAGCTCATAGCGCGCCACCGAGTGGCGCGCTACGAGCTTGTAGGTCTGCTATTTTTGAAAAAATCGAAGAACGACTGACATAGAAACATGGCTTTTTCAGAAAACTGTCAGGATGTAGAAGACATTTTTAGAATATCAGAATGGGATAAATGAGAAGGGAAGGAGAGGGGGGGTGAAGGTGAGTGGAGAGGGGGGGGGGGGGGGGTGGGCGGTGTTAAAAAACCAAAGCCTGCCGGAGAGATGGAGATTGATGGTCATAGGGGGACCGGGGGGGGCTGTAAAAACACGAAAGAGTGGAAATAAAAGAGGTGGTGGAAAAGTAGAGATGGTCCTGTAAAGAGGAATGATGGGATAATGAGTGTGAGGTATAAATTAGGGGGTTATGATGATGGAAGGACGAGAAGAAACGCGGTGGCACGGGAGGAAAGGGAGATTGAAAAAAAGGGGGCTGGCAAAAAAGGGCGAGCGAGTGATAAAAGGAAAGAAAAACAAAAAGATAACGTGACCAAAAATGCAGCGGGGGGGGGGGGGGGGGGACCTCATTGTGGAGATAGTGATGGGAAGCAGTGCTGGGAGAAGAAGACAGAGCAGCCTTCGGGAGCAGATGTTCTGAAAGGCGGCCGGCGCTTCTTCCCTCCATCACTCTCCCACTCTCTCTCCCTGTCTCCGTCTCTCGGTTAAGGGCCCTCATAAAGCCAGAGCCGTCCCTTTTATCCGTTAACGTGCGCGCTGTGACAAGCTCATCATGTGGAAGGAAGGGGTGGGGGGGGGTGGGGGTGGTTGGTAAAAACTGCAGATGTGGGCAGGTTTTTTTTCCTTCCAAGTCCCGCATAAACAGCCTGCACTTCTGGCAGTGGCAACTGTCTTCAAACATCACTTTGTCACTATACAACGACGCGCCGCGCACTGCACCAACATATTTCTGTCTGTTTATTGTGTAGTACTGGTGACCTGCTGGAGATGGTGGAAATAAAAGAGGAGCTTGCTTGTAAAAACAACAACAACGAATGCAATTTGTTTGACACTTGAGGTGAAACCTCAAGCGCCTGCAACGCTACTTATATACAGAGATCCACGCTCAGCGATTCACCACAGAGCTTTTTTTTTTATTTTCAAAAGTTGTAGGGGTTATAAAGTTTCCTATTATAGATTTCTCAAAAGGGAATGTGTAGCGCTGCACACAGCAGGCGCCGTGCCAGGAGCGATGTGGAAAAGATGAAGCTGGCACGCAGACACCAGCACAAAATGAAATATGCATCAAACGGGATGTGTTTGCGTTTGTTAGGAATACGATTCATGTTTCTCGTGGCCTCGCTAAGAACCAGTCACTCAAAACTACATTTTGTTAAAAATATACCGAAGGCTAACCTAGTTGACAGTATAGGCCCTACTTGAGACTTGTCATTGGAATGTAATGTGAAGTGGTCACGGTTTGGAGAGAAAAGAGTTTGTTTGTCTGACTTCTTCTAAAGAACCATGTGAAAACCAGCTCTTCAGACTTTACCTCGCCATGCATCTATAGCACTCATTATGTCCATTTCCTCGTGCCTATTTTGATATGCTAGTTATACTATCAGGTATTGTAGAGGTATGTTTTTCTTTTGTTCACATGTATATTATTTAGATAAACATATTATGCTTTCTTGTCTACAGCCTCAAAAAGGCAGTTATTAGAAACCCATTCTGGGCGGGAACCCCTTTTGGTGTTAGCATTATGTTATGCTTTAGCTATTGAAAAATAGCAGATCTACAAGCTCACCGAGTGGCGCGCTACTCTGTGTAGGTCTGCTATTTTTGAAAAATCGAAGAACCACTGACATAGAAACATAGCTTTTTCAGAAAACTGTCAGGATGTAGAAGACATTTTTAGAATCTGATCTCAGGTCAAAATGGGATAATCCAAGAGAGCTACTGTATGTCTCACCAATATAAACTAGAAACCTATGTGGAGTGGATCTCGGGATCCACATGACGTGACTCTGATGTGGATCTCGGACTCCATGTGACCAGCCTGTGACGCTGCACATCAGCCATTATCAGAGGCGTATCTACAATAAGGCGAGGGCAGGCGTCCGCCTGTCCAAATCCATTTCTGGCCTGGCCAAAATCCATACAATGAGAAAAAAAAGAGGACAAAAACAAGACCTGAGAACTTATTAGTGGACAGCTGATTGGCCGTTGCGGTAGAGCGCGACCCTCAATCACCCATTGGAATGTAAATGCATGCCTTTCAGCCTTTGTATCCTACTGTCTGGCAGGTATATCTCTTTGAAAACCTTTAGTGCTACGATTGTGCGCGGGGAGACGACAATTAACACATCTTGTCTGCCCAAAACGTAATTCCTGGATACGCCACTGGCCATTATGCCAGTCATCTATGATATTACACTGACACACAGAAAGAGAGACAAACAGACCCACACTGAAAAAGTGCAGCAATATTGTCAGAGCAGCCATCACTATGAAAACCTGCATCTCACGTCCGTCACTCTGTCGCTGCAGGAGCTGTTGTTTCAGCGCGACCTCCCTTCTCGCCCTCAGGGAGTCTTACTGGTATATATGTTGGATTTTGTGTGGTATGTCGATACAGCAAAGGTGATCTTTACCTCTCTGCTAAATAGGTGGTTGTGTTTTTTTGTTTCGTTTATTCTTTTCTTTTTTTTTAGAATGGTAATTAACCCATTTTGACCTGAGATCAGATTCTAAAAATGTCTTCTACATCCTGACAGTCGTTCTTCGATTTCTTTCAAAAATAGCAGACCTACAAGCTCGTAGCGCGCCACTCGGTGGCGCGCTATGAGCTTGTAGATCTGCTATTTTTCAATAGCTAAAGCATAACATAATGCTAACACCAAAAGGCGTTCCCACCCAAAATGGGTTAAGAGCTTAAAGAATGCTACCAGGGACAGATAGCAAGGCTATAGGGCCTGTTTTGATTAGCATTCTGGAGGAAGATAAGATAGTAAAAGGACGACAAGGACCGGAAGGAGCTGTACAGGGGGGGACCCAAGGACAGTCATTCTCGTAAACCTAATAAACCTAACTCTCTTTCTGAGGGAAGAGCTAGAGTCTCAAACCAACACTGTCAAATCCAAAGTGTTCCTTTTGGGTTAAGAGCTTAAAGAATGCTACCAGGGACAGATAGCAAGGCTATAGGGCCTGTTTTGATTAGCATTCTGGAGGAAGATAAGATAGTAAAAGGACGACAAGGACCGGAAGGAGCTGTACAGGGGGGGACCCAAGGACAGTCATTCTCGTAAACCTAATAAACCTAACTCTCTTTCTGAGGGAAGAGCTAGAGTCTCAAACCAACACTGTCAAATCCAAAGTGTTCCTTTAACTCTGAGACTGTACCAAATGGATCTGTACAAGTGTGCGTGCTTCCATGCTTACATGGGAAGCACACATGCATGTCTCTTATTTTACTGTGCACTTTAGATACATCCTCAACATATTATGCAGATTAGTTACACATCATGCACTACTTTATGCGTCTCCTCTCCCTCCCTCGTCTCTTTATGCTCTTATTCTCTGCAATGATGGGTCTGCAATTTCAGAGATATTACCTGTAATGTGACGTGACAAACAAAGATTGATTGTTTGGCTACATGTAATTCCTTATCCGTCTTCTTGTCCGACGTGAAATGACAAATAGTAATCGTCAAATGATTTGAGCTGAACATGTGAACGCGCGCGCACACACACACACACGCACACGCACACGCACACGCACACACACACACACACACACACACACACACACACACACACACACACACACACACACACACACACACACACACACACACACCTCAGTCAGACAGAGAGACAGGCACATAAACACACTCAGTTTGTGGGAATGCAGAAATGCCCTGAAACGTAGCCACACGTGTCATGTCTCAGGAGGAATAAAAAGCAAATAAAACCCCTCATGGCAGCTCCTCGCCATCACTCCGCCCCATCATGTACTGCATAAACGGGTGCTTTATGCCGCGAAACACACACGGGGGACCATGCGAGAGCCATGTGTGTATCGGAGTAGCTGCTCATTTGTTTTGCTGCCAAACGTCATACTTGTCTCCCCTTGACACACCAAACAGCCCCTATACGCCACCCCACTGCTCCCTTTGCACACGACCCCTCGCTCACAAATGCTGAGTTTCCACTTTCTCGATTCAAACACCTCCCCGTCCGACGCCGACACCCACCTCTGTTCTTCCAGAGCTCTCACTCACTTTCCCTAAAATAAAAGGCCCTTCCCTTGCCAAAATCACTAAAGGAAAAAAAAAAAATAAAACCTGAGTCCTGTCAAATGCATACAGCAGGAGGCCCCTGTTCACCGAACCCACAGCCACCACCTGTCTGTAGCGGCACAGTTTGGCACAGCAGTGTCCCCTTTGACGTACACCAGAGATGAGCCACTTTCAAACTGGCGTCTCCGTTTTGTGCATGCATGTCATCATAGGAAGAAAATAATCTAAACATTTCAAAGATTGCAGATATAAAAAGCTATTTTTGTGTTATTTGACATTTGTTAAAAAAAAAAAAAAAAAAAAGTATAAAATATAGGTCTTAGTGGTTAAATGCTGGCTTCTTGGTCTGTAGTCAGCTCTGTACTATTGTAGAATAACAGTGGTGTGGTTTGTGGATGCAGCACAGGTGTACGCAATATTTGTTAAATCACCCATTTTGGGCGGGAACCCCTTTTGGTGTTAGCATTATGTTATGCTTTAGCTATTGAGAAATAGCAGATCTACAAGCTTATAGCGCGCCACCGAGTGGCGCGCTACGAGCTTGTAGGTAGGTCTGCTATTTTTTTTAAATCGAAGAACGACTGACATAGAAACATAGCTTTTTCAGAAAACTGTCAGGATGTAGAAGACATTTTTAGAATCGTTCCCAGGTCAAAATGGGTTAAATCAACACAAAAGCCAAAAAACGACTGTGAAACATGGATACAGAAACGCTGTGGTTCTTTGTCCCATCATGTACTACAGTATAAAGAATGATGCATGAACCACAGAGCCATGACGACCACTTTAGGCGTTTGTAAATATCTTTGTAAAATATACTGTAGCAACTGGCAACCTTTCAGAAGTGGCTGCTGGTTTAAGTAAGGATGTCCTGACTTTATTTTCAGATGCAAATTATTCCCATTTGTGACCAGGACTACATTTCCCAGAGTGGCTGGACGTGAGTGAGATAAACACATAGATTGTTACATGTGGGTGAGCAGTGAATAATTATATCAATATAAATACATACTGTAGATTATTGTTACATGTGGGTGAGCACTGAGCAGTGAATAATGCAATCAATTGTACGATCAGGCAACAGGATTACTGTGATCTTATTAAACATGTTTATCACGAGTTCATCTTCAAGTCTGGGGACGAGAGGCAATTTGCCTAATTCCATACTGTAGGCGTGTGTGTGTGTGTGTGTGCGCGCCCTCATGCTAGTCTACACCTGTACCCACTTGTGTGCAGTCTGGGCGGACGTGAAGCGGTGCAAACAGTGGGAGAGCACTTCCCCACAGTGAGGGATGCGTGCGCTTCCACAGCCAAATGATGTGCCAAGAGCGGTCGTCAAGAAGCCGCACGAAAACCTGGCATGGCCAGGTGCCCACTTCACTCAGCTTAACCCATTTTGACCTGAGATCAGATTCTAAAAATGTCTTCTACATCCTGACAGTTTTCTGAAAAAGCTATGTTTCTATGTCAGTGGTTCTTCGATTTTTCAAAAATAGCAGACCTACAAGCTCGTAGCGCGCCACTCGGTGGCGCGTTATGAGCTTGTAGATCTGCTATTTTTCAATAGCATAACATAATGCTAACACCAAAAGGGGTTCCCGCCCAAAATGTGTTAAATGCTACCAGGAGGATTGGAATGGGGGGGAGGTGTGTAGGGCGAGGGCAGGGCATGGACGGTGGCACTTCGGCAAACATTAAGTGCATCTTCAGGTCAGGATGGCTCCTCCCCCACCACGTAGCCATGACGGCAGCTGTCATAACTGGGCTTAAAGGTGTATTTCACTTTAAAACACGTCTGATAGAAAAATAGTCAATTGGGCTTCACAGAGTCGTGGCTGAGCGGCTTGCCTTCTCGAGATGCCCACATGGTCAGTTTCGCCTGGCCTGCGTGGCTTGGGTGACATATACAGCTCGTCTATCAGTTTGTCTCTCGCTCCCTTTTCGACCTCCCTCTCTTCCTCTCCCAATACGGTGCAATAGCGTTTATGACAACAAACTAAATCATGTGTAGCACGCCATATTTTGCTCATGCTGTTTTTCCTCACTGGTGGTGTCACAGGCTTTACCCAGAGCGACCTTGCAACTACTTTAGATGGTGTGATGATTTATGCTTTAAGCAGGCCTGATATTATTGTGCAATATGAATGAGTAGATTAGAGTGAACTCATTTTCCATCCGAGCGTCATGGCGGCTAACACTGAGGCTCCAAATGCACATCAGAGGGACGGAGTGACAGCCGTTGACTAACTAGTATTGGCTTTCTGAATGGGTAATTTACATAAACATGGGAAAATGAGGGATTTTGCCGCTGGTAACAGAGATAAATCAAAGCAGTGATGTTGTTATAAGGGCATTTTTACTAATATTGGAACTGGCAAGTATTCCGCTGATAATGCTGATGATTATGTTGCGGCGGAAGTGGGGTTTGAGCAAAACGCTTCGTTTGCACAAGCGCTTTGAGGAAAACCAACCCAGAATCCAGCATAATTGATACGTCGAATAAACTGCAGACTTTACCGCACCAGTAGGTCTAATTGCTTTGAAAGTATAGATGGCTGGGAAAGCAATGCACCACGGCTGAGTGCTACAATATTGCAGTATTAATTCCGAGCAGATGTAGGGTAAATTTGTGAAATTAGGACTTCTACAACACCTCCAAGGGGCACTTGAGTATATTATAGCACCTTTAGGACATTTGAGGTGTACAACAACACTTTAAAACACTTGGCAAGGGAGATATCTATGGTAATGATTTTACACTAAGTACTGAAAAGTCTACCGTCAAAGTAGCCCCTCAGTGCAACCACTCACATTGAAGTAACCCAATCAATCACGGGACACTTACACAAAAAATATATAAAATCACGACTATCAATAAAATATATAAATGATCACCAGATGACGCCGGAGTCTATTTTGCACTCAGCTCTTTGATGTCCACGACAGACAATGGCATCTCTGTCGTGGGGCTCAGCACGTCCTAATGGAATTGACACAATTCTCCCCTGGCAAAAAGCGAAAGCTTTTAACGCATTCTGGGCGGGAACCCCTTTTGGTGTTAGCATTATGTTATGCTTTAGCTATTGAAAAATAGCAGATCTACAAGCTCGTAGCGCGCCACCGAGTGGCGCGCTACGAGCTTGTAGGTCTGCTATTTTTGAAAAATCGAAGAACGACTGACATAGAAACAGCTTTTTCAGAAAACTGTCAGGATGTACAATAGAAGACATTTTTAGAATCTGATCTCAGGACGGTCAAAATGGGTTAATACATCAGCTGACTGCTGAGTAATGGGGACACATCAATAATGTCATCTTCAGTCATAAAAAACTGTCCCGGGGGTTAACGACTAACAGGGCTCAGCGCAATGGCAATGCAGCGTGCCACCACAGGAAGAGGTACCCTGTGTGTCACGGTGGCAGAATGACTGAACCCAAATGCAGAGCAGTAGTAGTTTCAAAAACAATTTATTAAAGCAGAAGGCAGCTTAGCTTACAAGCAAAGTAAAAAAAAATGCAACTTGCAAGCAGTAACTCAGGAGAGCCAAACTGTTCAAAAATACAAAAGGGGAAACTAGGAAGTCCAAAAAGGTCAAACTAACCAAAAGCACAAAACATAGGAAGTCAAAAAACCTTACGAGAACGAGAAAATTCCAGGTACAGTAGATCACATGAAAACACCAACATGGAGCACCGGACAATGGATTATGTTCTGACAGTGTGAGTGTGGTTTGAGACCAGTCACATAGTGAGCAGGTTGATTGTGGAAGTGTTCACAGGTTTGTATTGTGGGCATGGCCCTGCTGGGCTGGGGATTGGAGTGGGAACAGGTGTGTGACAATGACTGAGGGTAGGAATGGAGAGTGGGAATGGAGAGCCGACAGGGAGACATGGTCTGCAGACCATGACACCCTGTACGCCAGCCACCTCTGACACCACCACAGGAAGAGGAACACTGTGCGCAAGCCACCTCTGACACCACCACAGGAAGAGGAACCCTGTACGCAAGCCACCTCTGACACCACCACAGGAAGGGGAACCCTGTACGCAAGCCACTTCTGACACCACCACAGGAAGAGGTACCCTGTACGCCAGCCACCTCTGACACCACCACAGGAACAGGAACACTGTACACCAGCCACCTCTGACACCACCACAGGAAGACGAACCCTGTACGCAAGCCACCTCTGACACCACCACAGGAAGAGGAACCCTGTACACCAGCCACCTCTGACACCACCACAGGAACAAGTACCCTGTGCGCCAGCTACAGTGTGACCCGTCAGGCTCAACATTATACCGTAACTCGTTTACCATAAGAAGGAAACGAAAAGCGCCCTTAAGAAAAGTTGGGAGCCCAGCCGCTATACGTCACACTGGGGAGACAAATTTTTGTGTTTATGCCTCGGAGCGTGACTGGTGCTGCACCGCAGCGTATCCTGCTGTGATTTGTGCACGTGTCTGCGGGGCGTGTATACGCACGAGCGAGAGGGGACCAAGAAAGAGGGAAAAGAGCGAGTGAGTGTATATGCGTGTGCCCGTTTCTCTCTGCGTGCGCCATGCGTGCGTGCACGTGGGGGGTACTCTGAGGGCCTGGCATCTGTGTCTTTGTAATTAATAACAGATTAGCCCCTGAGAAATCACAAGAGATAGGAAACAGAGGCACAAAGTTGGATTAGTGCCTACTGTATAGCTTATATCCTTTCTATCCTCCCCTCTCTCACACACACACACACACACACACACACACACAAGCACACGCACACGCACACGCACACGCACACGCCTCTCCAGTTGTTTGGCAAACAGCGAAAGTGAACAGACTGCATGTGGTGAAATAAAGTACATGTCGGTTCCAATCAAACATTGCGTGTGATTTTTCTGTTCTTGCTTATCTGTTTCCCCCTCCATGCACTGTTTATCCCTGTCACTTCGTGGGCGCTTCGTGGGCTCATTGCAATCGGTAGGGAGTGAGCGGAGTGTCTCGGAGATTAGCACATCTCCCCAGAGCAGCACTAAAGGCACAATAGAAATGCTTTCATGCAATATGGATGGAAGCAGCTCTGAAGCTACTGTATGACTCCGGACATTTAGCACGACAATGTTCTCCACATTGAAGTACCAAGAACAGGCAGCCATTTCCATTTCTGTACCGCCATGTCAGTGGCGGTACGGCCATTTGTGATTGTACAGTACAGTCGGACTCGTACACCCCAAATGTCTTCACATTTTTGAGTGGTGCAACCACTCCAAGAAACAGTAATGTCCGTGTTCACCCATGTGTTCACCCGACTATGTCACTATGAGCACGAGTACCAATGACTACCAAAAGTGGCGCTGTTGTGCCAGAAACAGAGAGAGAGAGAGATAGTGCTGCACTGCTGCCTGCTAATGAGAGAGAGAGGGGGGGGGGGGGGGGGGGGGGGGGGGGGGAGTTGCACCACTCAGTTCACACGGGTGTGATTTTTTCTTCAAATTTCTTCTTGCAGAATGTCCAACGTCAGAATAGGTACTATAGGGAAGTAGTTCCCAAAGTGGAGGACCCACAGGGGTCCTTGAGGGAGTTCCAGGGGGTCCCCAGCTAAATGATAGCTTGGAACCAAAATGGACCATTATGTGGGTCTGTAACTCTGAGAGTGTACAAATGGAAAAAAATTAACATTGATTTTACAATATAAATTGAGGGTCCCAGAGATAGAAAATAAATGCCATTATTCGGGGGTCCGTAGGCTAATGCATGTCAAACTGAGGGTCCTTGAAATTAAACGGGTTGAGAATCACTGCTAGAGCCGTACAAATATCATCTCTTATGGGGGTCCTTGGCATATCTTTTCAAATGGGGGTCTGTGGGATAATGAGTGTCAATTTGGGGGTCCTTGACATGAAAAAGTTTGAGAACCACTGCTATAGGGTTCACGTATAGTTAACCCATTTTGGGCGGGAACCCCTTTTGGTGTTAGCATTATGTTATGCTTTAGCTATTGAAAAATAGCAGATCTACAAGCTCATAGCGCGCCACCGAGTGGCGCGCTACGAGCTTGTAGGTCTGCTATTTTTGAAAAATCGAAGAACGACTGACATAGAAACGTAGCTTTTTCAGAAAACTGTCAGGATGTAGAAGACATTTTTAGAATCTGATCTCAGGTCAAAATGGTCCTCAGACTGTTCAGTGTCTGGTGGTTTAATGTTCAACTGCATGAGCATGAAAGACATCGAGCTGTGAAATTATCCAGCATGTTCCCCCCTTTTCGGTTGCAGTCACTGACCTGTAGCCTTTATCCCTGTGTTGTGTTGAATGGATAAGACAGACCCATGTAGGAATCTCAGGCTATGACAATAATTTGATGGCACAACATCTGTAGAAGGACATGGGTACCACGTAAGCTCCATATACAGTAGGCCCTATAGAGTGATAGCAAAAAAGGTGCTGTGCAAAAATCGGTCTTCTACATCCTGACAGTTTCCTGAAAAAGCTATGTTTCTATGTCAGTCGTTCTTCGATTTTTCAAAAATAGCAGACCTACAAGCTCGTAGCACGCCACTCGGTGGCGCGCTATGAGCTTGTAGATCTGCTATTTTTCAATAGCTAAAGCATAACATAATGCTAACACCAAAAGGGGTTCCCGCCCAAAATGGGCTATAACAGGACAATGCCAATTCCTTGCCGTATAGCAATCGGACATGCACTGCATTCGTGATTTGAGGCATTTTATTCAAAACATGCCACTCCTGCAAACTTTGGAAGCCATTCTTAGCCAACCAGGCTTGAATATGAAATATTTATATGAAAAATCGGACAGATTTTTTTTTGCAAAAATCAGCCTCCTGACTAAAACAGACTAATGTGAAAGATTTGGGACATGGGTTCTGCTCTGGCATCCAGGGAGTGTGTGTGCAGTTTCATGCTGATCGGTCCAATGGTGACGGAGATTAGCTGTACTGCACAGTGCACACACACACACACACACACACACACACACACACACACACACACACACACACACACACACACACACACACACACACACTCACAGTCACACACACACACACACACCCACACCGTCACAGTCAGTCACAGTCACACCCCCCCACACAGTCACAGTCACACACACACACACACACACACACACACACACACACACACACACACACACACACACACACACACACACACACACACACACACACACACACACACACACACACACAGTCAGTCACAGTCAGTCACAGTCACACCCCCCCACACACACACAGTCAGTCACACAGTCACAGTCACCCCCCCCCACACAGTCACAGTCAGTCACACAGTCACAGTCACAGTCAGAGTCAGTCACACCAACTCCGGCCCTTGGCAGAGGCAATCAAAGTAAACCCCACCGTACGGTACACCTGACACAGAATGACACAAAACACAGCTGAAGGTTAATTTGGCTTTAGTGCATTGACTCCATAAAATTAAACAAACACTGTATGTAATTTACAACCGCAATTATTATTTTGTTATACAGGGAAGACAAAGTCATCTATAGGACATCTATACAGGGTACAAGGAGGGGACTTAAAGGAGGTTACCACTAAAGCATTACACATTATACCCATGGAGAATGATGTCAGCCAGTCAGGTACTCATTTGTATCATATTTTGTAATTATATCTCATTCATAATCATTTATAATAGTCTGTTACACAAGATTTGTGTGCTTCTTTACACAAAATTTGTGTGCTTCTTTTCCAACCCTAACAGCGTCTCTGTCCCCACTCTCCCTGCTCAATCTGATAACAACAAAAAAGGAAGACTTCCTGCTATCTCCATTTCAAACCATTAAACATTGCTTATCAGCGGTGACAAGCTCAAACTGTGTTATTACATTTTGATCTGCACCCCTCAATTAAAATGTGAAAACTAAAAAAAAAAAAAGACTTGTGGGACATGAGAGGGACGGCTTATGTATGTCTCTAATTGGCATATCACTGGCAGTAACAGCTCCCAAATGTCTATGCTTGAGGAAAATGAAGGGTGGGAAACGAAGGATTTCTATTGCAAGGGGCCAAACAGGGCCAGTCCAAGATTTCTCATTACGAGAAATTCATGAAATTCATCCCACACAACAATACCTTGGTAAATCCATTTCACATCTCGTTGCCCAGAAGGATGAGTCATCAGCACAGCAGTGCACAGTCTCAAATAAATAGCTCTTCTGGTTCCTTGTTGATTTCTGCTGGCCATAGCAGCCCTCAGTTGGCCCCTGCCATCACACAACATCTCAATGATGTGTGGCCCTTGCATACAAAGTAGACCCCTGTCACGATATCAGTCTGTTCCACACTTTTACTGTGTAGTTATGTCCTATAGTGTTTCCTGTTTGTCCCTAGTTACTGTTTCCTGTGTTGTCTCACCTCCCTGTGATTACTAGTTTTCTCCACCTGTGTCCTGTTAGTCTCCTACCTAGCCAATCCCAGTGTTGATTGTTTGTTCTGTTCACCTGTGTTTTGTGATCCCTGTCTACTTAAACCCTCAGTTCCTTATGTTCCCTGCTTGACTATAGATGTTGTTATGGTGTTCTGTTCCCGTTATGTTCACCTAGTGTTTTCAGTATAATAAATACTTTAATTTGACGTTCTCTGCTCCTGCCTATCTGTTCAGCATTTTGGGTCCTATATTACTTGTCTTGAGTCGCACCGTGACAGTAATACTGTCACTTGGCTAGGATTGGCTAGGAGACTAACAGGACACAGGTGGAGAAAACTAGTAATCACAGGGAGGTGAGACAACACAGGAAACAGTAACTAGGGAAAACAGGAAACACTAGGACATCACTACACAGTAAAAGTGTGCAACAGACTGATATCGTGACAACCCCAGCCCTCAATAGACTTCCCTCACATGTTATACCAACTGTTGCAATCCGAGTCCAGCAGAGCGGTCATGCGGGGCGGGGATGTCTTTCTTGTCTATAGGGCGATCATGCTGGGCAGGAATGTCAGGTGGCAGATATTATCTCTCACATGACATAATGTACACATCCTCAGATGTCCCATTGTGTGCTGCGGTGATATACGTGATAATGTCAAGGAGAGTGAGAGCATGCCGCTGTGAGTCGGGACGGCCGTGTCTGGCTCAACCTCCTTCTGTTGGACGACGTAGAGAAAACGAAGCGCAGAAGGTCAAGGGGGGACAGCCGAACAAAATCAGACCAAAAGTTATTTCCCTGCTTCTCAATTATACATGATTCCTCGCTGTAGACACGGATCAAAGGAGAAGGGGAATGGCATCACGGAAGGGATGAGGAAGCAACATATCCGATCAAAGGCTAATGTCAGCCTATAGGGAGACCTTTTATGATGTACTATCTAGTCAGTAGCTCTAGTAAGCTCAGTTTATACCGTATGAGGTACAAATTAAAAATAAATGTAGATCTACGTAACATGACAGAAAAGGAGTGAACCGGAATAAAGAGCATTCGCAATTTCTGACATTGTGTTATTATCTCACTGTTCCATATAATGGGCCAGCATTTCATTTCACATTTGCATGTGAAGCCATTTGCCTATACAGTCCATACTATACGCCACATCAGATGCTCTCTTAGTTTGGTTTCCTTTCACCCTCTAAATTATACAAACAGATTTACTATATCTCTGCTGTCGGAAAGAAACCACCTAACTTCAAAAGCAAAGCAATACTGCGTCATCAATATTATTTTAACCAACCCACAGACTTGAAGGGTGTTCAGTAGCACTGATTTATGCAAAAAAAAAAACCTAAAGAATGGAGTTAGATGGTTTCCTCACGACAGCAACATACAGTAGACCGCACACGCGCACGCACGCACGCACACACGCACACACGCACGCACACACGCACGCACACACGCACACACACACACACACACACACACACACACACACACACAGGTCACGGCTCACAAGGAGCATCCATCAACGCTGTATACATACTAGTGAATCTAACGCTCAATAAAGCAAATATAAACCTCCAGCTCCCCTTATCTGTCTTCAGCAGCAGCCACAACAGTGACAGGGGAGAGGAGAGGAGAGGAGAGGAGGAGAGGAGAGGAGAGGAGGAGGAGATTTTCACATCACTGTATCTTCACACCAAATTTCCTGCAATGAATGTTCAGCACTGCATCACCACCATCAGATACCACTGCAATTGTGCACATGCTTGCACATTCACATATACCCAGAAGCAGCAGACGCACTAAAAGTATACTAAAAAAATGCCTCCCACCCCCTCCCAACACACACACACGCATGCGCACACGCACACACACACACAGGCCCTCATATACAATTGAACAGGGAGGAGTGGTTCAGTAAACTGCATTAAGTAGGCTAGGGATTGTTACATGATATTGTTGTTATGAGTAGGGAATTGAATCCCATATTTCTTCAGGTCTCACTGGTTTGCCTGTATTTATTTTCTCCCTCTCCCACTACCTCCCTCTATGTCCGTTGTCTGTCTCTCTCTCTGACTAAACTGACCTCTTCGGTGGCTGATCATTTCTTCTACATCAGGGGTTCTCAACGTTTTTGGCCGGGGACCCCCGGAAATGCTTTGGCAATGTCTCGGGACCCCCGCCCCGCCCCCTCCCGACCCCCAATATAAATTGACTGCTACAATAACCTTAAACCATTTTGGGCGGGAACCCCTTTTGGTGTTTTAAGCATTGTTATAATTTAGCTATTGAAAAATAGCAGATCTACAAGCTCATAGCGCGCCACCGAGTGGCGCGCTATGAACTTGTAGGTCTGCTATTTTTGAAAAATCGTGAAAATAAAATGTAATTTTTTTTTTTTTTTAGCAAAGTGTTGATCAGATTGCGGAATTGTCCGGGTTGGTTATTGCATGGTGGAAATAGGCTGTCCACCAATTTGCCGGTTTGCAATATCGTAGGTTTTATGTCCAATCCATATGGGCATGTCTGAATGTCCGGAAAAAAGAGCAAAGACATGCACATCCCCAACCCAAACTTGGTCAGGTGCTGAGCGACGAGTAGTAGAGAAGAATAAAAAAAATCACACCTGTGAGAGGCGCTAATATATTAAAGTCTAACTCATGTTGCTATGATTAGGTGATGGTGATGTAAAACAAACATGGACAAAACAAACATTAAATTCTCTTTATTGTCAATGGCATTTAATGTTTGTGTTAGGGACAAAATAATGTACATTTCCCTTCATTGTCAATGGCGTTTTTAATGTTTGTTTAAGGAAAAACAAACATTAAACCATGTATATATGTCAGGAGGGACCCCTCAAAAAGTAAACACTCGCACACTGAGGGCTCCGATGCTATAATAGATGCCTTTATTGCACCAAAACTGACTGACGTTTGGAGCACAAAGCTCTTCCTCAGACTAAAGGTGAACACAGAGGAACACATCTTTATACAACCCACTAGTAATCAACATGATCACATGGAATGTGTGACAGCTGGCTACAATCTCACGTGATCAGAACAAGTCAAGATGGTGAGGGACATCAATGATAGGAGTATAGTGACACATTGCATGATTGTAAAGGAACAATAAATAACTACTCAACAATTGTCACTACTCAGACAATTGTATACAACATGATGAACCAGAGCTTATTTTACATACATTCATAAATACATCGTCTACATTAAGTAGTGTTATGGAAATAATATATGTCCATCCGGGTGAATGTATATCTTAGAAGTTTATTCAGAAGAACAGCAACAAGCAAACAACATCTACTAGTCTAGCAGGCTTAGCCTGCATCACTCCAACTTTCTCTCTCAGTACATCTCTCTCTCGTCGTCTCCATCCTACTACCCTCCCTCAGCTTCTCCGTAGGTCCTCCTTTATACCCCAAAAGCAGGTCCACAGATAAACATGACCGTCACAAAGGTACAATACAATACAGACGCCCTGACTGTCTTGGCCTATTCAGGCCCAGCAGGGTCTCATAACAAACAATAGGTGTGACATGGTCTTTTACATATAGCTTGATCAAAGGGTTGATTGGATTAAGACAGGCTTTCAGGCCAAGGTGTTGTTGCTCACAGACACGACCAGACAGACTAGCATGGAACAATATACTATATAGATAGTCTTCATATTTCCCACAACAGTAGATGGCCTTTTTTGTATAATGTTGAATCATAGACAATTCATTTTCAATGGGAGTCACATGGTTTTGACTAGACAACCTTGTTCGATGGTTGTGTTCTGTCCTCAAACCCCCGCCCCCCCCCCCCCCCCCCCCCCATCGAACAAGGTTAATTGTCTTGTCAAAACCACGAGACTCCCATTGATAATGAACTGTGAGCTGTCTGACACATGCACAGAGGAGACAGTAGACACAGTTGTCTCTTATGTATGTGTGAGCGAGATGTGTTCCTGTGTTCACCTTTAGTCTGAGCTGAGGAAGAGTTGTGTGCTCGAAACGTCAGTCAGTATTGGTGCAATAAAGGCCTCTATTATACTGTAGCATCGGAGCCCTCAGTGTGCAAGTATTTTCTTTTTTATTGTCATATCTGAATGCCTGCCAGACAGACAGCAGATGAGCAACTTAAACTTATTAGGGACATGTCTAATCTTCATGACCCTTATATTTTTACACTGAGAGTTTATCACTTAAAGCTGCTATAAGCAAATATTGACCTTTTTATTTTTTTTTGGTATTCAGACAGCCAGCAATGGGTAGAACGCTCCCAAAAAATAATTTAGTCTCTGTGACACATCTAGGGGCCGCAATCTGCATTCAAAGATGTTCCTAGAAGCTTTGTCATTGGTCGAAAAAAACCCGGTCGCAGTGACTAACCAATCAGGAAGCAGACAGGCAAATCGACCAATGACAAAGCTTCTAGGAAAATCTTTGAATGCAGATTGCGGCCCCTAGATGTGCCACAGAGACTACATCTTTTTTGGGAGCGTTCTACCCATTGCTGGCTGTCTGAATACCAAAAAAATAAAAATAATAAAAATAAAAATGTTGACATATTATTGCTTATAGCAGCTTTAAGACTTCATTCAAAACAATAGCGAAGATATAGCCAATGCCATGTGTTGTGACCTTGTTGATATGCTATTCTTGCTATTTTTTTTTTTACTTTATTTATTTATATATTTGTGCCTATGACATGGCCAAAATGGGGATATCAGGGTTAACGTTTTTAAATTAACAAAAGAGTGTGTTTATGTATACAACAGTGAGTCTGGGAGTGGGTGCCTATTGCATGTGTGTGTGCATATTAGAATTACATGATGTGTGCACGTGTGCGTGTGTGTGTGTGCGCGCGTGTGTGTGCGCGTGCATGTGTGTGTGTGTGTGTGTGTGTGTGTGTGTGCGCATGTGTATGCTGTACGTACATGTATACACCATACATACAACATTATGTTGTATGTGTGAATGTAGCCGTGTGTGAAAATACATTACATACAATATCTTCGCACCAAATGTTTGCCATTGTGTCCAGCATGCATGTGTGCATGCATAAAGTACCATCATTATGTGGACATGCTCACGCATGTGTGCCAGCATTTTGTTTACAGTGGTTTAACACTTAATTAACAGAACAGATACATACAACATGCACACAAACAGAGACCCGTGAACACACACGTTGGCCTACCCAGCGGGCGGCGGATAGATCTGCATCTGCTATATTCCAAAGATACATTTAAAAACTTGAAACGGGACATTCTGCATAATGCATATTTTTTACTTTTGGTATATTTTGATGCCAATACTTTTGTAATTTTTACTCAAGTACATTTTGAATTCCGCACATTTAGGCCTCACTCAGACCTTTAAAACATTGATGCATGCTTGTTGTATGAATGTTGTGAGTGTCATGGCCGCCCCAATGCATTTCCAATGGAAGTCACATGGTTTGATACAACATTTTGGACTACAAGCTGTTGTATGGCTTTCGGCTGTGTTTCGACTGCGCCCCTCCCCCTCATACAACACAAATGTTGTGTCAAACCATGTGACTCCCATTGGAAATGCATTGGGGCAAGCTGTATCACACCCTTTGTATACAACAAGCATACATCAATCTGTTGCGACCGTGTGAGTCGGGCCTTACTTGTGACAGAGTATTTCTACACTGCAGTATTGATACTTTTACTCAAGTACTAATGTGAGTACTTTTTCCACCACTGGCGTGTTGTCCTCTCTTCAAGTGATCCTTCTATGAGACGGGGGAGACGGGGATGGGGGGGGGGGGCCTAACCATGTTCATTAACGAACCGACTCTTATATGAGACTGGGGGGGAGGGCGGCTAACCATGTCCATTAGCGAGCTGACTCTACTGCTGGCCGTGCCACGGCCATGATTGAAATCAACCAATAGGACCTTTTCTGGCCTCATGGCACTGCAGGCTCAATCGGTCACAGTAGACTACTTTATCATTATTACACAATGACCTATGACCCCATCACTGCTCATCATGGCTGTTCATGACTCTGCTGTTACAACCCCTAGCTGAGGAGCCTGCTCCAGTGATGTAAATAGGTTTTCAATGTAATGAGTCCCGGGATGCAGCGATGGTCTTTTAGACGAGTCCCACTTCAACGACGTTAGGTGTCATATTTTTGCCATTTTACAACTCATTTCATTTTGGTTATAATGTGGTTATATGCATGTAGAAAACAGAAGAAGAAATTATTATAACTAAAGCTAGCAAAATAAACTAGAATAAAAAACAGTACAGTAGTACAGTAGTGCATCCGGTGGATGCAGAGGTCGTTGTTGTATTGCGTCCCTTAACTATAAACTGCGTTTTGGGATGCAAAATGCACCCTATTTTAATCTCTGGCTGAGGAGCCTGCTCAAACCATGCCTCTACGGCAGTGGCTCAACCTTTTTTTATTTCAAGGACCCCCCCCAGTTGTAGCTGCATTAGTCCACTGACCCTAATTTGATGATTTATTTTTTATCTTGTAGGATCCCGATCTACAATGTAAAATCCTCAGGTTTAGCTGTGGAACCCCCTCAAGGACCCCTGGAGCTGGGACCAAACGTCGAGAACTAGACCTCTATTCGATGAGAGATGTGTCAGGAGAAGAAAAAAGTGTGAAAGAACGAGAAAGGGAGGTAAGGAGAGAACGATGGAGTAAGGGAGGACGGATAAGCATTCAGAGATACAGACACTATCCTTAGTATCAATTGAACTAATGTAAAAATGAGTTAACATTCAAGATGTTGCTGTGGACGAAGAGAGACAGAAACAGCCTGGGAATAAGACTGAGAGAGGAACAGATACAACAAAACAAACATTCAAATTCTGACTTTCAAGACCCGACAACATTTTCACCCATTCCAATGTGACCCATGAAAATAGCCTCTTGGCACTGAGCCTTCCTTCCATATGGGGAGAGGCTTCCTCTGCCTGACCTCGAAAGTAAATCGTTGTTTTCTTATCCCTTCCCTCTCTCCATCCAAATCGACAACCCTGGCCTTAAGAATAAGGCAGAATAATCAGCTCACATTACCAAACATTCAATAGTGCGTGCAATCATTAATCAGCTGAGACGCATGCACACAACTGCTCTCGGTTCGAAGCTAATTGGAATGGAAGGCAGTGTGGGAGCAACACGATGTTCAACACGCTGAGAACTGCCGCGAGATCTTCATCAGCTGGTTTCTGTAGGAGGTGTTGATGCATGGTCTATCATCGATAAGCGCTCCACTGGGCAAATGGGCAGGATGTGCAACCCTAAACACAACTGATGCCTCTCGCTCAGAGTGGATTCTTTCCAGCCGTTACCACTCTGTGTGCAGCAGTTTAAATTTCCTCCTATTACATCCTGGAGTACATCGCAACGTTCTGTGGCTCTTGTAGAGCGATACAAACTACTCAGCGAAGCAGTGAAGCACGAAGGTGGCAGAGACCGCGGATGTTGGGGGATTCCTGATGGCAGGAGGGGTTTACTGTGCATCGATTCCCAAGCTGTTCTGTGTTAGTTCACAACCTGGGCCAAGATAAGTGTGCCCGGTGCCTTGTTTCCTGCAAGTGCAAACTGATACAGCTATGGACCAGAGCCAGGGTTTTTGAAGCTTGTATCTGTGCCATGACTAAGCCCTGTTACTCTTTGCTCAGGGATGCTGTGCTAAGAAAGATGACATTTGTTTAACCCATGTAGGCCTGACGTCGAAATAAAAACGTTCGCTCTGAAAGAATATATATTCAAAGATTTGTGCCGCATTTTTACGATTTTTCAAAAATAGCAGACCTACAAGTTCATAGCGCGCCACTCGGTGGCGCGCTATGAGCTTGTAGATCTGCTATTTTTCAATAGCTCAAGTATAACAGAATGCTTGAAACACCAAAAGGGGTTCCCGCCCAAATTGGGTTAAGCATGTTCAAACAATGATGGCTTTTCCGATAGATCCTGCATTTCAAAAGGGTGGTCTCATTGATATGCATGAGAATTGCTGCTACTCTCTGGATCGAAAATATTTTCAGTAGTGAAACCTCATATAAAAGAAAGGCTCGTGTTTCATGGTGCTCGACAGGCAGTTCTTGAAGTGGAAGAAAAAGTGATTGAAGCCAGTAACGTGTACGAACCCCCCAGAGTACCTCTGGCACTTCTTTTCACTTCACAGTAAAAACCTCAATTTTAATTTAACTCCGAGAGTATAGAAGTTGTACCATTTTTACACTCCGAGTTAAATCACCACTGAGGGTTTTATTGTGCGAGTTCCGACTCACCGGCTCTTTTTTTAGCATGAGATGATTATAGCTTTGCAGGTAGACATTTCATAGGATTGGTAAAGATCGCTGGTTTACTCGCATGGAAATGGAAAAGAAGGAGCAGTGGGTGAGAGAATGTGGGTGTTTCTGTGCGTCCGTCCACACGTGACAGCTAGTAGCTATCTATTTCAGCAGCAAGAATGTCATTAGGTGATGACACATTAGTGCACTCAAACGCACAAAGACAATGTGGGTGGTATACGTTTCTGTTCGTAAGTCTCACTCATAAGGTGAAAAATGTACACCAACTGGATACGCATTTTAACAGAAGAAAATGTAAACTGTGTGTGTGTGTGTGTGTGTGTGTGTGTGCATTTGTGTGCTTGTGAGAGAGAGATTGCCTTTGATACTCAAGGATGTGTTTGTTTGTTTTGAACTAAGAGTTGGTTTATGTGCTACATAGATGTCAAATGTGAGGTTGCAACGGCCTCTACTTAGTTATACAACACGCACGCACACAACTTATACAGCGTGCGCGCGTACGCAGTTGCACACACACACACACACGCACACACAGTCACACAGTGCGCGCGCTGTTTATTCACCGCACCAGAGAGAGAGCGAGAGAGAGAGAGACGGGCGCTTCTGTCCAGCTTTTTCACCATACCACCATGCTTCTCTGTGTGAATGTGAACGAATGAGTGAGGCGATGACTTTATAAACTTAATGCTGAAAATGCGGGAATTGTGAAATCAAGCGAGCCCCGCATATTTTGCATATTGTGCGCGGAAATATGCGATTAAATAAGGTTTTAATTGGTAGCGAGTAACGAAAGGTGTCCAATTTTAATGTAGCGGATTAAAAGTACGATTTTTTACTTGTAAATGTAACGAAGTAAAAGTAAAAGTACAGAAAAAGAAAAATACTGAATAAAAGTACAAATTCTCTAAACTTGTACTTAAGTACAGTAACGAAGTAATTGTACTTCGTTACTTTTGCACAATTTCCTCCCAAAGTTGGAGGATTATTCAAGGCTCGTTTAGGCTATTTCGAAGTGAATGCCAAGATGAAATATAACATTCACACTTGAATTGACCTTACATGAATAAATGTGAATCTGACTGGACTGATACATGCTTGACAATTTGATATGACAGCAGAAAGATGCCGGTGCCTCCTGCTCCTGCATGAATGTAAATAGTTTTTGTTGACATGGTGTTGGAGGTGGAGGTTTGGTATGTAGCTTTGCAGTGGAATTTGATATTGGCATGCAATACGTACAGTATTTTACAGTCTTCTCCAAATGCCAGGTTAGAGTGAATAATAAGGAGAATCGTATTACCTGTCAGTAGGGGTGGAGATAATTTCATTATGGTGAATTTCCGGACAGACGTCCGAATATTCCATGGACGTTATACTATTCCGCGGATGGTTGAGAATTCCACGGACAGCTTTGAAATCAGCGGTATATTCCGCGATCGCGGAATCGCGGATTCCCGTGGGGACTAGCTTTGGCTCGATTATCACCCTAATAACTATGCAGTGTATTACAGTCACTCCCGTTTACCTATGTCAGCTACACAACACCGCCCCATCCCAACCACCCACATATTTCATATGCCGGTTGCCATCTCCGATTTACACTATATTTTCCCCCGTTTTGACATCTTGATTAGAGCAGGAAATATGTAACGCTGGGCCAACGCAGCCATCAACATTCCTAACATGCACGCATTGGAATGGTCGGCGGGTTCGGTTTTTTGATTAAACTTTGCTCACTCCGGTAAGACATTTATGTGAGAGCACAGCTGATATTTTCTCACCGTAATTGCAGGCAGAGGTCAATGAAGCAGAGCTGCCCTGCTGCGTGCTTGTCTCCGAGCACGCGACAAATCAGTGTTGAGTGTTGAGGACAACCCTGGGGCACTATCTCATGTATATCCACCAGGAGGGCACAACTGTATAATGTAAGGCCTACTGTACATACTGTATACACACCCCACATGAATGAAAGTGCACCGTGTGGTGTCACAGGTTGCTCTGACATGCTTGCAAATGGGTTTGACCTTTAACCCATTTTGACCTGAGATCAGATTCTAAAAATGTCTTCTACATCCTGACAGTTTTCTGAAAAAGCTATGTTTCGTTCTTCGTTCTTCGATTTTTCAAAAATAGCAGACCTACAAGCTCGTAGCGCGCCACTCGGTGGCGCGCTATGAGCTTGTAGATCTGCTATTTTTTCAATAGCTAAAGCATAACATAATGCTAACACCAAAAGGGGTTCCCGCCTAAAATGGGTTAAGAAGTCAAATCAACTCAAGGAAGACCATGTGTGACACGATATGTTTACGATATTGTACATTGTCAAAGGTTTCTCTGGCACAAAAACTAACAGAAATGAGCACCACACAAATAGCATAACACGAAAAGACATTTCTATCGATGTTTGGAAAATGTCTGGTAAGATAATATTATGGATAATATTATCATCAGACTGACCAATGGTTACTTTAACTATTTTGACTGATTCATCCCTCCATTAAGATTCTATCAGAACTCGAGGCCTGTGGCAGCACCTTCCCCACACCCTGCCACAGTCACACGCGGTGCAATAAAAAAAAGAGTCTCTGGGGAACACTCTTCACTCTTTGTCTGTCCAGGAGTCTCCTCAGGGAATGGCGGGCATTCATTATTTATGCCTTCTACCTCTCTCCGCCTTCACCAGACCTTGATATAACGCTTTGATATCTCTGCTGTCGTGGAGAAACCACCTAACTCCAAAATGTTCTTTTTTATTCAGGAAATGAAAAAAAAAATATATATATATATATATATATATATATATTATTTTTTTTCAGGAAATGAAGAAAACCTTTTATTTATTTATAAAACAATGCAATACTTCCACATCAAAGTTTGTACTGTGACTTTATATATTGTCAATTACTTGCATGAGAGGGGGAGAGGTGGTGGAGTTATTTTTGTTTAGTTTTTTTTTTTTGTTATACTACCCTACCATTAGCATAGCATTGATTTATGAAGAAAAGAAAAATAAGTGTAGGTGGTTTCCTCCCGACAGCGACGTTACGTATGCATATGGCCGCGGACCCCCTTCTGAAAATATTTCTGTGACCTACAAGATTTGTGTTCAAATGTTTCAAAAGTATTCCAATTTTCAATTCTTTTTTTTTTTTTAAATAGCAGATCTACAAGCTCACAACGTATCGCAATGTGACGCGTCGTGAGCTTGTATGGAATTTCAAATAGCCGATTGTATGTAAATAAGCTGTGGTTAAATTAAACAGATTTTGATGCTATATCTTTTCTAAATAAATGGGGACACCCTGGAACCCCCTCAAGGACCCCCTGGGGGTCCCCAGGCCCCACTTTGAGAACCACTGCTTTAACCCATTTTGGGCGGGAACCCCTTTTGTAGTTTTAAACATTATGTTATAATTTAGCTATTGAAAAATAGCAGATCTACAAGCTCATAGCGCGCCACCGAGTGGCGCGCTACGAGCTTGTAGGTCTGCTATTTTTGAAAAATCGTGAAAATGTGGCGTAAATCTTTGAATATATATTCTTTCAGAGCGAACATTTTTAAACTCAAATTGTCCTCAGATCAAAATGGGTTAAAAAACTGATGCACCGATATAGAGCCCTTTTAGTGGTGGATGAGTCATCGTGTCGGACTGCCGGTTCAATCAGCCCCTCCTTTACTGAGCCACGCTGGACAAAGTATAGTGGAGGAAGGTGATAAAACATCGTTCCGTCTCTGTCTCTCATATCTCTCTGAATCTATCCGTTTTCACTCCCCTTCCTCCGTCACTCTTCCCCCTCCTCTCTGTCCGAGTGAGGCCAGCTGAGTCTAGGCGACGCTGATGACTGCCACAATGGAGCCTTTTCATGTGATGCAGCCTGATGCGGGGAGAGAAGCCATGTTGGGCTAAACGGGGATAACTAGCCCATTCTGACCTGAGATCAGATTCTAAAAATGTCTGTTTGAAAATGACAGTTTTCTGAAAAAGCTATGTTTCTATGTCAGTGGTTCTTCGATTTTTTCAAAAATAGCAGACCTACAAGCTCGTAGCGCGCCACTCGGTGGCGCGCTATGAGCTTGTAGATCTGCTATTTTTCAATAGCTAAAGCATAACATGATGCTAACACCAAAAGGGGTTCCCGCCCAAAATGGGCTAGAGAGCCAAACTGACTTCAAACAGGGGAGGCGAGGCTAAGCGTGTAAGCTAGGACAGGGGCCATTTTGTATGCAGAGCCTCCTCCACACAGGATGTGCATGCGGGTGAACCCGATAGCCGCCTGAACAAACGTATTACGTTCAGAGTGGCACGCATGGCGGGGAGAGCACACACAAAATGTGTGTGCGCAAACACGTGCGCCAGGCGATCAAGCTGTGATAAATACTCAACCTTTACTAAATGCCACTAATGCCAAATTGGGCTCTCTCATGAGGGAAATTACGGATATTTATCAAGTATCAAGTTGCAGTTCCAGGAGTCGCTGTTGACAGAGGTGTCTCTCAGCGGTTTTTCCCTGTAAATATGAAACCGAGGGAGAGCTCGATGGGATTCATGATCACGACACGCGGGGCTCAAAATGTACTGGATGCCCTGTCATTCACCCTGTGAATAATAATCTGATGGGGAAAATACACACGCGCGCACACACACACACACACACACACACACACACACACACACACACACACACACACACACACACACACACACACACACACACACACACACACACACACACACACACACACACACACACACACACACACACACACACCTTAATGTGCAGTTAGCATTATCTGCTGCACCCATGCGGCGCTACAAGCCTGAAACCAATCGAGCGCTGCACATATGTTAGACACAAAGCCATATCTTGTGTAAACATACAAGCCATTTGGTGGTATGCAAAATTACCTGTAGGTTATGACAAGGTTAGGACTGGCATTTCCGGCTTGGCATGGCATGGCCTAGTGGGTTGCTAGATGGAGTGTGGAGGGGCACACGCACCTGCAGGCCCCTGATTAGTTTGACTGTCAATCTCTTTGCAGAGACCCAAATAAGTCATAAAACAGTGTGTGTGTGTGTGTGTGTGTGTGTGTGTGTGTGTGTGTGTGTGTGTGTGGGTGTGTGTGTGGGTGCAGGAGGTGAGAAGCCAGTTGACGTCACACGCCCGTGTTGTTTTCTGAAACGTCTACACGCACTGACGCACCAGATGCAACTACTGCGCTAATGTAGTAGTAGTAGTAGTAGGGGCACATTTAAGAGCATTCGCAACTCCCGGCTATGTGCTTGACCACGATCATCACCGATGTAGTCTATACCGGCGGCCGACGCTACCCGACGGCCCCTTCCGTGAACACTGAGCTGCCGGGAGAAGAGGCTGGGCCGGGCCTTCCTGCGGTGGACCTCCAGGCCAACCGAGCAACTGCGGAGGGCGCTTTAACACCATATATGAATAAATAAATAAATTGTTAAATTGTGTGTGTGTTGATGTGCGTGTGTGTGTGTGTGTGTGTGTGTGTGTGTTGATGACGTGTGTGTGTGCAATCGTTTTCCCCACACGTGTCTAGACGCCCGCTGCTATCTCTAAGCAATCTCAGCTGGATGTGATCAATTAAGGGCCAACACACCAACAGGAAATCTATAAAGATTCAAGAATGGACAGGACCGCATCTAGCTAGAGCCGTAATTGGCAGCTTGAAAGTTTAACCTGGCGGGAAAGCCCATACGATACGTGGCTGATACGACCCCTGAGTACAAAGATGTCAACGACCAAGTGCTCCAGATCTTGCCATTAAATCGTTGAATTCACTGTAAAAGAGGAGGCGTTGGTCAGCCAGGGCACTCGGAGTAGAAAGGACCTCAATGGAAAGGATCTTAATGTTCCCCCCATTCATTCCTATGGGTTACAATGCCCACATATTGTAATATAGTTAAAGGACCACTTCACCACTTTTCAACCTATCTTCATATAATAGGTCCTCACTAATAATCATGACATTTTTTTCTACTCGGTCTGTGTCTCATAGGAGGGCTGTGGGCAGTTCAGAAACCGTCTTCCAGTGACATCATCGATTGGGAATACAAGCTAATAAAAACTGCAGGCTTTCTAGTCCTGAAAAGTTGCAATGCAAAAATGGAAGCCATCGTTCTCACGATAATGAAAATCTATCTATTTTTGTAAAACAATCTTGTTTAAAAAAGAATCTGCCTAATGATGATGTCACTGTTAGACGGTTTCTAAACTGCCCACAGCCCTCCTATGAGACAGACTGAGTAGAAACAAATCGTGCCATTTTATCATGATTATTAGTGAGGACCTATTATATGAAGATAAAAAGTGGTGAAGTGGTCCTTTAAGGGCCTGAAGAATACATCAAACCCTCCGTGTTAGTTTATAATTTAGATTTGTAACTCCTACCAAATGGACCCCTTTAGTTACATTATTTTGTACTCTTTCAGAGTTAAATCAACAGCTGGGAGGATGGTGTGATGCATCCTGCTCATCGGCTCAGATGGTGCCCGACGACACGACAAACACGGGAGGCGGTTCCTTTTCGAGGCAGGTGATTTATCAGCATCGAGGAGCGGAGCCTCAGAGATTTAAGGTGTAATGATCTGGTTCTTCGGCCATCTTTTGGGGAAAAGGTCAGGATGGAAATAAATGTCATCTCTGGCGAATAGAGACACGTACCGGTTGCCAGGACTAAAACCCAAGATGGTATATCGGCTTATAGATGAGTTTGGCTTTCAAAAGGTTTCACCACCCACCCGAACAAGTAGGTTATCGACATAACACGATGGAGATATTCACGAGAAAATACAGACTTTCTCGTTCACCTGTAAGGGTCCGATCATTTTGGGTGCATTTGTACACTTTTCAGGGTTAACCCCTTTTGGTGTTAGCATTATGTTATGCTTTAGCTATTGAAAAATAGCAGATCTACAAGCTCATAGCGCGCCACCGAGTGGCGCGCTACGAGCTTGTAGGTCTGCTATTTTTGAAAAATCGAAGAACGACTGACATAGAAACATAGCTTTTTCAACTGTCAGGATGTAGAAGACATTTTTAGAATCTGATCTCAGGTCAAAATGGGTTAAATGAACACTGGTGATTTCACGGTGTATTATGTAATAACGCGTGATAAAAGCGTGACAAACGGTACTTGTGCATTTCTTCTCTGCGGTGCACATCGCATGCTTATTAATAGCCCTTTGGTATGAGAGTGCGCCTATGTATGTAAAGCGCTTGCTGACTGGGAGATCTACTGTACTGATGCTTATACAAGAGTGCATCAGATGCGATGCATTCCCCATGGACATTAACAACTACAAAGCATTGTTTGAATGCTAAAGCGCCACATTAGAAACACACTGAATGATCTTGGCCCCCACCCATGCACATTGCGCGCGCGCACACACACGCGCACACACACGCACACAGACCCCCTAAAGGCTTGATTCTGTGCCAAGTGGCAGAGTATAGCTCGGGAAAAGCCTGGAATGAGGGAATGATAGAGAGAGGATTGGTGGGGGGTTAGACAGAGAGAGGAAGAGATTAAGAGCGAGGAGTGGACAGCAGATTTATAGAGATGAGGAGAACGTGATTGGGAGACAGAGAGAGGAGAGAGAGAAGAGATTTGGTGAAGATGGAAAAAAGGGGCTCAAGTATACAGTTGTATAGCTCAGATTGACTAAGAATAGAGGGTTTAAGTGTTTAATGTGTAACCTTAGATCGGTGGTTTTCAGCCAGATGGAGAGTTGGTGACCAAATGGACCCTTATTAAATCTTTAACTCTTGAGAGGGTCAAATGAAACCAAATGGACCCGTACGAGTCCATTTGGTTTCTTTTTACACTCTCAAGAGTTACATTTGTGAAGATGCCGTGATTTTTTTCCACCCTAAAACATGATCATCAGGTCTCATTGTTATATAAGGAGGTATAATTTTTTCAAAAAAAGTGTACAGTATTTGTTAAAATGTTGTTTTTATGTGAGCACGCCCACCAGTTCATTAGGTATGCCTGGTTTGCCTGGTGGGTGGTGATGGGTGGTGATCCACCTGAACAGAAGCCGCACCCACAGCTGTAGTTGTATGATAAAGTGGGAGGGGTTAGGGGAGGGGCTGATAGTGTGATGTTACTATATTACTGTTTATTTCATTGGCCCGTTTGACTGTCAAGGGTTCAGCCTCCAGGAAGAAACCCTAAATACAAAGTTAATACACCATTGCACATAAAAACGACTCCAGTGTGTCTAATGAAGTACTGTCACCTCATACACATGAAAAACTGGAAAAATACAAAAATTGTGGCACTCCCTCTTTAAACATCTGCATTAATTCATTTACATGAAGTCTACACTATTACAGAATATTTTTTAATGTTTGTTTTTTTTACGTTCGCCTTTATTTTATATTTTTGACAGAGGGACAGACAGTAGGCTGACAGGAAATGGGGGAGAGAGATGGGGGGGTGACATGCAGTAAAGGCCGTCGGGATCGGGAGTCGAACCCACGGCACACTGCCAGACTTGGGCTACCGGCCAAGGTGCCTGGACCGCTGAGCCACAGCCCAGGCCCAGAATGTACATTTGAATTGTTATTTTGATCAACATTTGCCTGTTATCTAGTCCTAATGGTATACCAACATCAATACAGCATGGAAATGTGAATCTCATACAGCAATAACAACATATTATTTAGTTTTGTGCATGTCTGAGAGGCGTAATCTCATCAAATGGTGGTCTGTGGCTCAAATGTCGAATAAACAATTGATATGAAAAGGGTTGAAAACCACTGCCTTATAAAATATGCTCGATTACGATGATAAGTTTTGTTTTTGTTTTTAGCTGGCTGTCTGATGCTGCAATATATTACTCACTAATTAGTTTTTAACAGGTGTTTTGGAAGCTGTTCGCACCTGTCACACTTTATGCACTTAGTAGCAATATTTTACAGTGGTTTGAGTCACATTAAGAGAGAGAACAGAGAGTAAACATTCTGCTACGGTTGGCAATAATTTATCTCCTGGGCGGGCTCACAAGTGCAAGTGTGTGTGCGTGTGTGTGCGTGTGTGTGAGCATGCACGTGCAACTACACGTGCGACTATGTGTGAGCAAGACTGTGTGTGTGCATGCAAACTTAAAGTCTAAACATGTGGACTCTGGGCGTGTGCATGCCTGGGCACATGCATGCCCACTTATGTGTGTTTGTGTGTGATGTGTGCGTTTGACTGTGACTGTGTGACTGTCTGTGTGTCTGTGTGTCTCTCTGTGTGTGTGTGTGTGTGTGTGTGTGTGTGTGTGTGTGTGTGTGTGTGTGTGTGTGTGTGTGTGTGTGTGTGTGTGTGTGTGTGTGTGTGTGTGTGTGTGTGTACACGTGTACATGCATGTACGTGCGTGCCAGCGTGATTGGCTGGCAACAGGTTAATCCTAGTAAATCCAGCCATCCCGACGATTAGGGGTTCCAGCAGTGGAATCAATACAGAGAGAGGGAAAGGGATGAGCCATTGGTAGCTTCTCAGCTCTTGGCTGCCAGTAGTGGTTATAAAATATGGCTCCAGTGAATAGGGATAGATGTGTTGGAATCAGTTGCGGCAGATCACTGCACAGCTTTGAAAATACAGCCCACCATCACGGCCCTGTGCCCAGTGATGACACAACTCCTATCAGATTCTCACTCGTATAGACCAGAGGCGTATCTACAATAAGGCGAGGGCAGGCGTCCGCCTGTCCAAATCCATTTTCTGCCTGGCCAAAATTCATACAATGAGAAAAAAGAGAGGGCAAAAACAAGACCTTAGAACTATTAGTGGACAGCTGATTGGCTTTGCGGTAGAGCATGACCCTCAATCACCCATTGGAATGTAAATTTGCATGCCTTTCAGCCTTTGTATCCTACTCGTCTGGCAGGTATATCTCTTTGAAAACCTTTAGTGCTACGATTGTGCGTGGGGAGACGACAATTAACACATCTTGCCTGCCCAAAATGTAATTCTTGCCTGCCCAAAATGTAATTCCTGGAAACGCCACTGGTATCGACCAGTGGTTCCCAACTCTTTATTCCTTGGAGCCCCCGTCCTTATACCTGACAAAAACTGAGCACCCGCTTCGAATGTTATCAACCGATAATCACCAGAAAAGCTACTTATCAAGACTGCAATCGAGCCAGCAGGCTCTACTAGAGTCTATACATGGCTGCCATCAGGAAACACGGAAGTGAAATTACTGCCGCCGAAGCAAAAACGGCATGAAACTGACTTACGTGGCCCGTTATGAGGTTAGGAGACTTACGTGGCCGTTTAAAATTGAGGTCAGGGTTAGTTAGAGTTAGGGTTAGATTTAGTGTATAGTGATAGTCGGACAACGCGACCAACGTCGAACGTCTCCACGTTTCCTAATCGCAGCCAGTAGGCTCCAATGTACATGCAGTAGGTCAATTGTATGGTCTTGATAAGTCACCTACTAGTGATTGTCATTCAAATCCGCTAAACTGAGAAGACACTCACACGTGTGCACGCGCAGTGTGCACTAGGACTAGCTCACACATGTGCACACTATTATTCAGACATATTAACAAATTAAGCCCTATATAGTTCTCATACAACGAATAGCACAAATAGACCATCTACAAGATTGCCAACTTTCTGAAACGTTTAAAAATGGTTTGACTAGTTTTAATGACAAGCCCATGGATGTTAGTATTGTGGTGTACCTGTATGTTATACAGTTATACAGTATACAGGATAACAGATTTTGCTAGAATCTCTGACTTATGACCAGCCTTATATGATATCATATTTGAAGGTTTCAGCCAAAACAGCTAAATATTTCAAAAAGTATAAAACATACTCCAAAATTAGTGGTTGTGCTTCCACGGCCTACTGGCAGTACAGCGTCACCTTTTTATTTGTATTAATCAGTGCTAAATTTGTAAATTATAATTTATAGGTGCCGGAGCTCGCGTGCGTGCAAACGCACACGCAAAATGTTTTTTTTTTAACACAACCAACGGCCAGTGTCAGTGACCCACCCGCCCGTCAGAACAGTGTAGGCATGTACGTTTTTCTATGCCTTTAAATGTTCTGATGAATTGAAAATGGAGGACCCTGATATAACTAATCTTGAGCTTTTTCTGGTTTTATACTCGTAGCAGTCAGATTTTGTATTGACCTGTGTAGGATACTTTCGTTTGAACTGTACCCATTCTACAAACTGAATAAAATGTCCAATCAATCAATCAATCAATCAATCAATCAATAACATTTGCAGCAGCAGGGACCCGCCGGGCCGTATAAGAAAAGTACACACACAGTAGCCAGGCATTTGCAGTTCAGTTGGCACAGCGGCTCAACTGAGAATACTACAGTATAACATTAGACACTGTATAAAATACAGTATAACAAGTTATGGTGGCCCATTCGGAACAGCACGCAATGCTATAAATACCTGCATGCGCGTTGTTGTTGTTGTTGTTGTTGTTGTTGTCCTTCTCTTCCAAGTTCCTCCTCTGCCTCCTCCGATGACTAATAACTCGATAACGCTACTACTTAATTCTGTACTAGTCTTTTTTATTTTGTATTTTACCAAAGCAATCAGGTATGCAATTCTGAGCCTAGCCATGGTTCACTGTAACTTCACATGACGCTCGTAGCCGGGGGTGTCTTTGCGAGATTTCACAAAGATGGCAATTAAAGTCAGTTCTGTTCACAAAACAAAACAAAACGCATGCTGTCCCCAAGGCTAAACTAGCAGTAGCAGTTAAACTATTGCTTCATAAAAGTATATGTTCCATATTCCATATGCAATGAACGACAACATATGCAAAAGTCGAGACGATTGTTTTTAGTTACGCACTGTCAACAGTGAGGCTTGTCAACGCCGGGGTTCCATAGCCAGTAGCCACCTATTTCCTCTCAAAGCGGGCGCACATTTCAAAATAAGAGTGTTTGATTGTTGATTGAAGTATTTATTAACAGTTTGCAGAATTACAGTACATTTCAAGCCCAACTCAATACAAAAAACTGTTAACTGTGAGTGGACGACCCAATAAAGAACTACACTTGTTTACAAGAGGGTCCATCATTCAAGCCATGTTTTATTTTAGAATTGTACTGGAAATAGAAGTAGCTATGACGGAAGAAGCCTAGTTGACTTGAAAATGAAACTAAAATAATAATAGAGACGTAATGTGCATTTGGGGTGGCGGAGCGCCCCCTAAAGGTACCGGAGCTGACTCTACACTACAGGTAGGGCAGCTCAGGGGCAGCTCCGGAGCTGAGCTCCGCTCCGGCTGAAATTAAAGGACCACTTCACCACTTTTCAACTTATCTTCATAATAGGTCCTCACTAATAATACTCATGATAAAATGGCACATTTTTTTTCTGTCTGTGTCTCATAGGAGGGTTGTGGGCAGTTTAGAAACCCGTCCACCAGTGGACATCATCCTTAGGCAGATTTCTTTTTTTAAACAAGATTTTTTTTTTACAAAAATGTTTAGATTTTTATTATCGTGAGAACGATGGCTTCCATTTACTACAAGCGCAAGTCCCCACATGCGTCTGACAACCTCCCCCTTCGAATGAGCTCAATGAGTTCTACTGCAGATTAGAGAAAGAGAGATTCCCCCCCCCCCCCCCCACAACCACTATCCCCACACCCCCCTCTCTCTGTCACGGAGAGAGAGGTGAAACTGCTGCTGAGGAGCCAGAACCCCCGGAAGGCGGCCGGCCCGGATTCTGTCTCCCCCTCCGTCCTGAAGCACTGCGCTGACCAGCTCGCCCCGGTGTTCACCAACATCTTTAATGCCTCGTTGGAGCTGTGTCATGTCCCAGTGTGCCAAGGCCTCGACCATCATCCCCGCCCCCTGCAAGAAGGCCATGGTCACGGGCCTTAATGTCTACAGACCCGTCGCCCTGACCTCTGCGGTCATGAAGGTCCTGGAGCACCTTGTACTGGCACACCTGAAGCGCATCACAGATCCCCATGTGCTGGACCCGCTGCAGTTTGCGTACAGAGCCAATAGATCCACGGAGGACGCCGTGAACATGCACTATAGGCTATCTGGACACAGCAGGCAACTACGCGTGGACTTCAGCTTGGCCTAGAAAATTGCGCAATTTTTTCACGATTATTACTGAGGACCTATAATCTGAAGATAGGTTGAAAAGTGGTGAAGTGGTCCTTTAAGCACTGGTATTAATCTTTATTTAATCAGGGAAGACCATTGAGACTGAGAGACATATACAAAAAACATTATACTGTACATAAGTGCAACACAAAGCAGGTGCAGTCCTTATATAATGCATCCTAAAGTAGTACCCGAAGGGCTGTATTTTGCGTGTCTTAAGTACCAGGTCTTATTACTTAACTTAAGACCTGGAGGTGTGGTCAATGCTCTTTGGCCACTCAGAATAGCCAAATGGCATTGATCACGCCTCCAGGTCTTAAGTTAAGTAATAAGACCTGGTACTTAAGACACGCAAAATACAGCCCTAAATGTCTCTATAGAGACAAATGTATCCAGTTTGAGAGAGATAAATACACACCATAACTCTTTACACCGCATCTCTTCCCTCTGTTATGTGTTTGGATTCTATATGTAAGGGATAATATCTGGCTAGGTGGTCATTGTCGGGAGATAATTCACCGACAGGGAGTTTAATCACCGAGGCGAAGCCGAGGTGGTTACACTCCCTGAAGGTGAATTATATCCCGACAATGACCACCTAGCCAGATATTATCCCGCTTATTACATGGCTAACTAACATAAATGAATACATTGACCCAAAACACAACAAAAAAAGTATTCCATAAGTTCGCGCTGGCTGCGTCTGCCCAGCTGCAGGGCTGCAGCACTGTCGGAAAACAAGGAAGTGAGTTGATCAAATAGAATCCATTTTGGGGTCCTGCTTCGTCTATTTCTCGCTCAAATGTTTTCAAAAACATTTTTAAGAGCAATGTTTAGCTGTAAATTACATTGTGTGTCAGTAGTGTGTGTGTTTACATGGCTGTTATGTTGGAAACGGCAGTAAATCAAGCGGGGCGCAGCTGGTGGTGCTCAGAGGGTTTGATTAGGCAGCGGTCATTATACAGCGGAGCGGTCATTATCATGAGATAACTCACCGCTGAATTAAGCGATTGACCAATCAGAATCAAGCATTCAACCAAGCCATGTAATAAATGCTTATAACGTTCTCCCTTACATTCAGTTCAATATTCTGTTCACCGCATCTCTTCCCTCTGTTGTGTGTTTGGATTCTATATATGCTTATAACATTCTCCCTTACATTCAGTTCAATATTCTGTTCATAGTCATTAATTCTGGAGTCAGTAATTATCGCACTATATGCCTATAGGCATAGAGATATACGACTGATTAACAGCCTCTGCCACATACCTGTGACCTGCCATTTGATTACTTAAAGGAGCATTCAGTGATTTGGAAAATAACCCGGTCCGCCCCGGTAACAAGATGTGTACATGCACACGCTCTACAGTGGGGGAAGTACAACAGACCAACAGAACGTGCACCAAGGCCTGCCCCACTCGATCATGATTGGAGGAAGGCCCCTCTCATCCTGATTGGATGAAGGCTTTGCCACCCAAAGCCCAAACCGAAACTAGGGTTTTTTGACCCCAGGGGCTCACTGGGAACAGGGACGAACTCCTTATATGGTCAGCACACTTTATAGTAGGGAGGATTATCCAAAAAATAAGAAAAAATAAGTGATATTTGAATTAAGTGAAATCACTGAATATACCTTTAACCAGTCCACTTTTCACAGTCAGTTTGCACTCTTCAGACACAGGCAGACAGACAGATACAGAGATCTCCATATATGGGCACAAAAGGGACACAGACAGTCGGTTAAAATGGGTGCTAAGACAACGGGTTATGCATACAAGGTTCCCAACGTGCTTGGTTCCCAAGTAGGCCGGTGGCCGACGGGCACAGGTCTTTTATGTAATTCAAAATGTCCTCGACTTCCTTCCTACAGATGGAGAAGCAGATCAATGTGGGTTCATCAGCGGAAAGGTTTAATTGAAAAGAGGTTGTATGCTTGGGAAAATGGTCAGCAGTAACGTCAAGTATATTGCGAGTCATAGTGAATGGGGCATGGGGTAAACGAACAAAAGGCACACTGATCAATAACTCGTTTGGAGTAGCTGTTCAACAACAACACAGACATATGCACAAGCAAAACATGTGTATTCTTTCCACATTAATTGCGTTGTATTTTTTCGCCTGTCTCGCATGACATTAGTTCCCTCAGGGGTTTTTGTCTTTTTGTCTTTACACATCATTAGCAGATGCTCTACGATATTAGCATGCAAACACACAATAGGCATAAGTACAGCCTCCCACTTACTATTGCACGCACACACACACACACACACACACACACACACACACACACACACACACACACACACACACACACACACACACACACACACACACACACACACACACACACACACACACACACACACACACACACACACACGATCTACCCTGGCCTACATACTGCACACTCAAAAACACACACAGAGCGGCATCAATGCACACACAACCCCTCGCACACAAGCTAGCGGAATCTGATGTCTACCTCCATGGCTAGATAAGAGAAGCAACACCCACAGCCTGACAATTACCTGCAAGTATAGAGATCCAGTAGCAGTGTGTGCTGCTTATTACTGTGTTAGTGTCTATTATCTGTTTATCTGTGTTATCTACTGAATAGAATATGCAAATGTTTGCGTGGTATGAGTGAGGTGTCAGGACTGACATATTTGCAAGCGATTGTGTGTATGTAGTACAGTACATAATGCACAGGTAATAGTGTGTGTGTGCGTGTGCGTGTGCGTGTGTGTGTGTGTGTGTGTGTGTGCACTCAACAACTCCGTGGCTTCACCAACCATGCTTTTTATAGAAGTGACTATCTATATACAGCAAAGACTGCCTCAACAGGAACAGTAGCATATTCTCTCTGAACTCATCGAGTCAGACAGGAGCCAGGGACACAGCTTAGAAGATCAATCTCCAGCCAGCATCAATAACTAAAAGCCCACATTCAATAACTGACGGACAGTTACTTAGTTCCTTTAAGCAGAGCCTATAGCAACAATCCTTGTGTGGCTCCTGGCTTTGGACTTCACCATCCCATATTCGAAAACAACAGAACATGTGGGATTGAGCGGGGACAAAAAGATAAACAGAAGTGAAGCTTGGAAGTCTCTAGACTCTGCGGAATGGGATGGCTGAGATTCGGTTGATGGGATTTACCACAGCGGAGATGCAAAGGTAAAGGGCCATTGGTAATGGCTTTGGCCCCCGCCACCGCCCAGCTGTTGCCCCAAGGGCCTGCAAATGCATAGATAAGATACACTGCTCCTCCTTTATCGACCAACAGCCACATGTGCACATGGAGCTTTCAATGGGAAGAGCAGGGCAGACGATGGGCATTTATCGCTGAGGACCAGGGGACAAATGATGCCAGATCACCAATGCACACCACCACCTGTTATTACGCAGCGAGAAGGGGATGGAGGGCAGTAATTACTGAGGCTTGGTCTTCTGATTGCCTCAGAGGAAATTTTAATTGGACTACATCCTCCCACCCCCCGCCCGGACAGACCAAACCCAGACACGTGCACTCACAGTCACAGTCACTATGATGACTTTAATGTCATGTGCAGGAGGCTGTTGTCCTGGGGAGAAAGAGGTGCCTGTATTTGCCAGTGTGCACCTGGATCATTTGCTCTGTACCACTGTGAAATCACGTCGGGGAGCTTCCAAGTGTGCTAATCTGAACATTCGATAGCACCACTGGTACATGCTCACGCACGCACGCATGCACGCACGCATGCACACACACACACACACACACACACACACACACTTTAAGTATTTAGCAGACTCTCTTATCCAGAGCAACTTTACACAATGCAAGCATTGCAAGGTCAGAGTAAGCAACATGAACTGCAGTAAACAAACACCAGGATAATTGCATAGCCAAATAAATTGAGTGTAAAGCAATTAAATCACACCCGTGTGAAGGGGCGCTCTTATCATCGTACATCATCGTGACGTAACATCTCGATTTGCTCAGAAACATATGATGTAAATTCTCCATTCATTGTCAATGGGGATTTAATGTTTTGTGTAAGACCAAAATCTACACTAATAGCTGAATATAGGAGGGCCTATTAAGTGCTACAAAGTAACTGGGATACCAGGTAAACATCAAACCTAGCATATTATGTCTGAACAACATGGTATCGAAATAACATTCCTAGCATTAGGAAACATGCAGTACTATAATATAGTACTGTATTTTGCCTATACAGTATGTCTATCTATAATAATATGAGTTTGATGTAGATTTGGTGTTAGAGAGGGGGCGGCAATTGAAAAGGCCCTATCACCCCAGGTTTGGCACATGGTCCTATGGATTTTCAGGAGGCTGGCATCACCCGGCAGGGTAGTGGGAGACATGATGATGGAAGAGTTCGGAGAGGTCGGGGGAGCTATGTAACCCTAACCATATAGTATATGGTACATGGGTAGAATTTTGTGTATTCTGTGACTGGAGGCCAGTGGATATCATGGAAGACTGCTGGGGTGATGTGGTCTCTGGAGTGGGTACTGGTGAGTAGGCGGGAAACATTTTGTACTGTACATACTGTAGTTTGTTCAGGACTTTGCTGGTGCCATAAAGCAGGGGTTCTCAACCCGTGGGTCGCGACCCCTCGGGGGGTCGCCAAATTATTTTGGGGGGTCCCCAAATTATTTTCAAAAAAAAAAAAAGGGTTTTTTTTTATTTTATTTTCACGATTTTTCAAAAATAGCAGACCTACAAGCTCGTAGCGCGCCACTCGGTGGCGCGCTATGAGCTTGTAGATCTGCTATTTTTCAATAGCTAAATTATAACAATGCTTAAAACACCAAAAGGGGTTCCCGCCCAAAATGGTTTAAGGTTATTGTAGCAGTCAATTTATATTGGGGGTCGGGAGGGGGCGGGGCGGGGGTCCCGAGACATTGCCAAAGCATTTCCGGGGGTCCCCGGCCAAAACCGTTGAGAACCCCTGCCATAAAGGAGGCTGTTGCATGCATGGATGAGTGTTTCTGCAGCACTGTATGACAGTTTGAGTCAGTTGTGGTGGGTAATGTTTCGGAAGGTGGAAAAAGGCTGTTTTGGTGATCTGGATCATAGACATATAAAAGGTAGATGCCCATTCCGGCTCTGGAGTGTATGAGCTCAAGGGAGGGCAAAACTTTCCCGAGATTCCTTGCGAAGCACCGCAGAAGCATGAGCATGCGTCACAGAGCAGCGCATGTTCGGGTCTGATAAGTCCCGGCAAAGATGCGCTGTGATTGGCCAGTAATCACTTGAGTGGCTTCTACACTTCCGGGCGTACTTCCTCCCCCAGTGTACATTCTTCCGCCCCTCCTTCACACATCGCTCCCAACGAACTGCAGTGGCCAATGAGGCATCTATTTTTGAGTGGTGTAAACCACTCCTACAACTGGCTTTGTTAGTTTACGTGTCTGTCTGTCTGTTCGTACCAAAAAATGAGCATGGTTGCTATGGTCACCCAGTTCACACGGGTGTGATTTTATTACGTCAGACATTACGTCAGACCACAGCTGATCAGTCTATATAAGACCTTACACCACTCAGTTAACACGGGTGTGATTTTTTTAAATATCTATGATCTGGATGATGTGGCAGAAAGGAGAGGGTGGGACCAAGGACACATCCAAAGTATTGAAGTTGAGAAAGTTTGTTTGAAGCATGTTGGAATATCAGGCAGGTGGTGAGGGTGGAGTGTGTTGGTAGTGTGTTGGAGGAGAGGTAGAACTATGTGTGTTGCCAGTATATCAGTGGAACCGGAGACGATAGTGGAGAAGTAGAGCATGGAGCCCTGAGGGACACCATGGGTGACAGGAGCTGTGACTGATTGGCAGTTGTTTATGCAAATTACAGTAACTGGCATGGTGTCTGTCACTTAGGTAGGATTTGAACCATGGGAGGGGGAAGTGCCATGCAGTGAAGCCAAGGTAGTGTAGAATGGTCGATGTGTCAAACGTATAGCATGGCAATGGTCTAAATAAATAATACATATGTTATGAACCAACACAAATGCACACAGCACAAGCACGTCCATACGTTTTCACTGTTCTCCACATCCTTAATAAAAAATCACACCTGTGTGAAGTGTGGGGCGCTAATATATTAAAGTCAACTCAACTCATGTTGATTAGGTGATGTAATGGTGATGTAAAACAAACGGTGCCAACACAAACATTAAACGCCATTAACAATAAAGAGACAATATGGCGTAAACGACACATTATGACGTACATTTTCCCTTCATTGTCAATGCGTTTACTAAACAAACTTTGAACTAAAGACAAACATTAATTCTGTTTATGGGAGGGGCTAGCGCCCCTCAAAAAAATTCTGAATAGAGAAAAATCTTAATATATCTAAATACAACTTATATTACAGGTACAGTAGCTCACTTGGTAGAACACTTGCCTTTGACCACAAGATCATGGGTAACACCAACTCAGCGTACGAGTAGCACTACAGAGGGTAGTGAAAGCAGCCCAGCGTATAATTGGAGGTGAGCTTCCCTCCCTCCAGGGAATATACGAAAGCCGATGCGTGGCCAAGGCGAAACGGATTGTTAAAGATGTGCATCATCCTAGCAACAGCCTGTTTGAGCCATCTAGGCCAGGGGTTCTCAACCCGTGGGTCGCGACGGGTTGAGAAAATTATTTTAGGGGGTCCCCAAATTATTTTCCCAAAAAAAATAAATAATAATAATAATAATAATTTTATTTTCACGGTTTTTCAAAAATAGCAGACCTACAAGCTCGTAGCGCGCCACTCGGTGGCGCGCTATGAGCTTGTAGATCTGCTATTTTTCAATAGCTAAATTATAACATAATGCTTAAAACACCAAAAGGGGTTCCCGCCCAAAATGGGTTAAGGTTATTGTAGCAGTCAATTTATATTGGGGGTCGGGAGGGGGCGGGGCGGGGGTCCCGAGACATTGCCAAAGCATTTCCGGGGGTCCCCGGCCAAAAAGGTTGAGGACCCCTGGTCTAGCACATTGCGAAACGGGGATACTCCCGCACTCTGGCTGATAAAAAGTCTCTCCGACCTACTTACTTGTTATTCATTAAGATTTCATTGCAAACAAAGAAAATACAGATCAAACATTCTAACTATACTGGGATCCCGGCCTGTACAATTCATAAACAAAGTGAGAAGAATACGTTTTGTGACTTTAATGAAGAGAACTTTCGTCATGCTATACCTTCCAGCTTGTTCCGTGAGAACTTCCTTAAATATGGTTCAGCCCACTGTGAAAGCCTTTATACCGAATAGAGGTTAAACATAATTTGAGCACGGCGCGTACAGCAGTTAGTAAGACAAATGACTCTCATTGTGTACTGGCAACAAACACTGAACCTCTTAAAGGAAAACATTAAAAAAGCAGCAGAGGGGGTCAGGAGCGTTCGCTGTCTCCAGAGAGTGAGCAGAGACGGAGGGAATTAAGCCGTTGCTAGTGTACTCTAGTAAAATCATTCATTGTTCATTTAACTATAAGAGTGTAGAGATGAATCCAAATTAAATGGCATTAAATTACACCCGCAGTTAAATAAGCACTGAAGATTTTACAGTGTTGGCACATTTTTTAAGGATTTTTCTTTTTTGTGTGCCCTCCCTTGTAAAAGCACACAGCCAACGGATTTGTGTTCTCCAGGGTGGCGCTGTGCCCTTGAAGGGCTCCGACAGGAGCAACGAGGAGCATGAGGGAGGACTCTAATCAGCCGGTGACAAATCACCCCCCTCCCCCACTTCCCCCCACCCCCTTCCTCGCTTGTTTTTCATTTGGGTAATGCAAGGCCTCCACTCCTAAGTGATAAAACAACCTCTCCTGACTGGTCTTTTCACAGACAGATTAAATGTGATCACCTTGCCAACACACGCCTGCATGCATGCATGGGAGATGGCTGTGATTAACAGGCAAAAAGAGAATAATGATAATCATATGCAAGATAATAGCCCATACCAAATGGCTACATGATCCATACATAAATAACTCCACCCTCCACCCAAAAGGACATGGTTTTACCCTTTGGCTGGTGTTACTCAAGAACGGACCAGAACCTGCTGTCCTTTTCCCTTGTAGCTAACAGCAATCTCAGTCGCAAAACAGTCGTTGACCGCATTAACCTTGGCAAATGTGTTATTTTTTTTTCAAAAATACCAAGAGTTGAGAGCTTATAAATCGGCCATTTTCACTATCTGGCACTGGACAAAGTATTTAGGGCATAAGTGGTTAATGTCAGATGTTTGATTACAGTGCAAATCCTCTGTTATTCTAATGTGTTTGATCAGAATCTCTGACTGTCAGCTAAGGGCTGACTTTGAACGGCAGGACAACCACAGCTAAGTTGTGCCCTTGATGAGGTTAATGCCCACTGGGTAAATATAGTCTCACATCTCCAAACAATGTCAATTAATGTTTACATGAAAGGCGAGAAGGGTATAGGGAGAATGTTGATTTGTAGATCATTCAGAATGAATCTGTGTGTGCGTGCGTGCGTGCGTGCGTGCGTGCGTGCGTGCGTGCGTGCGTGCGTGCGTGCGTGCGTAATCATGTAATATAAAGCTATGAATATGTGACGGACGTTTGCAAACTTCATTGTGCTCCACTTCTCCAAACAGTAAAATGCCTTGATTGAGTCAAGCATACTGAGGAAGTCAACGGCACTGTGTGCAATACTACAGCTGAAGAAAGGAGCCATTAATAACATGGACATTAGCACTCTGCATTTTAATGGCCTCCATAAAGGCTGTGCCGTCCCTTCATAAACCAAAATGTTCTGCTGATATAATATGCATGCCAGTAGACATGCGTGGAAGACACATGGATATTGAATAAGAAATTGCCCAGCCATAGAGACAGTTTTATGGACTGCACATTAGAGTTATTCACATTCAGTTCAATATGGCATTATTGGAGATGCGACCAGTATTTTTAGGCCTTCAGAATTGATGTCTAACATATTCCTCGAAGAACAGCGGTGTAATATATTGTCATTTTCCTTTGACAAGCCACGTGTAGAGAAGCATAATGGCGTAGTCAACAGATTGGTTTTGGTGTTGAACTGCACGTTTCGCTGCAACTATCATAACAACAGACAAATGCCAAATAATGTCAATGAAGCCTGTGGTTCAAAACAACCACTTTATCCTCCCTTGTAATCAGGAAGGATATTGGGTGTTTGCACAGGCAGTATATTCCAACCAATGGAGCATGAACTGACAACGTCTCATGAATCTGAGGCAGTCCGTATGCAACGTAAAACAGTTAAATAAATTAGCATCAATATGGTGTGTGTGTGTGTCTGATCAATGTGGGGTAGGCCGAGTTAGTGAGCGCCCAGGTGAAACCTCTGACGGCTTTAGCATTACCCATAATCCTCAGGGAAATCGACCCAGAACTAATCCATACACCAGTAGAGGGGCACGTGCAGGGGCACATCCAGCACATTAACAGAGGGGACAAAAGAGAAAGAAAGGAGTAATGGGAAGACACGTAGTACACTACATTTATCGTGTATGGGTGCAATCTGTAATGGCATTGTCCCTCGAGCCCATGCAAAAAAGGTTGCCAGCAAAACAAAAAGTAAAAACCAAAACACAGCACATAAACAGCAACAGATTAATGTATGTGCTCATTTCTCTTCATTTTCAGGAGGGTCGATACGAGACAACAAAGGACAGGAAATATTACAGCCAAATTGCATTTTTATTGTTTACTGTTTTTGCTAACTTTAAATTGTGCATTCCATATCGTGGAAGGTAGTTCAATGTATGCCTATTAGTCACTGGGGAAGGCATATAAGCCAAGCCAAGCTAATAATACCACTTCAGCGCTGAATGAGAAGAGAAGTCATTCTCCTTGTTTTGGCGTAATTGCCTTGGGGTGCTGGAAAGGTCACCATCCTCATATGTTTTCTTACGTAATGACGCATTTGCCGTAATTGCCAAAGGGACCATCTCCCATTAGTTCACTGACTGACTGCTGTGGTGATTGGACTAGTTGTGGAGAGGTGTGGAGAGCCTCTTCAACACAGCAGGTGGACTGGTGACAGGTGCATTTCGCACCCAGGGGGGCCAGCAGACTGATTGTGCTTCTGCTATGTCTGATCTTCTCTGTTTTTCACATTTAGCAAAAGGTCAGTATTTAGACGACCAGGACCATGCGGCATAAATAACACATGGATTAATTACACCTATTTTTTACTTCAATGATTTTGTACAAAACAATAAGCTGGTTTAAACGTGTTTATGGAAGCTGTGTAATTTGTGATGACAACTTCCAGCCTGAGCAAATATCAGTAGGCGTCATCCTCCACTGCAATTCTATTGGCAGTAGTTTGTGAGAAAACCGATCGACTGATATTCTTACAGGCCTGCCGCTAGGATGGCTAAAAATAATATGACCTGCCACCTTGCACAATAAAGTGTTCACATTATCCTGAGGGTCAATGGACATAGAGACAGGGTTGGGCCGTAAACGACATCTTTTTTGTACGTGTACAACTGTGTTGAATTCATTACCTAAACTATTAGACAATGGAGAGGCCTTTACTAAGGGCCAATGGGCATTCCGATGATGTGGGCTTATTGGATAGAATAATGACGTTCAGTTAATTTACCTCTTGATTGTCCGGACCGGTACACGTCATCTCTAGAAATAGATAGTTGATTGGTGGAAACTATGAGGGAATATAAAGTGGATAATTATCTGACAAAAGGTTAAATGTGCGAATCTAAAGCTTTGAAGAAAGATTATTCATTGGTCATTCAGAAAGCATTGTTCACATTATACCAGTACCATCCCTCAAATGATCACTAACCATATATGACATTATGGCTGTCGAGTTCCCCATTATTCCAGTCTTCTAGAAAATCAGAAAACATCTCAGCTTTTGTGGATTCATTTTTGCAACATCTGACTACAGCACTATACCTTCATACCGGTACAAGATATCATATTGATTTCATTAAAGTCATCAAGTCAATACAACAAGTTGGGAAAACACAGCTATCAATAACAATGGATATTGAATCCCTATATGTCCCCATTGAGGCCTACTAGCTGCCAAATTATTCTTGGATCAAGGACCTGACTGTAATCATAGAACCAACGGTAAATTGGAAAGTTCTCACCCCAAACTCTTCTTTATGGCAAATACTTTTTCATTAATGTTGTTTCAGGAGTGGCCACAAGATCAAAAATGTATGCAAGCTTTGCCTCTTTATATGTCATATTCTTTGAACAAAAACTGATCTTCATCCACCATGCAAATCAATTCATCCAGCACATTTTGAACTGCAAGGTCTCTCTCTAGATGATGTCTTTATACGGACATAATCAGAGACGGCAATTCCCCACCTTAAAAAATATATAAAACAAACATGATCAGTTCACTACAGTATGTTATCTGATTCAAATAAAATTTACTTTTTAGACTTTCATATCATTTATTGCTCTCAAGAATAATATCCTGTCTCCCAGTTCAACCAAATCAGGCAGACCTGCAGCGCTAATGACTTCAAAGAAAATGAAATAATTTCAGACAAAGAGGATATGAGGAGAGTAGGAGACATGGTTTATGCCATTCATTATTCACTTGTATCCAAGGAAGGACATATAGAATGCAATAATAGAACGGAACTAGAAAAATCACACCCGTGTGAAGTGAGGGGCTCTCTTATCATCGTACATCATCATGCATCATCTCATACTGGCCAATCAGAATGCCTGTTGCCTGTTGCCACAAATTTACGTCATATTTGGCAGACATTTGACCTAATTTCTCCTTTCATTGTCGATGGCAAATATGAGACGTGTGAGGACAAGATGACGTACATTTTCCCTCCATTGTCAATGGCATTTAATGTTGTTGAGGTCATTTTGTGGGGACAAAAGCTGTCTGTATATAGGAGGGGCTAGCGCCCCTCAAAAATGCGCAGGTCTCCGCCAGGCTGGGTTGCCTACCCAGGGACCCAAGGAAGTCATGGATAAAAAAAAAATGCTTCTGGTGATAAATCCGCCCCATATTTGCATAGTGTTTCCTGATTGGTGCCCCACAACTTTGGGGGCAGCGAAATCCAATCACAACCGAGCGGGGCCAGACTAATGCACTGACAGATTATTCTGGTTTCCAGGCTAAAACGTTCAATGCTTCCGTACAGCAAAATCTGTCCAACTTCTCAATGTTATTTCTTGATCCAGCTTCCATCCTACTGTGAATTGAGATGATCTCTTTTTTATATAATATATCTTTTCTCACTAGAATGTGTTTGCCTATATACTGTATAATCATACTGTGGCAGTTCACCCTGTCACTGAGACTGAAGTTAACAAACAGGGTTTGAATTTGCAGAGAATGAGATTTGTTTGACATTATTTATTGTGTATTTGTTGATTGATAATTGATTGTTGACTTCATTGAAGGGAGCAACTACTGTGGGGTATGGGGAACATGCCAACAGTGGGAGGGTTTGTTTAGAGAACTCTTTAATCATATTATGTGGATAATTTATAGTATTATGTGACACTAATGTATGTTATGAATTGTGATTGTCTCTGGATATTGGGAATGCACTGGTATGATTGTGGAATCAATCCAGGGTTGGTTTGGAACTTTGGTCCATGGGAGGGGCCTATCCTTTATAAGGAGCACCTGCCACTGCCGGGCAATCAATGTAGGATTGCACAGGGTGAAGAGCAGACCTAGATTTCTTTGTATGGCGTTTGTTGGAACGACCCTTTCATGTGAACTCTGCAAGGTGAATAAAAACGTATTGGATTGTGCATCAAAATACTTGTTTTTTCAGTATTTTTCAGTATTTTTGAGCTGGTTCAGTGCCATTTTTGGGCCCACACTACCTTCACACTAGGACAAAGTGTGACACATACCAAAAAAGAACACTTCAAGTCATCATTGTCGTGAACTCTAGACCCCTGCTTGTTCTGCTGAATCAACAAGGAGCCCATCCCTTCCTCTTATCAAGACTTATTCTATGTTACAGATGGGCCTGTGGGTCATTTAAACGCTATGTACTTCTGCACAGGGGACTAAACCAGGGTATCAGACAGCATGATTACAAGATCATTACATGCCTTCAGTGAGTCAAGGAAAAAGCCAAAAGTTGGCACCCAATTGTGACTAAGCCTCAGTCAGATTTATGGAGGGCTCAATAGAGCACGTGGCATTATGTGCAAAGGCTTACGGGTACTGTATAGGGGCACCTCTCTTCATGGAGACCGTACGTAACTCTGAAAGCTTAGAAATGTAATCAGGATTAGGATATTATGTTGAAAACTTCAGATTGGCAGGGAATAGTTGGCCAGTGAATACACCGGCCCTTCAGCATAGCCAGCAAACATTAACTACTACTGATCATGCCTTTTAGCAAGGCACTCAACAGGTAATTGCTCAGTGGGAACATTCGTATAGAAGGTGGTCGTGACTTTGGTTGTGGGCGGTCTTGATGTGATGTGTGTAAGTGAGCGTGTAACAAAGCATTACAGAAAAAAGCATGCATACTCAGAAAACCCTCCCTGGAAACTATAATACAGTACTCCACTACTGTGTGTACGGTGTCATGATGTAAAACAATGCATAGTGCATACAGTGTGACTTTGACTTACATTTAATTTGAAATCCTACACTGTGCATTATACAATATTTCCATGGTCCATGAAGTTAAAGATGGATCCCCCCCCAAAACGGGGTATCATCATCATTAGGTATTGTGATTATATCAATACCAAGCAGCCGAAGCTCAACATTAACCTTCCGTGCTGCCCAGGCTGCTAGACAGCGCCTACGTTCTTTCCATCGTGAGGAACAATGCGCGCGCCTCCCATAAGTGATCCACTCATTGTCGTTTCTTTGTTGCTTGTTTTCTCCCAAAAATACTCCAAAGTTGTTGTTTTAGTGATTTCTGATCGCATCACGCCAGCCATGTTACCGCTTGTTGTGAAACCAAACACACAAACAAACACAACAAACAAACCAAACAAACACAAACACATGTCGGCTGCTGATCGAAAAGGTTTTTGCCCCTCCTCTCGTTGTATTGGGCTGTATTGACGGTAATAGAATGGCGCCTATATATGGGGATATAGCTGGCTGCCTGCGGCCATTTCAAATGAACAGCAGGGGGGCGCTGAAAGTGTTAAATTAATGGGAATTTAATCTTCGTGTAGGACAAAAATACAGATTTGCTCAGACACATGACGTAAATTCTCCATTCATTGTCAATGGGAATTTAATGTTTGTGTAAATCTACACTAATAGCTGAATATAGGAGGGGCTAGCGCCCCTCAAAAAACAGTTCCCTTGTCATTAAGGCCTCATATTTTGTGGCTCCTGCCAATGACTCACAACACATCCACTGCATTTTCTATACTATCCTCAGAAAGGATTAAACAAAAAAAGCGCAAACCTAGCAGTGTTGTTAGTATAAGAGTTTTTGCACTCCCCCTCTGGAAGCCACCATTGATCTCCAGCAAAGCCAGGGGCAAGTGTCATCCATTTATGCTGACAGCAGCATCGTGCAGTTTTGAAGTTTGCCTTTGCAGAGTATGTTGCTCCGCCCATGCAGCGAGAAATACGTTATTTGATCACAGGCAGAATGACAAGGCTGTACCACCCCCAGCCCCTACATAACAAGGGAAGAGTGGGCTGTACCACCCCCAGCCCCTACATAACAAGGGAAGAGTGGGCATGCCAGATTAGATTTGTTTTGGCACAGGTACCGTATATGGGCTAGATCAGCCTACAAGGTCATAACAGTGCTGGAGGATTTCAATGCATTATAGGACTGGCAACTTATTGATGATATATCGCCCACCTATTTCTTTCAAGGCCTTCTGGTGCAATGGAATTAAGTTACACACACGCAAACAATCCCGCCCGGATAACAACATGCATTGGATTTGGATCACACATAACACATTTGGATATGCATATAGTACAGTAGGCAGCATACAGCATACAAACACATAGGCAGCATTGTTCTGATTTAGTACAACACCAAAGCTGCCATTAGCCCCAGTAATTAGGAATTACAGGCAAATGCCATGTTATTTTGACTGTACAATCTACGGTTCAAGAGTTAAAGGCCAAAATGTGAAGCGGCCTGTTATAGCGCAGATTTAAAACATTTGGAGTGGAGGTTCTTCCTTGGCATACTGGGAGTGTCCATGCAAAGTTCCAATGCTGATCGGTCAATACTGTACGATGTTTATTTTGTTTAAATATGCAATTACAGGCAAATTGACTATTAACATGGTTTTGATGGTCTCTGAATTAGTTTTACTGCTCCTAGTATTGATGATTTCTTGTATAATATTGTATGTCTTTAAATGTCTTGATGATTGAATACACAGGAGCACAATGGAACAATTTGTGTTATCCTTTTCGCATTATTGTATAACTTTACCTCTGTACTTTCTGCAAACTGTTAGTAATATTCAATTAAGCCAATCAAAAAGTCACATGACCATGTGTGCCTAATTTGGTGGTGCAGGATGGGTCACATTTTGCAACAAACATTTGTGGCATCTGTGGGTGGAAGTGAGATCACTTTTGATTCCGTGGTATATATATTACACAATTCAAATTTGGGGCAGATTGATTGGTTTGTGGTGGGAACAGCCTACAAAGTTTGGGAAGCCAGTCGTAGCCGTATCGGAATCGAATCTGAAAAATCTGAAAAGAAGAAGGATGCACAACATGATCCCCATCGGTGATCAAAATGAATGACCCGAGAGGGGATATCAAAAGCAGAGGCATGAATTTCCCTCCATCCCCCGTAGGAAATCAAACCCTGCATATGAGTGTGCGCATGCACACACACACAGTAAAAAAAAGAAACCACGACATATTCAAACACGCACGCACGCGCACGCACACGCACACGCACACGCACACGCACACGCACACGCACACACAGTCAACTCAGATCCTATCACCATCACCCTCAGGAGACCCACCAGCAGGAGCGAAGAGGAAATCCCGATGGCCACGAAGATGTAACTCTTTCAGACTTTCAGCCTGATGTGTTTTCCCTCCTCTGGGCCCCATGGAGAGACGAAGCCAGCCTGCTCATTATGGAGCTCGCGGTTTCATTTTCGCGACACAGAATGAAGAGTAATAGTGCTGACTCTCTAAGCCACGGTCTCTGTGGGATACAGAAGGTCTGAATTACTTTGAGCTTTCAGGAAATGAGATTGGTTAATTTACCTGAAGGTGGGGGGACGGACGTCCTGTAAATTGACGGTGCAAAAAGTGGGAAACCAAGGTTTCTTTTTACGGTCGCACGAGTGTCACCAAGCCCCCCTGGGACACGACATGAGTTTTCACCAGAGATCATTTTGTGTGTGATGTTATAATCATGTCATCCCAGTGCACGCAAGTAAGCTTTCTGAGCCTCTGCCTCACGAAACTTATACTTACTTAGACTTAGTTTCTCCCATTCCTATTGGAACATTGGGCCCTCCAATGTGCCCTCCATCTGCTCTGGACCCTGGCGACCCTCCTTGCACCATGCCAGCTGACACCCATCTCATTTAGGTCTTCCTTGAACTTATGTCTCCAAGTCTTCTTTGGCACTCGCTCCCTTCCTTTGCTGCCCTCTGCTACCCATTCCATTGCTACACTCGCTGGCCGCTCTCTTGGTAGTCGCAGTACGTGTCCAGACATTTTTCTCCTCCTGCTGGAGACCATGTCAGACAGTAGCGCCACCCCTGCCCTCCTCGTCACCTCTTCATTGGTAATGTGGTCTCACCGTGCACGAGCACAGTACAAGGATTCAGATCTCTGCCTCATGAACACACAGCGACTGGTTGTCTGGAGTTGACTAGCATTTGGTGTTTGTGTGTAAAAAACATACCGGTAACCACTTAACCCCTCTATACTTTAGGGACCACAATGGAAACAAGCCCCATGGGGCTTTTTTGTGTTATCATTTTAGCATAACCTTTGACTGTACTACCTGTGCTGTTCACAAACGTGTTAATAATGTATTCAATCAATCAATCAATCAATCAATCACAATTTACTAAACTTGAATGGGTTGAAATGACCAAACCTGCCAACCAATGATGTAGGCCGGATGTATAGCGGGTTTCTGAACTGTCCACAGCCCTCCTCTGAGTGAATAGACAAAATGGTACATTACAATATTATAATGAGCATCAGTAACCTCTCTCCCCTTTTGTCTGTCTGCCTGCCTGTCTACGTGTTCTAGTCTGAAATCAACAGGTGGAAAGGAAAGGTGCACTCTCTATTGTACACAGCTGTTGCCATATCAACCATCTATCGACCGCCCGATAGGTCACACTACACTATCCCGTCCAATCTAAAATAAGGCACATGGTATAACAAGATAATGAAAGCACATCATGCTCTTACGGCACAGTGTTATTCAATTACAGGATACACGCCATTATCTTGCTGGGGCGGAAGTTTTAAGAACAGTGCTTCATTAGTCTGATCAAGTAGCGCCAGCTGCCCTAAGAGCAAAATCAATTATTGTTTAGACAATGTACAAACATATTACAATATAGCACAATGACGCACGGGCACGCGCACACGCACACGCGCGCACACGCACACACACACACACACACACACACACACACACACACACACACACACACACACACACACACACACACACACACACACACACACACACACACACACAGAGTTTCCATTACATGTTGTGTTAGTAAATGGAGGCTTTGTCAGGATGGGGAGTGGGCATGCATATGCCATGGGAAAACTATTCATTATGTGGAGATGTGTCATTTCCCCTCCCTCTTTCTTCCTGCCTTCACCGCCTGCCGACATGTTGCTAGGGGGAAGCCGACATCGCTTCCAACAATGACACTGACCACGAGAGGCGTCCTCCCGCGGAGCACGAGACAAAGCGAGACGGACAGGCGATTTGAAACGCCAAACACCACCACCTCCTGCTCTTCGTTTCCCTTCTCCTCTCCATCCATCAACCCCTGATCTGTAACTCACCTCCCTTTTTTCTCTCCACACACAGTCTTTCATTCAGGCGATTCCGTCTGATATTGATACCATGGTTCATTTCAGGCGGTTTGGCTTCAGCAAAACTCTCTTTTTTTGTGTACTCTTTGTTAATAGCATCATGGCTCTACTTCACATTCCAGTCAGTTCTATTCTGGAGTTGCCAGAGTTTTATCTAGCTTGGGTAGCTTTCTGCAGTGCTGCGGCAGTACTGAAAATAAAAGGTATGGAAGGCACTGGCTGCGGATAACTGGAAATTAGCCAATCTTCTATTCTGCAAGAGATTGTGTGTGTTGCTCATGTCGTGTGTCTGCTATGTCTGTGTATGCATTTTGCTGTCTATGATTGAGTAGTATGTGCAAGTCCATGTGACGCTTGTGTGTGTGTGTGTGCTCTGTGTTGTGTGTGCATATCTGTAGGTTATAACATATTTAACCAAAACATTTGCGATAGACACGCTAGTGAGAACATCAGAATTTTTTTCCCCATACTCTCACGAGGTCCTATACCTTTAAGACCTCGGGCGTGATGGCGCGGCGTGCGCTCCCGTGTGAGCACATGAAACGCGGCCGCGCCTTCCGCTTCTCACCCCGGATAACCCTTTTCTTCTGCTCAAAGCAAGCGAGAAGGGCCACCCGGCGTGTCTATCGCAAATGTTTTGGTTAAATAACCAGGGTTATGTTATAACCTACAGTTATTTGAACCCAACATTTGGCTCAAGACACGCTAGTAAGACTCATACACTCCCTTCATTATCACGAGAGAGAGAGAGAGAGAGAGAGAGAGAGAGAGAGAGAGAGAGAGAGAGAGAGAGGAACCATCCCTGGCTGATCCCATCCTTGGACGGCAAACAAGCAACCCTGGGATTTATCAATCTACCAATCAGACCCCAGTCGGCTTGGAGAGATAGGTTTCATAATTCCAAGGTCCACCGGGTCACTGACCCAAGGGCCTTGCACACTTGCCAGGAGCTGGCAACCGAAGTTGCCCAAGCTCTGACCTGAACATACTGGTCTCAACCCCCTGACCTGATATGTCCCTGAGGACAAGAACTAGAGGGCCTGAGGGCGGTTCCCACGCTCCTCAGCAACTTGCAGGACTGCATGAGCCACGAGGGCTCAGTAACGTCCAGGTTGTAAAACCTTGCAAAAGTTGAAGGCGACGACCAGTTTCCCTGGTAGGACGGGGGATGCTCTACTGGCTCCGCATCATCCATGATACCGCCCCAAGCGCGGTCCAGGGAGGCCGGGGGCCAAGGTATGTCTTCCTGGGGAGGTGCTGGTTCGGCAAGAGTGCTCTGTAGAGCCGCGGCTTGCCTGTGCCATGCTAGCTGTAGCCAAAGGTTTGTCGGACTTAGTCGATTTAGGCTTTGCGCCCAACCGAGTGTACACACTGCTCATCTGGGAGGAGGTGGTGTTAGCATTGTTTTGTAGCTTGTGGCTGGGCCACGGGTCTAACGCAGGGGGGTCTGGGCGATGCTGCTGCTCAACATCCTCGTCAAATTCGTCGTCATCGAATGGGGCTAGGAAATAGTTTCGAGCACGTCTCAGACGTTTCTTTTTGGCTTGTCATGATAGCTCAGCGCATTTGCTGCTGTCATTCTGCTCAGTCAAGGCGGACTGGGCATGGCTCAGGCCTAGGCAATAAACACACAGGTTGTGTGCGTCATTAGCCGCCATCAGGTTGTTGCATGTGTTTATGCTTGCAGGCCGGGGCGTTAGCATCAGGGACAATTTAGCCATTGGGCCAGTGGGGCCGTGGCCCAGGGGCCCTTGGCTCTCAGGGGCCCTTCGGGGAAATTGGACCGCACGGTACTAGGTTTGACGCCCTGAAAAGGGCTCCTGGGGCCCTTCATTGGCCATTGATTTTTACATTTAGGTCAAAAAGATGATAAAAACACGGAAAAACACAAATATGTCGCACACAAGCGCGCTATGAGGGCCCTGCTAAAATGACTGGCCCAGGGGCCCTCGTAGGGGTTAATCCGTCCCTGGTTAGCATCACGATCATCCATATTCGTTATTATCGGTGGTAGCTCTGGTTGGTAGCAGTGCTACTGGCTAGCGCTTGCTGCACATGTGGTTGTTAGCTCATTAGCTTGAGGGCTACGAGCTATATGTGTATTGCAGCAGCTAATGCTAACCCTCGCTGCAACGTGGGTTAACACTAGCTATAGCTAGCGCTTGATAATACTGTTAGTAAAGTTAAGCTAATTCCTTTAGCTAGTGTTTGATAGCACCGTTAACAAAGGTAAGCTAATGCTATGTGTGGGCCTAGCTTATGCTGCCCGGGCTATGGTAGCTCGGGCAATGATAAGCTATATTTGGCTAACGCTTCCCAGTTTTTCACTATAAGTGACTCAAAACTTCGTATAGCGTTTTCGCTGTGATTTTAGAATTACCACCGGGTAGAAAACAACCACTCGTCCTTATGAGGCTATGTGGACAAGTAATCTTTTCCCTCTCAGTGACAACACAGCTTGGTTCGTTCTGTAATGCAGAAGAAAAGGAAATAGGGTGAGAAGCGGAAGGCGCGGCCGCGTATTATGTGCTCGCACGGGAGAGCGCACCGCATCATCACGCAAGAGCCCGAGCTCTTAAAAGGTATATAGGACCTCGTGAGTGTATGGAAAAATGTTTTCTGTAAATTAAGAACAATTGGGATGTTCTCACTATAGCGTGTCTTGAGCCAAATGTTGGGTTCAAATAACCATGTTTGTATGTGTGTATACAGTATGTGTGTGTGTGTGTGTGTGTGTGTGTGTGTGTGTGTGTGTGTGTGTGAGAGGGTTAGAGGGTTCCAACAACTTGGGATGCCCAAAAAGGAGGCAAAAAGGCTAGCAAAGTATTGTGGTGTCTCTGCTATAATTGGCAGCCGTCATATATGGCGGAGACGCTGTTACTTATACCCATAGAGTACTGTGTGACATGCCTGTTACTTATACCCATAGAGTACTGAGTGACATGCCTGTTGTATCACGAAAACACATGCCATGACTTTGCAGATGTAACTCTAATGCACCTATAATATTTGTGTGCTTGTATGCATATCCTTTGTGTGGACATAAATAAATGGTTAAAATGTGTGCGTGTGCGTGCGCGCGTGTGCCTGTCCCGATGGGCAAATCTGCAGTCCAATTTCTCGATGCATGGGGTCTGCCAGAAACCCTGTTGCTAAGTGCGCTTTACCTGAGGGCCGAGAAGTTGGTTGCCAGCAGTAGCTGTTGCCAAGGTGAAGGCTGATCTGCTCCTCTTTCGGCTGTCCCTGCAGACACTGAATGTGAATTCGGCTGTATTTGCAGAGGAATTGATTTTGCTGTTGTTTTTGTTAAACCAATGTTCTGATTTAAGATGATTTTGAGAATAACAACCTCAGATCAAAGGCTCTCTGGATCAGCTTTGTGTTTGTCTGTAAACCCCAGTGTAAAACCAATTATATTAAGTTATTAATATAAATACTATATTTGCTATATAGATTAGCCCTGTTTTCTTGTAGTGTGCAGGCCTATTGTATTAAATTATCTCTGTCAGGGTAATTATGTTTGCAGTCTACAGTATTTGTGTGTCTGTCTCGAACAGTGTGTCTCTGAACAGCTAATCTCTGGCACGATGGCACCACTGGACCAATCTTTGGGGACCAATCTTTGGGCACACTCAGTAGGCCAAGAAACCTCCACCCCAGATCTTTCAAATATACCTGATGGTGGCACTATAACAGGCCTAGACCACTTCACATTTCGGTCTGCAACTGCATTTTTTTATAGGCCTATACTGTCTGGCCTACCCTTCCAGATTTTGTCAAAAATGCACGCAAACTGTTTTGACTGAACTGCCTGTCTGTATTAACCTGTAAAAAGGAATAGAAACAAAGTAAACACAAAAATGCACGCAAATCAATACACATTATCGCTGGAATCATGTGATCAAGATGCATTCCAATTGGCTATTATTGGCTTTCAAAGCTTGTTTGGATTGTGTTTTGCAAAACATGATCTAACACATACTAACACCAGAAGATCGGGACTTACCTGTGTAGTTTACGGCTGTTCCAACAGTAATGGCAAAATTCTAGTAACGGAATGTGAAATACGAGCGCCCGCCTGAATTTCGTTGCACACCAAGTAGTGTAATTACGGTAAAGGCTGCACCCCGCGGTGTCTCAGATGAAGCAGTGAAACGTCCTGAAAGATACGTATACATAACGTCGGTCTTACCTAATCTTTCTGTTGTATGAACACAAGCCTGCTGTATACCTCATACTTTAAATGCTCTAATAATAATATTGTATTACTATTATTATTTCCAGTAAGACGCCTGAGGGCGAGAAGCGACCTCGCCCCTAAAGGGCGAGAAGCGACCTCGCCCCTAAAGGCAGAGGTTGCGTGCATAAGGAGCATGTCTTGAGTGTACAGGGTTTGATGAGGTTTGTTGAGCATGCAGCCAATGTAGCCGGTTTGAGCTCTGCGTTGTGTTTAGATGCAGGACTCTTTAGCCTTTGGCATATTTATTTCTGTATAGAAATAAAGAGACACACAAAATGCAGCAGGCAATTAGCACAGCACACCTCTGCAACACCACACCAACTTTGCTAATGTGTTGGCGTCTTCTGACTTCCCAGTGAATTCTATTCTATTCGAAAACAAACAGATCATGTTTGGTGCCCGACCTTTGGTCGCAATTATTGCGACTGTAGGTCGCAGATTACTATGAAAACCTGAAAAACCTGTCAGTCCGTCCATCCATACATCCATATATGGTTGTCAGTCCATCACACCTTGTGACACGTCATGACACCAAATGTTAGGGTGAGGTCGCTTCTTGCCCTCAGGCCGTCTCACTGATTATAGTTACGTGTACATTTGATAATGTCTGTGTTAAAAAGAGAATAAATGTTTATTTTAAATTCTTTGGATACATTTTTATTTTTTCACCGTCATTTGATGTTTCATATCCATATGGGGAAAAAAAATGTTTATTTTTGGAACACAGTTCTTATGACGAAGACGCGATCTAAGACTTTCCAATGTAAAAATAAACAAATAACTCCCAACCACTGGTACATGTACCTGTGCTGGTACGCGGTACATGTACCTGTGCTGGTACGCGGTACATGTACCTGTGCTGGTACGCGGTACATGTACCTGTGCTGGTACGCGGTACATGTACCTGTGCTGGTACGCGGTACATGTACCTGTGCTGGTACGCGGTACATGTACCTGTGCTGGTACGCGGGACATGTCCCACTGGTACGCGAGAAGGGAATCCCACGTTTTCCCGACCGTGAATCGATAACCGTGTGTCACCAGGATCAATGATATGGTCAATGACAATGATATAACATTTTGTTGTGATATAATATAGCAGCGGGTATAGGCTACTTGAAACCAGTCAACTGTCTTGCGTGTTTTGGTACGATGATGTGCGACCGCGACGTACCAACGCTCCCCCACCCCGTGGCCATGTTGGTCCGCGAACGTGTTATGAATGTCAGCCAGTCCGTGGTAATAGAAAGGTTGCTGCTCTAGGGCACAAGAGCACTTGCACTTGTCTTCTGCTCATATGGCGCCACAAACATGCAAAGTTGCACCATCAGTCAAACGAACTGTTTCCCTCCACAGCTCACGGCTGCATCCCACGACTGAGATCAGCGATCAAAGGAACGTACTTGTCTGGTTAAATTTGCTTTTGACCTATAGATGAAAAGATCCATGAGCCTATCATGTTGCATCATTTTATTCCATGAACCACATGAGGATTAGGACACTATCAAGCTTGAATTATTTACCTGACATGTATAAATAATGGATGCATGTGCACATGCATTATGTAAGATTTATATGTGTTAATCTTGCCATAATAGGCTTAAAATGTTGAAAAGGTCTTTAACATTTGCCAGTATATACCTAAGTCCCTGGTAGCGGTATGAATAGTATAGTAATTGTGAACGCAGTGAGCATTTACTATGAGATCCAGCAGATCCTGTCTGTGTGTCTGTGTGTGTGTGTCACGCTGTAACACCACCCGCCCACCACCAGAGGGTGCAGCTGTATCACACACAAAAACACACACACACATGCACACACACACACACACACACACGCACACACAAAACTTAACTTAAAACAAACTTAACTTAAAAAAAACTTAACTTAAAAAAAAAACTTAAAAAGGAAAAACGCACGCACACGCACACACACACAAAACTTAACTTAAAAAAAAACTTAACTTAAAAAAAAGACTTAAAAAGGAAAAACTTTAAAAGGAAAAACTTAAAAAATAACGTAATTTATTCTAATTGTTGTTTTTGCAATTTACGAGCTGCGTTCGCTTCCCGCGTTCGCGCGTCTTACTTGTGATATGTACTATGTACTGTATACACTGCATAGCACTGGTATTGCTTTGTGTATGGGCCATGATTATATACACACACTAATACATGTGTACACATAAACCCATACACAGCAAATTAACATATATATGCATGCATCCTCACAAACATGACAGGTCATATAATAAAATATGAAATAGCATACACACACACACACACACATGCATTCACATAAACACGACATGCAGGCCCCCATAAGTTCTATACAACCACTGCACCATTCTGATTCTTTTGAGAGGAGAGCAAATAGGCAGGGATTAAAATGACAGCGGAGGAGTTGCCCAATGATGAAACGTAATTTGTCTGAGGCGGGCAAAGCCAGTATGTGACTGAATGACACAATAATGGAGGTACTTGGCTTTGTTCAAGTGTAATAATTAATCCTTCACACCGACTTGGGCTTAAAAAGGCTGGAGGATGCATAATTCTATAAATGTTGCACTTTTTTTTCCCCCAGCATTTCTCTACCTTCTGAAAAGCTTGTGTCACCTGTAAAAGCCACATGATTCATTAAAGTACATTAAGCGGAAAGGTTTCCTTACGTCAGCGTCTTAGAAGTAATTTGTACGGTATCTCATCTGCAGTCAAAAGAGAGGAGACAGATCATCCCCAGAAATAGAATTCATGGATTTTAAAATGGAATATGACATTCTTTCCACTTAACAATATTGTTAATATAATGACATGGTAATCTATACAGAAACAAAGAATGGATTTATGAGCTGCAAAAATGTCCATTCCTCCTCATTTATCCAAAGATGAGGATTTTATTTGGATTATTATAGATGTTAGTCCTTGCTTTTATTTGACGAAATGTGTTATTTTTTTCATGAGGCTTTTTCCATTTGATCAGTTTGATATCCACATTATCTTGGAATTTGTTTTTGTAAATGTGAATGTGTGATTGGCTAAGCAAAGTAAAGCAAAGTTCTTTGTTTACCCAGGGAAGTGGACTAAGCTCGAGATGCTTGTTTACAGCCACACCCTGCTCATAGAACATTTCATGGTAGGGGTTCAATGCCTTGCTCAAGGGCACTTCAGCGGTGGTAATTTTAACGTGCCGGTCCGGGGATTCGAACTGTCTTGATACCTTCCGGCATCAAGACCGCTCCGCAAACCGTTCGGCCACCGCTGAATGACTGCTTGCCTTGGTCTTGTCAATCCACGGATCACCCAGCAGTATGGAAGCCAGTATTGAGTACCTGTAGTGAGGGAGGCTGTCCTCAAGCTGCACTTTGGACTGGGGTTAATTAAAAGGGAAAGAAGGTCAAGTCAATCTTCCAGAAAAAGATTTCAAAACGCTTTAATTCTCTGAATAATTATACAGCCTAATAAGGATGCATAGTCATGACTGAATGTGCACTGTGGCTGTGCACAATAGAAATTCATCTTCAACCCTGAACCAGTGGCGTATCAAGGAATTACGTTTTGGCCAGGCTAAGATATGTTAATTGTCGTCTCCTCGCGCACAATCGTAGGTTTTCAAAGAGATATACCTGCCAGACGAGTGGAATACAAAGGCTGAAAGGCATGCATTTACATTCCAATGGGTGATTGAGGGTCGCGCTCTACCGCAACGGCCAAACAGCTGTCCATTTTAATAGTTCTCATGTCTTGTTTTTGTCCTCTTTTTTTCTCATTGTATGGATTTTGGCCAGGCCAGACATGGATTTGGACAGGCGGCCGCCTGCCCTCGCCTTATTGTAGATACGCCTCTGCCAGTGGCGTGCACAGACATTTAGAGGGGCAGGTGCTCAAGTTAAAAAAGGGCACCTTGTGCAGCGCGTAGAACCGGCCGGTTGCCTTAATCTATTTTGGGCGGGAACCCCTTTTGGTGTTAGCATTATGTTATGCTTTAGCTATTGAAAAATAGCAGATCTACAAGCTCATAGCACGCCACCGAGTGGCGCGCTACGAGCTTGTAGGTCTGCTATTTTTGAAAAATCAATCAATCATTTTTTTTTTAAAATTATTTTCAAAAGGGCACATTGCTCTAGCACCCCCTAGTGTCTATCTGTGCACGCCACTGGCCTCTGCCCTGAACATCTTGCTAGTGTTTTACTGTCATGACAAAATGGGGCTTGTGAACGGATACCAACAATCATGGCCCAGTTAATTCAACAACGCATAATCTCTGCTTTGTGAAACACAAGGCACATTATGACACAACATGTAATGGTAAATTAATTTATCCGAGATCCCCTTCAGCCGAGACAATCTGTGCGTATGAGGCCGATTGATCCTCAATCCTCGTTTTTTCTTTCTGCATGCTTTTGCAATAGAAAATGTCTTCAACGGTCCGACTGTAAGTGAATAAAAGAACGCGGTAAGACATGAAGGAAAGAAAGAAATGTCAAAAAGTGTAACCATGAAATGGGTTTTTGATGATTGTCGCTTTAGTCAAAGCAACGTTAGATGTGATGATCATAACGTCCTCATATCGTGGCAAAAGTGAGAATCAGTCAAGTGAGACACATTTAGTGATGACTTCACGGTCGCCTCGTTGTATCCATTCAAGCCTTCACTCACAGGTTTAAGCAGGGCTTTGGTTTCACTCAGAGAAGGCTTACACACTAGATTAGCCTCATCTCCAGATAAAATCCATGTTGCTAGGGCAAGGCAGAAGACCCGTGGCAGAGAGGAAGATATTGAGAGAGCTTGTACTGGTGCAATTCTGGTGACAGATGGTAGCACTCGGTATTTGTGTCCTTGGGCAATAACACAAACAATGCCTTCCAAATATACGATGGCATCTCTTGCTCCATCCGTTAGTCAATGTGGCCAGCGAGCTGAGTCCACCGTCTCAAATGACCTCATCTCTCTTGTCAAGGGGCGGAGGTTGATATTTCACAGTCTCTGCTCTTTTTAATTCTCTTTTCCGTCGTTATTTTTGCCATCTCCATCACCCTCTTCTCTCTTGCACTAGCTCACCCCCACCCACTCTGTTTCACCCCCTATGCCTCTCTTTTACTGTATCGCTCACTCGCCCCAACTCTCTCTCTCTCACTCGCCCCAACTCTCTCTCTCCCTCTCTCCCCTGTCCCATAATCTCCCCCCACCCCTCCCGTCTGAGGGGAGGCAGTCAAGCAGCATTTATTTGGCTGGGTCTTGTTTAGTCCTCTAATAGGATTTACTTGGGGGCTGATTTTCTGCTGCTTGTCTTCCGCCCTGGAATGGAGTCTTCTGGTCGGCAACGGCACGGGTGGCAGGCAGTAAATTATACATGCTGCCCTCCTCGCTCCTCAGCTTCACAAGTGGATGTTAAACCACCAACATTCTCCGTCACACACATGCATGTGGCTGCGTATGCACGCATCAACACGTACACAATGGGTTTTTTCCTGCATTGGGAAAGTGAAATGTCAGGCCGCCAAAGCAAAAAGGTTGGATTCTTTGAGGCATAAAATGCTGTTCATTTATGTAATTCAATGAGATTGAATGTCTTTTTTTTTTTTTTTTTACCCATTTTTCACCCATGTGTCAATTATCTAATGTGATCGGACTGCTATACATGAAAGACTCGAGAGAATAACAGGCCTACACATTCCTTTTTCACCCAGTCTGTTCATTCTGGGGGATCCTGCCACATTGAGGCATGTTGCTCCTCCTTTAGCTGAATGGATACAAACGGCCATTATGTCAGGTAGGAGGCTGTTGGTCAAGGACTGGAAGGCTCCATCTGCACCTGCTCCATCCCTCTGGGATGCATCGATGGGACTATTGGCCGCTTACGAGCGACTGTCATACAGGCTGCTCAACAGCATGGACGACTATGACTTAAAATGGGGCTTTTACCATATGCACGTATCAGGACTCTGATTAGTTTCTGGCTCTGAGTGAGCTCTGAACGGGCGGCAACTTTGGAAAAAATACACTGAAGGAATATGTCTGGAATTGGGGCTGGGGTGGACTGCGGGATATTTCTTTGCATCTCTAATATATTCTTTTGTTTTGTTATGCATTTCTTTGGTTGTGTTTTGTCTATGTCAATGTCAAATATGTTTCATATACAAAAGAAAATTAATACATTCATATATTAAGTACAAATCATTAAAAAATAATCTATAATAATAAAAATAATCTAATGTGATCCTGGGCTCTACACACCCTCCGCCAACCTGGGTAGAGCAACGGACTTGAACTCATGCTTCCTTCATGCATGAGTGTCCAAGCCGCTCCTTTACACCTGACAGGGGGGAGTTTCCCTGGTTGGACGTAGCGCGTGGAAGGAACACGTTATTCCAACCAGTTCCTTTCCCCTCCATCAGGTGCCCCGGCTGGCCAGGGGGAGGCAGTTTAGAGACCAGGATTTGAATGTCATTTTGTTGCATTTTTAGATTAAATTACTGTAGGTGCCCTCTTTTTGCTGCTATTAGCCAAGTTACGTCCAATTGGCATTGTTTAAAAGCACTGTAACTTTTAAATCATCAATCTTAATTTCTCTTCAAAGCTGTTGTCCTTTTTGCTCCTTCAGTAATACAATACAATTGTAACTTAAGAATTCCAGTTTGCACCTTAATGGTTGCAAATTATGCAATTAGACAAATTAGACACACTACTGTACAGCAGGAACAACGTACCACCATTACCATTCTAGTTTGACAGTGTGCTCTATCCAACAATTGTTTTCTTCTTTACCAGCAATGCAGGAGTGGGTTGCTCACCCATAGTTAGTGAAACTCTTGCTCAGAATTTGTGTCTATGGGTGAACCAATGTAATTATTGCAGATTATTGTTATTAATAAAGTAATAATTACAAGTTACAACTCATACAATACTGTGCTACTCTAGCAGTGCTTGCTTGTTCTGTGTTTCAAGGCTATAGAAGGGCCTGGTTCTAATATGGGACACATGTTAACATGTGACTCTGTGTTAACCTATGTGACTCTGTGTTAACCTATGTGTGTGACTATGAGTACCAGTAGGGGCAAAAGTGGCACTGTTGTGCCAAAAACAGAGAGAGAGAGATAGTGCTGCACTGTTGCCTGCTAATGAGAGACAGAGAGAGGCAGAGAGAGAGGAGGGGGGGGGGGGGATTTGCACCACTCAGTTCACACGGGTGTGATTTTTCTACCACAACGTAGTGCTGACATGCGACGCTGTTGAACCACCAGCAGGGTGATATTGTTAACCATCCTATTGAATTTATCCAACATATCCTATATTAACATTGTCTAGAGGGTTGGTCAATGGACTGCTGCTGACCGTGGACGTCATGAATGTAACATTGGGACATACAAAGTGCACAAAGTGCAAAGGCAGTAATTGCTGCCATTGCTCTGATCAGCCCAATATAGACTAGATTTGAAGGCAGCATAGAAGCCTGAAAATCGTATCAAATATCCTGGCTGCCCACAGAATATTAACATCAAGACAAGCGGGGTCTTAACCCATTTTGACCTGAGATCAGATTCTAAAAATGTCTTCTACATCCTGACAGTTTTCTGAAAAAGCTATGTTTCTATGTCAGTCGTTCTTCGATTTTTCAAAAATAGCAGACCTACAAGCTCGTAGGTCTGCTATTTTTCAATAGCTAAAGCATAACATAATGCTAACACCAATGGGTTAACCATCCTATTGAATTTATCCAACATATCCTATATTAAAATATCCTATATTAAAATTGTCTAGAGGGTTGGTCAATGGACTGCTGCTGACCGTGGATAAACGTAACATTGGGACATACAAAGTGCACAGTTAGTCCGGCAGTAACAGCCGTGCCATTGCTAGATTTGAAGGCAGCATAGCAGCCTGAAAATCCTATCAAATATCCTGGCTGCCCACAGAATATTAACATCAAGACAAGCGGGGTCTTAAGGGGGGGATGCTTCTTTGAATTCTACATAATCCCCAGTAAGCTTCACTTAAGCTTCACTTTCGTTTTTTTTAATGGCTTTGGTTTCAAAATAAACCAAATGTTTGCTCTGAAACTGTAGCAGAAACTAGCACACCACTAGGCACTCAAATACTGACGACACAGTGTTTATTTATACATTCGAAGCCATTGTAGATAAGTAGAAACACCAAAGTGTTAAAAATGAATAAAAGATCCATCACTAATGGTGCTGGATTTTCCTCATAGAAGCTCTGTCTACCAGTTACTACCAATTGACAGTTCAGGCTTTCAATTCGAAATGATGATACGGGAAAAGTCAACACTTGTCAAAACGTTAGTGTGCTGCGATGACAATCAGATTGTTCAATGTGACAGGGTAGCAATTTGGCTACTTCTTTATTAGACCAACCAGCCAACAAATGCTGTACTTTCATCACAGTCAGTCATGCACTATATGCACCCATGGTAGGGAACAGATCAACTGTCACACACATATCTGTGTCTCAACAATGATGAGTCAGACAGTAAGGCATATGGACTTGTTGCCGCTTGCCCGGCAAAAAGTTCCACAGACAAATTTTGACAACATTTCAGTTGAACTTAAAAGCCATAACAGTTTACAGAACTTTTGTCCTCAAGCTGCACTTTGGACTGGGGTTAATTAAAAGGGAAAGAAGGTCAAGTCAATCTTCCAGAAAAAAGATTTCAAAACGCTTTAATTCTCTCAATAATTATACAGCCTAATAAGGATGCATAGTCATGTCACAGGTGTTCTCAATACAATGTGGTATCATGAAGACCAGAACTTTACCTTCCGAATTTAAATGTATAGGGAATCCAGTTAATAACAGCAAGGGAAAACAATGCACCGACAGCCAGGCAGACAATACAGACAGTACAGTATGAACTATGAATACAATCACACGTATGCATAATATACAGTACATCTGGGCATACAGCCACATATGCACGTCGTGCACACAGTCTGGCACACACGACGAAGCAATAAGTCCTCCTCTCTACCCCCTGAACCCCCCCCCCCCCCACCCCCCCTTTATGCCTGTCATTTCTCAGGGACACTGGGTGGTTGGTTCAATAACGTTGAAACATAACAGTGTGTACAAAGAGAGATGACAGCGCAGACGTGTGGGATCACAATGGATTGCAGTGGAGGCCGAGGGCCTCATCAGCATCAATCCGATCAGACGGAACGTTTCCTTTGGGCTACCTCACTCAGTTTTTCCTTCTCTCTCCCTCTCTCGCCTCTCTCTACTCCCTCATTGGCTCACACACACATACAGGTGGAGTGTGGTATTGATGCTGAATCCCCAGTGGTTGTGGGCTGTTTGGGGTCGGGGTATAAAAGCCCTAACATCTGTCACAGTGTTCTCCGCTGGCTCATTGTAAATATGTCACTGCACCAACGAGGTGCCGGGGACATGAATAACCCATTTAGACCTGACATTGAAATTTAAAAAAAGTCTTCTAAATCCTAACGTTTTTCTGAAAAAAACGTTTCTATGTCAGTGGTGCTCAACCTTTTGCATGTCAAGGACCCCCAGAATTATCTCTATTGAGCCACGGACCCCCATCTCAAAATATGTGGTTCCAGGGACCTCCCCAGAAGCAAATATTTGAGTTTAAAACGCTCTGAAAGAAAATATATTCAAAGATTTGCACCACATGTTCACGATTTTTCAAAAATAGCAGACCTACAAGCTCGTAGCGCGCCACTCGGTGGCGCGCTATGAGCTTGTAGATCTGCTATTTTTCAACAGCTGAAGTTTAAAATTGTGCATAAAGTGGTTAAAACGCTATAATGTGACACAGATGCGGCGTCAGGTCTGAATGGGATAAGACATGGGGGCTGCATGACCCGTCAGAGAAAGCCATGTTTCGTATTCATGTGTATGTATAAAAGGTGGCCGCATCAGTCCTGTCTGTCATAGTCTGCTGACCGTAAATCCCTGTGCTCATTTAGCCATTAACCATACACACCATAATGCCGCTGCCATGTTGGAAAATCAATATGCGGGAGCCCACTGTCCTTCAAATTAGAATAATAGTCACAGACTAAGGGGTACTGTATATTCCCTGTGCACCTAGCTTGATGTCCCTTTCCACCAGTAATATTTCATAGTCTTGTGAGTCTCCCGTGAGTTTAATGAATATCCGTCTAGACGGTTGCCATATTTATGCCCTTTGCCCCATTTAACATAACTGATCCAATTATTGGATCTGCGTTTTTCTACACATATTCCTGAGGGCACAGACTTCCCCTAACCTGCCATTAAGTACCTATTAGTCGGCCCAATACACAATAAACCGTCCGACTATTTCTTGAACAAGACAAGGTCTAATAACAGCATGGCTTACCTATAGACCTCTGGCTTCATGTTGACAGCCTGAAATAGCTGTGACGTAGCTATATGATTGCGAACGCAGTGAGCATTTACTATGAGACCCAGCAGATCACGTCTGTGTGTCTGTGTGTCTGTGTGTCTGTGTGTCTGTGTGTCTGTGTGTCTGTGTGTCACGCTGTAACACCACCCGCCCCCCACCAGAGGGCGCAGCTGTATCACACACAAAAACACACACACATGCACGCACACACACACACACACACACACACACACACACACACACACACACACACACACACACACACACACACACACACACACACACACACACACACACACACACACACACACACACACACACACACACACACACAACTTAACTTAAAAAAAAACTTAACTTAAAAAAAACTTAACTTAACAAAAAAAACTTAAAAATAAAAACTTAAAAGTAAAAACTTAAAAAAAAACTTAACTTAGAAAAACACTTTAAAAAAAACCCACACGTGCACGCACACACACACACACACACACACACTCACGCACGCACGCACGCACGCACGCACGCACGCACGCACGCACGCACACACACACACACAAAACTTAACTTAAAAAAAACTTAACTTACAAAAAAACTTAACTTAAAAAAAAAACTTAAAAAGGAAAAACTTTAAAAGGAAAGAAAAACTTAAAAAAAACTTAACTTAAAAAAAAACTTAAAAAGGAAAAACTTTAAAAGGAAAGAAAAACTTTAAAAAAACTTAACTTAAAAAAAAACGTAACTTAAAAAAAAAGAGAACTTAAATAAAACCTTAACCTTAAAATTACGTAATTTATTCTAATTGTTGTTTTTGCATTTTACGAGCTGCGTTCGCTTCCCGCGTTCGCGCGTCTTACTTGTATATAGCCTGGGGTCCACCTATGCTTTCTATGGCATAGGCAGCTCCTGGCAGGATCCGCCGGGAGAAACTAGGCGCAGCTGCGCGCCATGAGACTAATTAATTAGAGTGACAGAGAGAGAGAGGACTGTGTGTGTGCGTGTGTGCGTCAATTTAAAACGATCAGAAATCAGCAGAGAGTGATCGACGTTTGCGCTACTGTATGCCGTATTGAAGTGGACTCGGACCCAGACTTTTTTTTCCTCCCTGGAAATAAAAACGTCTGGGTTTCCGAGGCTATATGATATATGACTCCATATTTGGGCAATGCTTCAACCCGATCTGACCACCCTTAACTTCCATTATATAATTAAAGATGCATATGTGACCGTTTCTAACCAAGGCTAAGTCATTGATTTCTTCTTCTTCTTCTTATTATTATTATTTTTTTGTTTTGTTCATGTCATACAGTATGAAAGCAGGGAATCATAGCTTCAAATTGACATATTGGTTGTTCAGTTTGACCCACCAGTTCTGGAGATATGGCTTATAGAGTAATTTCTTGCAGAAAACAGCGAGTTGAGAAAACAGGCCTGAAAGGTTCACTTCTGTGGACTCTAACTGTACGGAAATCACTGGACTCAATCATCATTAATCCAATAATTGTAGCCCTCCGTCGAGGCAATCATCTGTCTGGGACAATGTAAACTACTCGGCTTCAAATAGCTCTACACAGCATGCTAACAGGCAATACCACCGAGGCAACTCAGACACTAGTTTTGTTGAATTTATTTGCACACACACATTCACAACATAAACACACATGGACTAAAACTAAACTAAACTTTGTAAAGTATTGAGTAATTTCTTGCCGAAAACAGCGAGTTGAGAAAACAGGCCTGAAAGGTTCACTTCTGTGGACTCTAACATTACATCTA